>NC_091688.1:7282727-7585757 GCF_041296265.1 Equus caballus
GCTCCACCTTTCCTTGGGTCCTCCTCCAGCTTCTCTGACTTCGGGGCCAGATGGGTTTAGTTCTGTTGACAAAGGACAACAGCTTCTCCTGCAGGACACCTGCATCATCATCATCATCATCATCGATGTTGGCGGCAGTAAGAGACTGACAAAGTCCCCAGCTTGTGGGTTCTACCTTGACCTTGCTCTCCCACTTTACACCCATCCTCTCTTCCCTTCCCAACTGTCTACCCTGCAGACTTTAAACTCCAGCATCCAATGTGAAGACGGCAGCCTTGCAGAGACTACTTAACCCACTCCCGCAATTGCTTTCAATCAAATCCCTGGTTCTGCATCTCTAATTGAACCCTGACTGATACATCTGAGATGCAATTTCCAGGCCCCTTGGGTCAAGCAGGTGACTGTTGTAACGCTCTGTATACCTTTCACTGCATTCATCAGACTGTACTGCAGTTACTAATTTCCTTTTTCTGTCCCATAAAATTGAAGTTTCTTGAAAGCAAATGTTGTATCTTACACTTGGTTGAGTCCTCTGTCACCCACAGTGCCTGGTACCTGATGTATACTCAATGAACACTTGCCAAGTGAATGAAACGCGAACAGGACATATTGCCCTAGTGCTTCAACAAAAATTTTCAGATATTTATGAGTGTTACTTAATATTAGAAATAATAAAAGAATGGATGACTTTATTTTCTCCTTAATCTGTATTATTTCATATTACTTAGATGTCCAAGACCTCACTTTTCAAAGTCAGGGCAAATTCCTTTCCCATTTTCTACACTAGCAGGATGTCTGCTGTGGTGGGCTGAATAATGACCCCCCAAAGGTATCCAATGCCTAATCGCCAGAATCTGCAAATATGTTACCTTACATGGCAAAAGGGTCTTTACAGATTTGATTAAATTAAGAATCTCAAAATGGGGAGATTATCCTGGATTATCCAGGTGGGCCCAATGTAATCACAACAGTCTTTACAAGAGGAAGGTGGGAGGTGATTTTTTTAAAAGATGCTATAATGCTAGCTTTGAAAATGAAGATAGGAGCCATAAGCCAAGAAATGCAAGAAATGCAATTCTAGAAGCTGAAAGAAGGCAAGAAAATGGATTCTTCTCTACAGTCTCCAGAGTAACTATGGTCCTGCCAACACCTTGATTTCGGCCCATTGAAACCTATTTTGGATGTCTGGCCTTCAGAACTGTAAAATAATAAATCTGTGCTGTTTTAAGACACTACATTTGTGGTAATTTGTTAGAGCTGTAATAGGAAACTAATATGCCTAGATTTCTACAAAACAAAACAAATCAAACCAGATCATAACTGTCTCTTCCCCCTGACAAAAAAATGAGTATAGTGGACCGTATACAAATTTTAAGGTTTCTATAAAAGGTTTGATGGTCTGTGATGTTTATAGTGGACATGTTCTTCAACGTCTGTTAGACCACCACACCACCAGGGATTTCTCCTTCACTCTCAACCTACACAGTAACCTATTTCATCATCTCCTAGTGCTCTTCTCTTTCTCCCTCCCATCACTTCTCTTCACCCCATAATTTCCTGATTCCCCCAGGAACTCTGAGATATTTTCACTTTATTTTCTAAAACACTTGGCTCTCCACAGGTTCCAACTCCAACCTGGATACCCAGATCTTCCACTTGCTCTGAAGACATAAATGCATCTCTTCCATAGATTCTACTTTCTTGAGTAGACAGTTGTGGTTTTGAATTACACATTTCCCCTTAGCACATGATGATGCCACTCTCATTTTTTAAAAATTATAATAATCCTTGCAAGCTTCCCCATTGTTTGTAGAGGTAAGATGGAAATAGTTAATATGACCTTTGATGCCCTGTGGGATCTGGCCCTGCATGATTTGCCAACTCCATGCAACACCCACCTCCTTACTCTGCTCTAAAGGTACCAGCCTTCTCAGCTCCTCATGTCACCCATGCATTAGGGCCCTCACTCATGCTCTTCTTATACCTGAGACACTCTTCCTTTCTTACTACCCAGTCAGTTCCTACCCATCTTTCAAATTCCAATCCACAAGTTATTCCAACAGGAAGCTTCTCTGAACCCCTATATACTTTTGTAGCACTTACCGCAATAACAATAACTAGATAATTAGTTATGGATCAAATTAAATGAAAAAAGTACAAGTAGTTGCCTGTACTCTGATCCCATTGCTAAAACATCAGCTCCTAATATCATAAATTGTGTCTGTTTGGTCACACCTGTATCCACGGGGGCTGTCACAGTGCCATACATGTAGTAGTATTTAATATATATATTTTTCACATGGATGGATGGCTGGATGAATGAATGAATGAACAAACCCATGACCAGGTTTTCTGATATTGGGTGGTCAGATGTGTCAGTAACTATGCTTAAGGGAAGATTAATCCTGAGCTTGATTGGACACATTGCTGTGGCCCTGGTATAGGGAAAGGGGCTGACATTTGCTACAGACCTACTATGTGATAGGCACTTTTCATGTAATTGCTTTATTTCATCTTCACCATAACCCTGAAAAAGAGATATTTTTGCCCCGTTGTTCAGATGAGGCACTAGCATACACTCCATTGCCTTTGATATCCATGTAGGTGGAGGGGATGCAAGTGGTCCCTGATGAAGTCACTATTTCAGGAATGACAGTTGGCCTCCATTTTGCGCAACAAAATTATGGTGGCACCTGGCAGAGAAGAAAATACCCTCCCACCGAGAGACCTTCTCTAGTCCTCAATGTATTCCCGTAGCACACTCTGCCTACACCCTCAAACAAAAGAACAATAATAATTGATAAAATCTGAATGGCTACTATATGACAGATACTGTACAAAGTGCTTTACTTGCATTATCCAATTTATTCTTCCCAAAAATCTTAGCAGTTGAGTGTTATTACCGCTTTCATTTATGGATAAGGAATCTGAGTCTTAGAGAGAGTGGGTAAATCGTCACGCAACTTAGGGAGAGGAGAGCAGTACATCTGAACTCAAGGACTCCAGACCCAGGGCTCTTCATCATTATACCATGTATTTGCCTTTTTATGGATGTGTTTTTCCTGCCAGGTATAAACCCAGGTTGTGCCTTGTAATCACTTGGACAGTTTAAAAAAAAATACCAATAAGCAGACTTCAATCCAGACCATTTTCATCAGAATCTTTAGGCCTGAGGCCTGGGCATCAGCGTTTGTTAAGAGTCCTGGTGAGTCTAGAGGAAAGACAGTATTCTGAGTCAATGTGTTAGTTGCTCCTTGAGGTGGGATCTAGATATTTCTGTATCCCCAGCATTCAGCGCTGTGTCGAACGTGTGGAGAAAAACTTCATAAAATTTATCTATGATTTGCCTGCTAATAGGAACCAATTAGACAGGAAGCAATCATGTACACATAAACATTTATGTAGTGTCTAATGTAAGCAAGGCACTGTACTGGGAAATAAGGATACAAATTAAGCATTTCCAGATGCCTGATTCTGAGAAGATATTGCCACTGAGTTCTTCCACAATAGAGTGAGGCAGCAGGGGAAGAGAGACTGTTTCACTATTTTAAAAAGATATTTTTTTCAAGATCTAAATAAAGATATCTAAATTCTAAAAGAGTTGCTCTTTAGACAGGCACAGTCAGGATTCTAAGCATCCGGCAAATTAAAAATTAGAATTTTAATACACTTGTATTAGTCTACTTTCCAGTATAGCTTGCTTTTTTTTTTTCAATATCTAAATAGACATTGATGCCAGGCTGATAAATAGTGAATCACCAATTCGCACTTGATTTGGAGATTCAGCCAGTTCTTCATCTCTTCCTGGCACTCTTCCCTGGCTTCTTAAGACTAGCTGGAGTGTCCTCCTTCTATGATTCCATACAGAGTCAGAATATTTATTACAGCAGATTTCAAATGCCTGTTTTCAGGTCTGTTTTCTCCAACTGATGAGAGTTATTTGAGAAAAGCATTCTTTCCCATTCATTTTTTTTTTTTTTTTTTTTGCTCCCAGTGGAGTTTTTTGGGTTTGGTCCAATGAAAGAGTGAACTAACAGGTCTGAGGAAAGGGTGCAATTAAAGGAATAGGAAATTTTAAGTAGCTGGTGCCACCCTGAAATCAAAAGGAATTTGTAGCTTGCCAACCAGACCCAACTGGGCTAAGCCTTGGAGCTTGCAATTGACACCTAGGATCAGAAAGGCATATTGGGGTGATCCCAACACATCTTCCATCTTGGCAGCCAGTCTTCTCTGAAACATACCCTAAAGGCTTTCTACGTTTGAAGGGAAACTGACAAGTGCAAGGTACTCTAGTCACCGTGCAAGTTACCCTGCATAAATGTTATCTCCTGCAATCTTCATGGTAACACTTTAAGGCAAACCTTACCATCCCAGACTTGCAGATGAAGAAAGGCTCTCTAAGTGCCTAAGGTTAGGGAGGTACTGCCAGGAGCACGGGATTGACACACAGCTCTGCAGGAGCCACAGAGCCAGCTCCTCCCAGAACGTGGCTGGGCTCTCTCTAGCCTCTTCCTCCAGCAGTGTGATGTATTTTAGCCAAGACCTAAAATGCAAAAGTATCTAGTGTGTTAAATTACCAAGTCAATGATAGCTGAACACCGAACTTCTCAGGAAAAAAATTACCTAACAGTGTCTATGTCAAAAGTGATAGAAAAAAAGGCGGAAATAAACCAAATGCCCATCAACACGTGGATGGATAAACAATATGCAGTATATCTACACAGTAGAATATTATCCAGCCATAAAAAAGAATGAAGTACTGATACATGTTACAACATGGATGAATCTTTAAAACATTGTGCTAAGTGAAAATAGCCAGACAAAAAGTCCGCATACTATATGGTTCCATTTATATGAAATATCTGGAATAGGTAAATCCACAGAGACAGAAAGGAGATTAGCAGTTTCCAGGCGCTTGGACCAGGGAGCAATGGGGAGTAACTACTTAAGAGATATGGGATTTCCTTGTGGGGTGA
The DNA here is from genome assembly GCF_041296265.1 of Equus caballus. Classification (NCBI taxonomy): domain Eukaryota; kingdom Metazoa; phylum Chordata; class Mammalia; order Perissodactyla; family Equidae; genus Equus; species Equus caballus. The sequence goes on from NC_091688.1 coordinate 7,287,704, forward strand.
TGAAAATGTTCTAGAATTAGACAGAGATGATGGCTGCACAACATTATGAATATACTAAATGTCACTAAATTACTTTTAAATGATTGCTATTAGGTTATGTGAATTTTACCTCAATTTTTTTTTAACGGGGCAACTTACAGAGTTTGGAAGTGATGAAGCAGCACCTTGGGAAGGGGCAAGAACAAGAGAGGGCAGTGGCAGACTGGACCACAGCCCAGATTGTGCAGCAAAGGCAGGAGGATGGAGTTGGCAGCTCACTGGCTCTCTGGGGAAGGGCTCCTCGGACTCAGAGGATGTTGGCAGTCAGACAGAAATAAAGACCCCGGGCAGCATCTCATCTGAGCCATGGCAGTACCCTCCCTGTTTCACCGATGAGGAAACCATCGGATGAGAAAGGTAAAGTGACTTTCCTGGGTGGCTTCTCCGGGAAATGGTTGAGCAGCATTTGAAATGGAACCCTTGGTGCCAGCGCCGAGGTCGGGGGCACACTTGCCTTCATTTTCTCATTCATTTGCTGTTTACTTTTGTTAGAGATGCTTATTTCCATTCAGAAGCTCAACTTTTTTTCTTTTTTACCCATTTCTTCCACCCCCGTTGCCCCACATCTGGCAGCCGCCAATCTGTTCTCTGTATCTGAGACTTTGATTTTGTGTTGTTTTGTTTTTGTTTTTTTTTGCTTTTTAGATTCCACATATAAGAGAGATCATACAATATTTGTCTTTCTCTGACTTATTTCACTTAGCATAATACCCTCGAGTTCTGTCCATGTTGTGGCAAATGGCAACACTTCATCGTTTTTATGGCTGACTAATATTTCATTGTGTGTGTATATATATATATCTTCTTTATCTGTTCCTCCACTGATGGACACTTAGGCTGTTTCTACGTCTTGGCTGTTATAAATAATGCTGCAATGAACGTGGGGCGCAGATACCTCTTTGAGTTAGTGTTTTCATTTTCTTCAGATAAATACCCACAAGTGGAACTTCTGGATCATATGGTAGCTCTATTTCCAATTTCCTGAGGAACCTCCACACTGTTTTCCACAGTGGCTGCAGCAATTTACATTCCCACCAACGGTGCACAAGAGTTCCCTTGTCTCCACATCCTCACCTATCCTCGCCACATCCTCACACATCACAAGTAATAACACTTGTGATTACTTGTCTTTTTGATGATAGCCATTCTAATAGGTGTGAGGTGACATCTCATTGTAGTTTTGATTTGCGTTTCCCTGATGATTAGTGATGTTGAGCATCTTTTCATGTACCTGCTGGCCTTTTGTATGTCTTCTTTGGCAAAATGTCTATTCAGATCTTCTGCCCATTTTTTAACCAGATTTTTTGGTTTTTTCTTATTGAGTTATATGAGCTCTTCAAATATTTTTGATATTAACCCCTTATCAGATATATGATTTGCAAATATTTTCTGCCATTCAGTAGGTTGCCTTTTTATTTTGTTGATGGTTTCCATTGCTGTGCAGAAGCTTTTTAGTTTGATGTAGTCTCATTTGTTTATTTTCACTTTTGTTGCTTTCATTTTTGGTGCCGGATTCAAAACAATCATTGCCAAGAGCAGTATCAAGGAGCTTACCGCCTATGTTTTCTTCTAGGAATTTTATGGTTTCAGGTCTTATGTTCAAGTCTTTAATTCATTTTGAGTTAATTTTTGTGTATGGTGTAAGATAGTGGTCCAGTTTCATTCTTTTGCATGTGGCTGTCCAGTTTTTCCAAAACCATTTATTTAAGAGACTGTCCTTTCCCCATCGTATATTATTGGCTCCCTTGTCATAAATTAATTGACCGTATATGCATGGGTTTATCTGTTCCACTGATCTATCTGTCTGTTTTTATGCCAGTACCATATTGTTTTGGTTCCTATAGTTTTGTAATATAGTTTGAAATTAGGGAGCACGATGCCTCCAGTTTTGTTCTTCTTTCTCAAAATTGATTTGGTTATTTGGGGTCTTTTGCAATTCCATGCAAATTTTAGGTTTATTTCTTTTATTTCTGTGATACCTCGATTTAAAAAAAAAAGAAAAAGAAAGAATGATAGGAAACAGTCCCACTCTCCTTGAGCACACTGACTTGACTTCCTGAGCAAACCCTACCCTCCCTGTACCAGGATCCTGAGGAGTGGTGATGGCTTTAGCCTCTGCTGGAACGTGCGTCACTCCCACCCGGCCTGAGACAGCATGACCCCAGGGGAATCTCCCTTGAGCTCCTGTTACACAACCTCAGGTGCACTTAGACTAAAGGGCAAGGTTCGGTCATCAGGGCCTGTCTGCTCAGTGTATCCTTATGAGGCCCGAAGATCAGCCAGCGAATGTATTTGGTGAATAGCATCAGTCTGTAAGTCAGTGATGGTATTATAGTCCAAACCCATGGACAAGCTACTTGCCAGGGTTGTCAACACACTGTAAGGAACGGTTTGCCTAGTGCGACCATCATAACAACGGAGATATCTTCTTTCCTTTTCTTTTTTTTTAATTTTTTTTTCCTTTTAAAGATTGGCATCTGAGCTAACAGCTGTTGCCAATCTCCTTCATTTTTCCTTTGTTTTTTCTGCGTTTTCTCCCCAAATCCCCCGAGTACATAGTTGTATATTTTAGTTGTGAGTCCTTCTAGTTGTGCCATGTGGGATGCCGTCTCAGCGTGGCCTGAGGACCAGTGCCATGTCTGCACCCAGGATCCAAACCAGTGAAACCCTGGGCCACTGAAGCAGAGTATGCAAACTTAACCACTTGGCCACGGGGCCGGTCCCTATTTTTCAAATAAGAGAAAGAAAGTATAACTTCTGAACGTGGAGTTCCATGGCAGTGGAGCATATGAGGCAGGTCTGAAGAAGCGAATTCAAGGCAAAGGAAAGCACTCCACGGTGGAGTCTGCTGATTGCCCCAACATGGGCACATGGCTCCTCAGCCAGAGACCAGCCCCTTTGGGACTAGGGGAGGCCAGAGTTCTCACCACTTTGTACACAAAGCAAAGTGTATCACTTTAGCTGCTTAAGGAGGAAATCTCATACCCTAAACATCTGCTCTATCCTTCCTGCTGTATGAATGTGGATGTGGAACTCAGCTTCAACCTTGCAGACAATAATATTCCCTTTGGAATATGGCAGAGCCCCCACCAGCCTGGATATCCAGATGGCTTCTCAGAGCAAGCCTGACCCATTCTGGGCTTTTACATTAAAGAAACATAAAGAATTGTCTGTTTTAGCCTTTCATTTACAGATCTCTTTATTGCAGTGATTGAGTCTTCACTCACTAATACAGCCCCTCTCCAAGCACCCAGCCTCCCCAAAGCCTGAAGTTACAGTTTTAATTGTTTACCCTTTGCCATAAAAACACCCCTGTTAAAATGCAAACACTGTATCTCAGGAAGGATTAGCATAATGGAGAAGTATTCATCAATTGTGTCTTCAAATAAATGAGTCTAAAGGATCCTTTCTGGAGGAGAATGAAGAACATAACACAACTCTTCATACCACCAAAACGTCCCCCTTCCCGGAGGAAGACAATACTCTCACTTAGTTCCTGCTCTCAGCTCCAGTGCTGTGTCCTCTGGGTAACACGCTGGCTCCTTAGCCAGGTGTGGCTTCCCTAGGTCTGGCCTGGTATACAACAGCAAAATTCTTCCATTGGACTGACAAGAGTAGAGTTGTAGTCGGAGCCAGTGTTTTTGTACAGCGGTGAAAATGGACGACTCTATAGTGCTTTGATTTTATTGGTATAATCAGTTTAATGACAGAATTTGTGACACAGAGTAGCTAGATCCTTTGCTATTTTTTCCCCTTCTAGTACATAGGAAGAGGAGATTTCCCAGACTCCCTTGCAGTTAGGTTGGCCGAGTGACTAGTTCTGGCCAGTCACATGTGAGTGACAGTGATGGGTGTCACTTCTGTCTCTGAGTGGTTAAGTATTAAACTCGCTCTTTCTCTTCTGTATCAGAGGCCATTTGTTAAAGAGGATGGCTTCACAAGATGACAGGTGCTTGAATCTCTGAGTTATTACTTGAAGGACAATTTCCCAGAAAAGGTGCCCACCCATGTTAGACTGTCATATGAGCAAAAAATACACTTTTAATGTTAAGCCGTTGGATTTCAGCTTCTTTGTATTCCCAAAGCGTAGCTTAAATATCTTGGCTAATATAATGTCTTATGTGGAATTCAGACATATTGGCAAATATATACATATAATAGCTTCTCTATGAGTCAAACAATGAATTATTTGAGAGATAGGGTTTTCAAAATGAACTTTTTGATATAAAATTTTTATATTTCCCTATCATTGCTTTGTACCTTCAATATACTCACTCACTGTGTTTCCTTAAAGTCTCATGTCTTTCAAATTATTCATTTACCATTTTGAATATTTAATCCCCTTTAAGAAATCAGTAACTATCTTTCAAAAAAGTGTGCAAAGTGAGAATTCTCAAACTTAAAAACAATTGCTTGTCAGTTATCTTGATAAAACTCTTGCTTTGAGCAAACAAAAACTTCCGTGTTTTACAGAGTAAATAATAGTCCTCCAAGTATCTCTCTTCAGAGGTTCTAACTGATGGCAATTATTTATGTCTTTAATGCATCAATCTGCAATTAAAGCATTTTTATTTAATTATCGTCTAGACTAGTGTCTCTATATCATCTCGCATGTCATCAGCGTGTCCACTTTCAGCATTATGTGAAAATGACCCTTTTTACTTTTATTTTGTTTGATGGAATGGTCCCAAACATTCACGTGAATGGAGGTTGAAGGGGCAGTTACTGGAACTCACCTGGGTCTGTCGGCCAGAACCCGTGGCCTCTCCATGTGACCTGGGCTTCCTAGAGCTCCAAGAGCAAGCATCCCAAAAGAACCCAAAGGAACCTGTATTGCTTTTTATGACCTATGCTTGGAAGTCACATTGTGTCACTTCTGCTGTAGCCACAAGTCTGCCAAGATGCTTGAGAAAGGAACATAGACCCCATCATTCAATAGGAGGAATGTCACAGTAAGATTGTAAGAAGAATGTGGAGGATTGGAAATAAAGTTGCACACATTTAGGGGGAATACTATCTGCCACAGTCCCATAGCCTGTAGATGTACAGAGTTAAGAAAGCCAACTCCAAGCGGAAGACATTACAAGCAGAAGTTTAGGCGGTAAAATTAGTGTGACTGCAAAATTTGTATTTGCAAAAATATAAATTTGTAAAATTTTATTATGCAAAAGTCTCTATTGTAAATGGGATTAAGGGTATTGTCATTTTCCATTTTCTCAAATTTTCTCACAGCAGGAGCCATCTAAAGAGGCAGCACAGAAGCCGGTAAGTAAAAGATCAGAATTTTCATATATAAAAAGTACGTCTTTACAAGCTCCTTGGCTGTTGTTTCTTGTGTGTGAAAATGACTGCAAGCAAACAGACAGCAAGCCTGCTTATTTTGATGGAATAGATTGGTCAAAGAAACCCCAAGCCTGGATTACAACAGTTTTTGATTACTAGAATAATCTCAGTGCACCCAAAGTCACACCAAAAAAACCTGAGCTTCAAAAGCCAGACAAACTCCTAGAAATGCATCCATCATAATCTCCACCTTGAAGAGGAAAGATCCAGGTCACAGAGGACAATGGACAAGGGAGATTCTCTCAGAAAGCAGGACCAGGAGTTGCCAAAATGTCCAACCAATGAGCTTACTCCCATGCTAGGGCCCGGAGTCCTCACTGTCTCTGTCCAGCAGGATTTGATGGTATGTGTGGACTGTTTCCCATCCTCCCATTTTCTGAACCCTAGCTTTTATTGCATTTACCATGTTCCTTCTCCAGTATCATATTTTGAATGGTTAAAGGTGGATAACACCCTTTCTTCTTGCTTGGAATGTGGTCATACCACTGGGAAGAAAAGGAGCCATCTTGTGGACCACAGGAGGAGGAGCGAGATAAAAGGAGCCTGAGCGCTAGTGGTACATAAAAGCCAAGCCTTAACCCTGCCTTCCCAACTCCTGACTCCTTGTTAGAAGAGAAAAATTACACTCCTTTTTTACGCTATTGGTTTTAATTTCTGTTACTCGCAGTCTAACGTAATTTCTGACTGGTACAGTATTGTTTTCTTTACTTGTAACCAAGTTGTTTACTATTTGAATACCATATTTTGTTGGCTCAATTCTAAGACTCACCATTATTTTGCGTACCACAAAGAAAAAAGAAAACATTCTGCAGATTAAAATTATAAGATGGCATTGATTGTAAGACAAGTCACCATTGCAGAGATGTTAAAATGTGACTCAATTAAATACATTATGTAGAGTTAGAGTTTGATCCATTTGCTTAAAATATAAAATACTCATACCTTTTGGCATATACATAGAAATTGCTGGAAAAGTACCCAAAAAGACATTAATGCTGATTATCTCTGAGAAGTAGAAATGAAGGATATAGTATAGGAAAGCAGATTTTTACATTTTGTTTTCTTTAATTATAAAGATGTATGACTTTTATGAGTAATCTAAGCCAAAATGTAAGCACTATGAGGATGGAAAATTTAATATTATTCACCACTATAATCTCAAATACCAGAACAGTGCCTGTCATTTGGCAGGCACTCAAATATATGTTGATCAAATGAATGATTTTTAAATAAGTGACTATCATTGAAAAGGAAATAAAGAAATTGCTATGGTATGAATGTTAGTGTCCCCCCAAAATTCGTATGTTGAAATCCTAATGCCCAATGTGACAGTATTAGGAGGTGGGGTCTTTGAGGTTGATTAGGCCATTAGGCAGAGCCCTCATGAATGGGATTTTTGCCCTTATGAAAGAGATGCCACAGAGCTCCCTAGCCCCTTCCACCATGTGAAGATATACCCAGAAGTTGTGACCCAGAAGAGGGCCCTTTCCTGACCATGCTGGCACCCTGATCCCACTCTTCCAGCCTCCAAAACTGTGAGAAATACATTTCTGTTGTTTATAAGCCGCCCAGCCTGTGGTACTTTGTTATAACAGCCCGAATGGACTAAGACAGAAGTCATCTGCTGTCTCACCATTAATCTACAAGCTCCATTGTGATAAGGGCCATGTCATATTTGTTATTGAATCCCCAGCACATTGCACAATGCCTGGCCCACATTGGGAACTAGATAAATACTCGGGGAACTATAAAACCACGTCCTGCAGAGGAATTTAAGCTAGATGCGTTGAACATGAACGTGATTTGCAGCAGGGCTGTAATTTAATTAAAGTAGAATATCAGGAAAAATTGGTTTGTTGAGCAATCTGCCAGAGATTGAAGCAGAAAGAGTACAGCTGGGAAATCCAGCCAAGCTGCCACTAAGGTACTGCAGGTGAGGTCATAGGAGGGCTGCCGTCAAGACTGCCAGGGCAATGAGATGGGGAACCTTGTGGTTCTGTTGCACTTGGAATATTTCAAAATACAAGATTACACTTATGAAAGGCAATATCCCACTTTATCCTCCAAACCCAGTAAGGATAGGGTAAGATGCAAAACGCAAAGCCTCTGAAAGTTAACCCAGCCTCCACAGGCCACCAGATGCTCCAGCAGAATAAGAGTTGAAGTCAGCAGTTTTGCTCCTAATGCTCTGTTCTCACCAGACTCTGCTGATTCCTCTTCAAGGAAACCTTCTCTCCTGGCCTCTTCCCTCACCACCTCACTGTGACATTGAGAGAAAATCCAGTAGAACCAAGAATCCACAGCTTAGAAGGACAATGGTAAGAAACATTCTTTTTGGAGGTCCTTTGTCAAAGAACATGGGAACTGGAATTCTATAATAATATGTTGATTGGAATTATATCGTTACTTAGAAATACATTTACGAGGCCAGAAGCACTAAACTATCCCACAATGGCAGGGAATTTAATTCCTAGTACTTTAGGGTCCTGTTTCTTTACAGCTTGATTTCAGTTAATGCCTTTCTCCCTTCCTTTTAGTCTCTCTTTTCACCAGCTGTAGATATGAAATATGTTCCAAGATAAAATTTTCTTTCACAAAGTATCGGCTACAGAGGAAGGGGTTATAACTGTAGCCAAGAACAGCAAAAAAAAAAAAATTGACATTTTAATAGAGAAGGATGAGTGGATGGAGGAAAACCCCCAAGAAATAGGAGTTGTTTGGGCCAACAGTGGCTAAAATGAACATGATGACCATTGCAACAAATAAGCTAGGAAAGGGTACTCCACGGTGTTCCTCAAGAAGACACAGAAGGTAGAAAGCAAGAAGGCCTAATATACATGCAATATGAATTTCATAAATCATTGCATAACATCTTGGAATTTTGGAGTATTTTAGTTCATTCCTTGCTTTCAAAATGTCTACCAATTTACAGATGTGTTTTCTAGCAAAAATTCCCAACCGTGAAGTGTTCTCTAACTACTTCAGAAAAGTTTAAATAAGTAGAATCCATGCGTTCAGAGGATATTAAAGTATTTCAAACACTGGTTAAGTCTTTACTAAATGAAGAAATATTTTTTCAAAATACTATCCTTTCACAGATTTAATGTTGACTTCTGAAAGTTCTTCACAGTTTTTTAATTTGTTCAGCCACATTACAAAATAACAAACACTTGCTTGGCTCTGCAGGTCCCACAGCTTTCCCACTTCCCTCCCAAAAGCATGTTTCCATGTCTAAAGTGAGCATAGTAAACTTTCATCAAGCTCTTCCTAAGAGCCAAGCACTTTATCTACATTGTGTGATTTCATCCACATAACCACCCTCTGAAAGTAAGCAATCGCTTTATTCCCTTTTTATAGATAAAGAAACCAAGGCACAGAGATAGAGAGTAATTTGCCAAGGACACACATCTAGTAAGTGGAGGTGCAAGGGTTGGAACCTAGACTTCTTGACTATACCCTGCCCAACACTCGTTGTTAAGCTCTGCGGCTTCCAGTCTTACTAGGCTCATAACATGAGGTCATTGCGCTTTGTGGTTACAGGACCTTCCATTCATACGAAGATCCTGATTACAGAAACCTTTTACATCTGTTACCTTCACAACAACTTTACTTATTGTAGGAGGATATATTCCTAATTAAGTTTTTCCAAAAAAAAACTTTAGGTTTATTACCTTCCTTAATCAAGAGCTGGTCACAGACCGAGCTAGCCACAGGTTCATACATGAAGTGGCGAGCCTGAGCCATCAGAAGGACACCCAGCATCTTTTCCAAAACCAACCCCAGGTATACTCCCCACAATTCTTCATTTGTGATTGAGTTAATAGTTCTCAAGTGCTGTCTGCCAAGCAGTACTGAGGATGTGATACTAAGCCCAGGGAGTTCACTGTCTGCTGGGGAGGCAACATTAAACAAAGAAGCATACAAACAACTGTACAATTGTAAATTTCTATGTATGCTATGAAAGGAAATACAATACACTTTGAGATCATGTCCTCAAGACACCTAGCATAAAATGAGGATTTGAGAGGCTTCTTTAAGCTAATATGTGGCAGTTATACCAGAATGTAGCAGTGGAAGAGTGGAGAAGATCATTCAGGCAGAAGGAACACTATGCGTGAAGGGACAGAGGCCATAACAAGTTGATGTGTTGAAGAAATGAAAGCAGCCAGGGTTGGCGGACCAGTGTGTGTGTGGGGAGTGGCACAGGATGACACTGGAATTGTTGACAGAAGTGTAGGTTGTGCCAAGAATTTTGGGTTTTATTTCAAGTCCAAGGCAGCCATTGAAGAGCAAGACGATGACAGAATAGTTGGGCTGTTGCATGAGGCCAAGAGAGAAGCAGTGGTGGTGAAATGTGCGGTGACTCACAAGACGGATAAACCACACCAAAAGGTGATGTGTAGCATGAACTAAGCTCAGAGAGCTTTACCACCAGCTCCCTCAGATCCATATGCTCCAAGAGAAGACCACAGACTAACCGACCTAACAGAACTCTGCACAGACTTAGGCATTCCCAAGGAAAAACCAATATCTTCGGCCAAGTTCACACATTCTGACCAGGACCTTGCTTTCTTTCTTCTGTCTTAAAACCTCCCTTTGATAACTCCAGCTCCCAAAACACCTAAGTACCTTTCCCTAGTCCCCTCTTTTAAGACACTGAGAAGATCGTCAAGGCAGCGTTCTTGCAGCTTTTCATGGTCTGCAGGCTTCCCTCTGGTCTTTGTACGTGGCAGCTTTGACAGTAAAATTTGGTGGTACCAGGGACAAGAAAAACAAGTAGATGGAGTCCGTGTGGATTTTGGGTGTAGATGCCAGAGGTCTTGAAAATGGAATATCAGGGATAAGAGAAACAAGACGATAAACATTAGTCCCAAATTTCTATTATATTATTTCAACTCCATGGAGATAAAGCCTGAGGAAGTGACGGAATGTTTAAGAGCAGAAGCTTTGGATCTAGTGAGATGGGAATTGACTCCTCACTCAGTGATTCAGTTGTGACTTTGGGCAATTTACTTACCTACCTCAAGCCTCAATTCCCACATGTGTAAAATGGGGAAACATGAATGGAACCCCCGTCCTAAATTTATTATAAAGACTAAATGAGATGACTATTTTAAAGTACTTGGCATAGTTCTTAGTATACATTAAACAATAAATGTTACCTACTGTACTGAAGGTTTTTCACAAGCACAAATTTTAATATGTAAGACATTTAGTTTTCTATATTATCTATATTATCTGCATTTTTCTATAACAACTTAATTTTTGTCACAAGCTCTTTTTCTATCTGGTGACAGAAACTTATACTCAGTTAATTCACCTTGTTGTCCCACTTCCATCTGTGGGTAGGATCCTGAGGTCGCTCACACAGCACCAAACGGTCAGGTGCTTGAGGGGGACAGACACATGATGAAGTTGGTCCTCAGTCATCATCACCACAATGACATCCTCTGAGACTGCTTCATGTTTGTCGTTTGTCAGACGTTGCGTCATTCATCCATTAAGCCACCACTGGACCCCGTTCATCCCCACCTTCGAGATCTCATGACACTCAGCTCTCCCAATCACTCAGGCCTCCCGATACACGACAACGCATCAGTTCCTTTTGCTAAACGCCAACTGTGGTAAATTAGATGGGGCTGCCTAAGGCCTGTTGCCCTTTAATTCTACCCTCCGCACTCAAGCCCCAGGAAGCTCTGGGGCCCAATCAGCTTCTACATGCTTCCTCAAGTCTGTAAGGATGGGCAGGAGGCTCAGGGCCTCTCTGCCAGAGATATGCAAATCCCTGGAGTGCATTTATCCCCCCTCCCATCAATGGAACTTACCAGAGGGGTAGTTAGAATCGTATGTTCCAGTTCTCTCCAGTCCACTGAGTAGACAAGCCCACCTGGCCTGGAGGATGAGAGAAAATCGTATTTTTCAAATCTTTTGTTTATGCCCAGAGCTCACAATTTAATCTTTTCTGTGTTCTGTGTTCTATTCTGTCATGCCTTCCCTCAGGGTACTAAGGCGCTGCTTTGAAGGAGAGAAAGGATCATAAAGTTCAGGAAGTACTGAAAACAACAAGAAAATTAGTTAATATATCAAGATATTGTCCCACTATATAGTTATTACAGTTGTTTATATTTACTGTATATTCCTTGATTTAAGGAGGCTTTACAAAGTAGTAACTGAACACGTAGACTCTGGAGCCAGATGGCTTGGGTTCAAATCCCAGCTCTACCACTTACTAGCTGTATGAGCTTGGGTGATTGCCTACGTTTTTAGTGCCTTGATTTCCTCATTTGGGTCATGGAGATGATCATAGTACATTCCTCACAGGGTTGCTTTTTGTGTTGAATGAGATAATGAAGGTAAAGTGTTCAGAACAGCACAGATGGTAAATGCAATATGAGTGTTTGCTACTATGACTACTAAACTTGTCACGCTCTTCCCCTAACATTTGGCAAGAGCTTGATCATTGCACATATGGGAATTGGTTCTATAACTATTGAGAGGAAACAAACCACTGTGTCACTCCCAGAAGAAAATGATCTGTATGACTCTATAAGATGGGATGGAAATCTCTACCCTGACCAGCATTAAAGTCAGGTATGGAACACAGATTTACAACTATTTAACTAAACACACTTTGGAAAGACTCCTTATCTTCATTTATTCACTCATTCCATTTTTATTCATTTAAGTAGATTTCTACTAGCACTGGGCACTGCCCCAGAAACCGGGGGGCATACTTGGCATTTTATGGTCCGCACAGTCTAGTGGAGGAAGACAAACAGAAATAATCTGAGAGAGGAAAAACTGTTCTGACAGCTGCCCAGCGTTCGTTCATGGTTCACAGCTCCAGGTGGCCAAAGGGATACTAAGTCTATGCTAAAATAATGAGATTCATTCTCTGCTCTTTCACCAAGGAATTCTAGAATTTTTGGATAATCTTGACACCAGTTACCAGGCAATGGAGAAAAATTCTTTAAACTCAGCCATGCTCTCCTGAGGAAGATGAAGGGATATCATGCTTAGAATGATCAGACTATGGGAGGGAGCCATAGAATCCACAGATCCACCATGCATATGCTGGCATAGCCTATGATCCATTTTAAATAAATGGGTTTTAAATGATCCATAACCTAGCTGTAGGTTAGTAGTATTTCGTGCACCCATAGGGTTAGTCTGGTTAATGTAAAATATCTGTGCCCAATGTGCTGAGATTTAACAGCAACTGTATGGCTTGCGAAGTCACTTAACCTCCTTTGAGCTATATCGCTCATCTATAAAATGGAAAAGATGACATCTATCTTGTAGGTTTGTGGTGAGGATTAGAGGCCATGCATGTACACAATTTAAAATGGTCACTGACACATGGTGGAGGATCAAAAATTGTTGCTCCGTGCTAAATGCCTACAGTGTACCAGGTCACATATACCTCATTTAATTCTCAGGACATCACTGGGATATAGGTATTATTATTGATACTTTGCATTGGAGGAAACTAACACTCAGACTGCAGTGGCGCACCCACTGTCACAGACCCTTATAATTCCCTGCTACATGCTCTGACATGTCCTTGGGTAACCGTAGGGAAACACGCTACACAAATGAAAACAGTTTTGAGTAGCATTGTGGCTTCAACGCAAGCAGGGTCAAGCATCTCGTCACCCTATAAAAATTTCAAAAGGCTTCACTTGGCGTAACTCTTCCTCAGGCCCCAGAGATATCCAAAAACCAGCTCCCAAATCAACCTTCTGGTAAATGGGTCAAAACTGGACTCAGGCAGAGTTGGGGGCAAATAGAAAACATTTTAGTAGAGTCTTCATTTCACATTACTACTGAGCGTCTGCTGTGTCTCAGGCATTATGCTAAGTGCTGGGGATGCAGCAGTGAATAAAATCAAAAGGAACCCTTGCCTTTATGGAGCTTGTATCCCAGCAGACAGTAGGGGAACAGACAGTAAATAAAGTAAGTAAATAAAAGATCATCTTGGCTGGTGGGAGGTATTGTGGGGAAAAGTAAAGTCAGGAAGGGGGAGAAAGGTGGACAAGAGCAAGCTGCTCCACGTAGCCTCTTCTGTCTGCACATGCTTAGGGGCCAAAAACAGAAAAGGACATCGAGGTGCTAGATGAATGACAACAGGGGCCCTATACTTTTTCCCGACCACAGGAGATCATGGCTACGAGAGCTACTCTTCCTGGAATTAGAAGCACTTGAGCCTGCCTGCTTTGAGAAAGTGGTGACAAAGAGGCACTGGGAAGTGCGAGGTTGGAGGCTTCTCCTACATGGATTGGAAATGTCCTGTTATTGCTAAGGTTGTTTATCTTGGGAGGTCCAGATAATTTGGGAGGCCCACCATCAGGAGGAGGAATTGGATGACTCGCCCTTTCCAGAGCCATCTACCAGTTCAACAAACACCAGGCTGCATGCCTGCCTCTGTGCTGTCCCTGGTCACTTTCCACCCATATAATCTAGTTGCCATATTAAATTGAATTTATAGAAGAGGAAAAGTTATAAGAAGATAGTATTTTTGCAGGGCAGATAAATCAGAGCATGCACTAGAAAACGTTTATTTCTTAAGAGGCCTATATTTATGCGTACTTGGCTTCAGAGATTTATTTTATGGCTTGAAATAAAAACGCACTTTCACATTTATTAGCTCACAACTATTTTTGTTACAAAAGATATTTACAAAGCATATTGTAAAATGATCCCTCAATTGCCACCAATGTTAAATTTCGGTCTCTTGCAACATCACAAAGTTGGTTTTAAATTATTTACCTTTATATTGTGTGCTTTGCTCTCTTTGCATCTAGGGACCTTCACCTCCTTATCATTTCAGCCCTCACTCCCTGTTGACAGCCGTTTCACCATATTCCCTGTCTACGGGAAGGTTTTGATGGCACTATCTCTGTAGGTCTTTTCTAAACGTGTAGTCCTAAAATTACCTCCCATCACTCTGATTTGCATTGACACAAAGGCACTTTAATAGAAGAGATTCTTTATTCTTCAAATGGAGATGAAAGAGAGATCTTCAACACAACTGAATAAATAATATTTTTTTCCTTCAAAGACACTCCTTTCACTTTTCAATTTTCCTCTGTTTTGGTGATCTGACTGAAAATGAAAGAACATTTCAGAAATTAAAATTCTTAATAGTAAGCCTACCAACTCTTCATAATCCAACTTCACAAACAAATTTTATCAGAATCATGCTCTGCTCTTCCTCTTCTCTGAAAAGACATTTGGTCAGCTCCCTCGTATAATATTTTCATGCCACTCAATTGCTGGGGAGATATCAAGTGTAGGTGTGTCTGCCAGTCTACACACCCCGGGTCCAATCTATCATGTTTAGCCATATTAGTTATATTTAACTTAAAATGACATCGTAATTCTAGCTTCAAATATGTACCTTTTGGAAATATTTGCATTGTTTAAATGCTTTTCAAATATGTATTCAGTTTAAATAATCATATACACAAAGTTTAAGTAATGAAGATGGGACTCTACAGAAGCCAGAATCCAGCTGTTGGGAGAGATTAAGCATCCTTAATACCCATGCTGCTCTGCATCTGACACACTTAACTCTGCTCACCACAGACTCCTGTCTCTCCTCCCTATCACTCTTTTTAGCATCTTTATCCTACATCAATTGAATCTTCTACTGAGCACTTTCTGTTTCAAGGTTCTGTGCTAGGCCCTGAAATACTACCATGAGTGTGATATGTATTCCCTTCCCTCAGAGAGTTTAAAGGGTAATTGGAAAGACAAGACAAGCATAAGAAATTAAATAATAATGCAAGAGATAATAGTAACAGTGCAAAATAACAAAGAAGACAGAACATCAAAAGTTGCCAGGAGTCAGGGAGAGGGAGTCAGAAAGAAAACTGTACCTTATGCCTTGTTCTTTACTGGGTGGTTTTATAGTTTAACGCATTTCTAGATGGCAACAAACTTTGTTAGTCAGTATTCTATAACTAATGCTGTTTCCCTGAGTTTCGGCTATTTGAGACTTCAGAATCTTGATTGTAATAGAAAATACAAATAGTCATTTATTGTCGGAATTTACCACTACAACACAATCCTATCAAGTTGCTACTATTAATAACCCCATTTTATGAAAGAAAATTGAAACTCAGAAATATTAAGTAATTTATACAAGGTCAAACATTCTTTCTTAATTCTAGACTTTACGCAAGTCACACAAGAATTTAAGAGTATCTCAAACCCACACTTGGGTTTAAGAACCAGATGACCTTCCCCGTAGCTAAGTTAAGCATAAATATAAGTAGCATTACGTAAAAGACATGAAGCAGGATGCTGACACTCCTTACTAAGGAGCTGGCCAAGGTATCCAGAACCCCTAGCCTGTGTGACCAGGAGTACCAAATCTAGTGTGGTCTGGTCTAGTTTATATACTGGACTTTCCTGATCCTTAAACTCAGCAGTGTTCATGCCTGGAGAAGCTTTTTGCTTTCTTTTCCTTTAGGGCCAGTGGATGAGGTGAGGTATTACAGGGAAAGTGATTAATTTCTGGGCTTCACCCTTCTTTTCTGATCCAGTAGGCTTGGAATAAAGTCTGGTCATGGTAATTTTTTTTATTGTGATTTGTAATCTATTCAAGTTATCTTGATATTCACTGATGTTTAAGAACCATTACTCTAATGCATGTTTCAGGGCAAAATAGATTACGTTTAGTTTAGGCTTAAGTGATTAAATAAGGGCACATTTAGTGATTCATCACATGAATTCTAGAGCTGTTTGCTTACTTCTACTAAGACCTAGAAAATGCACTGCCTTAATCTAAGAAAGGTTCTCTTAAACAGAAGAGTATACTTATTGTGCTTCTATTTTCCTTACCAGCTATGCTTTCTTCCAGGAAGATCATACTTTGCTGCTAAATGAGTTATGTGTGCAGAAACGCTCCTTGCTAAGTAGCATATGCCATTGTTTCATGTACATCAGCTAATTTATCCCTGTGGACACCTTTGCAGTAGTCTCCCATCCCTATTTTACTGATTTAAAAAAAAAAAAGATTCAGAAATGAAATAACTTTCTCAAGGTCATGCAGTTAATACTTCCTGGAGCTGAGTTTCAAACCAGGTCTGTCTGATTCTAAATCACCATCCTTCAATCTTTCACTCTTTTTCTTCATTTTATTTCATGCCCTATTCTCTGCCCATGTCTTGAGCCCTATACTATTACCCACAAGTGTATCTTAGTCTTATTCCTGGCTTTTAGGATTGAGGGAGTTGTCGACCTTGGTGCTAGGTAGATTTCTAACTAGACCTTCTGCGCATATATGAGTCTTTGGATAATTCATTGGTTTGATGTATACTAAAAAGACCAACAAGATTATTGTTTGGTGACCTCAAGTTTCATTATGGAGGTTATACATAAATTTTGTCTACTCCTTATTCATTCACCTCATTCTTATCTAATATTACAGTTCTGAGACCAATTGCCACGTGTGTGTCAGGGGGTTCCCCAACACCACCAAGCAATTCTCAGGATGCCAGCTGCATGTCCCACAATTCAGCTCAGTTCTGACACTAACTTCCTGGAGATAGCATCAGGCCCCACAGGTTAAGAGTTCTGTCCCACAACACTGCCACCCCCTTGCCTCACTTCAGTTGCCACTCACAAGTCCAGGGTGTTACCTGTGCTTCTGTTTGACTGGCTACATATTGGAGGTTCCCAAGACTCCTTCCTCGGGTTTGATTAATTTGCTAGAGAAGCTCAGAGAAACATTCTACTTATTAAATTACCAGTGTATTATGAAAGGATATAACTCAGGAACACCCAAATGGAAGAGATACATAGGGCAAGGTATGGAGAAGGGGTGTGGAGCTTCCATGCCCTCTCAGAGCACACCACTCTCCCACCACCTCCATGGTCACCAACTCAGAAGCTCTCTGAACCCTGTCCTTTTAGGTTTTAATGGAGGCTTCATTACATAGGCATGATTGATTAAATCATTGGCCATTGGAAATAGATTCCATCTCCAGCCCCCTTTCTTCTCCTCTGAAAGTTCCAACCCCCTAATAACGGGGTTGGTTCCTCTGGCAACCAGCCTCCATCCTTAGGTGACCTAGGAGCATTCCAAAACACTTCATTAACACAACATAAGACATCTTTACCATTCTCATCACTTTGGAACTTCAAATAGTTTTGGGAGCTCTGTGCCAGAAATGGGGATGAAGATCAAATATACATTTCTTGAGCCAGCCCTGATGGTCTAGTGGTTAAACGTCAGTGCTCTCTCTGCTTCAGCTGCTCAGGTTCATTCCACAGTCATGGAACCAAACCACCCGTCTGTCAGTTGCCAAGTTGTGGTGGTGGCTCACATAGAAGGACTTACAACTAGGATACACAACCATGCCCTGGGGCTTTGGGGAGAAAAAAAAAAGAAGAAAGATTGGCAACAAATGTTAGCTCAAGATGAATTTTTCTTTGCAAAATAAAAAAAATATGTGTATATATATATTTCTTATTATAAATTATAATGCTTGCCTCTTATTGTCAAGATTGATTTATTTGCTAGGTATATAAGGTCTCCAAGTGAAAAGAAAATATTTCTGTTATTGGACTCTTTTTTTCCCAGGTCTGATCAAACTCCCTAGCAATGATGTGCTGACGGTTGATATCATCAAGAGGAGGAAGGAGAACAGTGCAACAGTACAGTCGGCCCTTGTATCCTCAGGTTCGGCATCCACAGATTCAACCAATCTCAAATCAAAAGGCCTACCATGGCTGAGTCTGCACTGAACATGTGTAGACTTTTTTTCCTTGTCATTCCCTAAACAAGTCAGTGTAACAACCGTTTACACTGCATTTACATTATATTAGGTATTATAAGTAATCTAGAGATTATTTAAAGTACATGGGAGGATTGTGTAGGTTCTATGTAAACACTATACCATTTTCTATAAAGGACAGGAACATCCACGGATTTTGGCATCCACAGGTGAGGGGGCAGGGTCCTGGAACCAATCCCCTGCAGATACCGAGGGACGACTGTATTTGTCAAGGTTTTATAACTTTGTTGGCTTGAGTTCAGGGAAAATTGCTAAAAACCATAGTCTCTTCTGTTGTACTGGACTTCCACGTCTACAATTGGGCTACATTTCTGAAACCTCAGAAGATTCAGTAAATAATTTGGTGAGAACACATTTATACGTAGAACGCTGTACTGGGTGCCAAGGAAAATCCAAGTAAGAATACAGGACAGGGCTCCTAAACTCTGCAAGAATCTATCAGAAATGAAATGAAATGAAATGAAATATCATTAGAAATGAAATATCATTATCCAATGATGATGATGATAACTAAGATATTATAATGTCAAAATAAAATAAGACGGAGACCAGGCTTGAAGATCCCCTGAGCAGACAAAACCAGCTAAGCCACTTAAGCAAAACTTAATCTACCTTATTTCATAAATGTAAGTGCGACTCAAGGTATTTCTTATTACATCATAAATGTCTCCGATAATGATAAATAAAACTTAAGTCGTCTTCCTAAAATAGTATAAGATAATCACTTTTGACCAATCCCCTGCTGTCTGGAAACCCCTATCGTAATTGTCACCATCATCATCATCATCATCACCATTTAAAGGCTAAACAATTTCCTCCTTTTCACTTTATAAGTCATCCTGTGATGGCATGCCTCTGAACTCCACATCACTTTTGACTTTACAGTCTCCCTGTTCAAGACCAGTTTGTTTCCGGCTCAAAAAAATAATCACATCAAGTAAAGCTCCCTAAATTTCTTTTGACAGTAGATAATGGGTACAAGGAAAGTTAAGATGTAAAAATAAACAGGTGCTTCTTTGAGCTGAAGTAATTCCTTGGAACAACAGAAAAAAATTCATTTTACTATATAAAATGAAAATAAATAAAGGAAAATAAATAAATAAACAAGGAAAATAAATAAATAATAAATAAAGGAAAACTTCATTTAAAATGGAGTCAGGAAGCCCTGCAGGGGGAGTTCTCATGCGTATACCATTCATTGCAGCCTACAAAACCAGCAGGAAGAAGGAAGATAAAAATTATTTCAACAAGATCTGTTTGTATAGAATCCTTTGTGTAAAATTCTCTGTCTCAACTTCTTATCTGTGATGATAAGAATGTTAGCGTTTTTCCGGTACAAGGGAGGACATTTTTCCCATGGGAATTTCGTCCCTGCTTTTAGGAAAGGGAAGGAAGAACCCACCCCACTCCAGCAGCAAAGCACTAGCCACTGCTTACAGACAATAAGAAACCACCACAACCTGGAACTCTTGTTCTCCAGCGAACTTTTATTCAAAACAACTCTCCCCAATTTCCTCCTAAAACCTAATAACAGCTGACCATATGCGGACCTTAAACAAATAGAGAGGCGGTTATCCCTCCAGCAAAAAATGGCTTTATCTGGGATTAGCAATAGACTCCAATTCAAAGTCTGCAGCCATGACCAGCCACATCCGAGCCCTGGCCTCCAGGGGAGGAAAAACTCTTTTATAGTTGGGAGGGCCATTGCAGCGCATTGGAGGAATCGCAAGTTGGAAGTATAGCGGCTTTTCATTGGCTAAGTTGTGACAGTCTCTCATTGGCTGAGCTGTAGCTGGGCAAGAAGAGGAAGTCTTTCTTCTTCCTGTTGGGTCCGCCATCCTTGCAGAGCTCCCTCTTCTGGCCTGTCCACTCCGTTTTTAATGAGGTTTCTGTTTGTTTTCACACTTTTGTCGCTTCAGACTTGCCTGTGGTTCACCATAGCTTGCTTGTCTGAAATTACAATTCTCTGGTATCCCAAATAAACTCATTTTGCTGGTTGAAAAAAAAAAAAACTGGCTATTTTATTTTTGAGGTTAACAACTATAAAATCGGGATCATATAACAACTTTAACTTTTATTACACCAGAAAATGCTAAGTTAGGTGCTTAAACAAGGTTCTTTTTGTTCTCTGATGAAAAGATAAAAGAAAGATTTGAATTTGTTCCCACAACTTCAGAAGTCAAGCCAACAAAACTGGTTCACAAACATACTAGGTTTCATATAACCAATGCATGCTAAGCTTCAAATCAACCTGATTAATCCAAAGATAAAATCAGCAGTAATCATATAACATTCTAATAAACTTTAAACTTTCTAAAGCAATTTCATACCCTGGTTTCTCTTCAAATCGTATAAATCTTTCACCTTTTACTAAAGCAATTTCAAAACTTTTTTTTTAAGTAAGAACTTGTTTCTAGTGGCTTCTCTGTTACTTATGGGCCAATAAGTGATGCATCTCCTCTTGATATTCTGGGGCGGGAAGGAATAGTGAAAGGGAAGAATGCTCACTTTAAAACTTACTGATGGTATCCTAAATTTTAAAGATATACCATTGTGTGAGTCATTTAGGAGTAGAACTGGAAAAGTAGCAAGAAAGAAAATGGCTCAAATGTAAACTACAGGAGGGAATGTATCCCCATGCTTAGAACATTACCTGGATCACAGCAGGCACCCACTGGCTAGATTAATGAATGAAAAGTACACGTGAATGTAGTTTAAGATGCAAATTAAAGGGGTCATGTGCATTCTCCTTGGTTATAAATTCCAACAAGCTCCACGAACCTTATGTATTTGCTATTTTGCCTATTTACTGTGTCATCCACGTTGGCACAGTAGATGGTGTGTGTGTATGTGTATAAATAATGAAGATAACTATTTACATGTCTGCCTCCTCTGCTAGACTCTGAACCAAATCTGCATCTTATAAATCTTAATATCCTCGGCATCTAGCTCAGGTCCCGACACATGGTAAGAGTTATAAATATTTGTTGAACTAGTCAGCTACAATTTGAATGAGTCCATTGACATCCTTCACATTTTGTTGTCTAATAATAAAAGAAGTGGGTTGATCTATCAGTAGCTGTCAGTGGCAAGATATCACTGGCATTCATTGACTCAGTACCAGGCAAGCTAAATATGCCGCAACCTAAAGGATAGTCCCACACATTGAAGAATTGCCTTGCCCAAAATGTCATAGTAAGGCCATTCAGAATTTTAATCCTTAAAGTCCTCTCAAGTTTCAAAATTCTGTGATTCTAAGTGGAAATTAAACTTTGAAAATTATTGCTTTAAAGTAAAGACATGAGCATCAAGCTAGCATCAGCTAAGAAGATTCCTGTTTTTCTTCCTATTTGCTGTTAGGTATGTTTCCAGCTGGCATATTGCTGCCAGGCGCAGTATGTGGACTATAAGAATGAAATGGTCAGCTTTTCTGGTGTGAACTCTGAACTCCTGTCCCGGTTCCTCCTGGATCCAAAACTAGCCTGGGAAATCTGTTTTTACCCTTGTACACCAATCCAGTTCCAGCGGTTAAGATCAAGGGAAATGCAATGGGGCCAAAAGGCTGTCTTATCTCTCTGCTCAAAAATATTGTGAAAGCCACCAAAATAAAGAATCTCCTCCTAACGAGCCATGCAAGTGATCTTCCTTATTCCCTAGGTCTCCTGTTCTGGAAGGAAGGCTCTGGCAGATTTTTCTAGTGACTCGAAGTTATCTGTGCAACTGACGGGAACTCAAGAGAAAGTGTGCTTGGACAAATCAAAGTGTAGCTTAAATAAAGCACCTAGTTTACACCCAGGAGATTTCATCTTAAAGTGACCACTTTGCACTAAAGCTAGCCCAAACTTAGCTAAGCTTAATAATTATGTCTAAATTAAATAAAACATCTATTTACTAATAAAAGTATAGGGGATAGAAATTCTATTGGGTGTTATAGAGAAAGTGCCATAAGGAAATGATGAAATAAGTATTTAAAAAGAACACGGGCCCAGCCCCATGACATATTGGTTAAGTTCTGCACACTCTGCTTCAGCAGCCTGGGTTCACGAGTTTGGATCCTGGTTGCAGACCTACACCATTTGTCAGCCATGCTGAGGTGGCATCCCACATATGAAACAGAAGAAGATTGGCACAAATGTTAGCTCAGGCCCAATCTTCCTCACCAAATAAATAAATAAAGCAGAGTTTACTCCTTTTACCTTTTGCATAATGAATTAACTAGAATAATTTCACAAAGAGAACCTAAGTCAAATACCCCAAAACCAGACAAGCTACAGACAATTTAAGGGACAAACTCGTCTATGTGGCAAATAGTGAGAAGATCTATAAATATAGGTGAAAAGCGTGCCAAGCCTGGTGATAACCGGCTATCCAGGACAGAATCTTAGTTCAACTTTAAATTTACCTAAAAAGATAGTAAGTCCTATGTGAATTTAAATGTTAATCTAAAAAGGTATGACTCTTCAGACATAGGGAAAAAACCTTCCTGGGAGAGTAAATATTAATAAATCCATAGTTGGCTTAAAAGCAACCATGAGTTAAGAAAGCATTCAACCTCAACAACCTTATTTTAATTCAAATAATAAAAATTAACTCAATAAAATAGTGGATTAATCTATTAATTAGCAGAAGAAATACCGTCCATATTGGTAACAAGAATTATCTTCTATTGTAAGAATACATCAGATTGGATAACCACGGATTGTTAACAATTAAATAAATTTAATCTAATAAATTTAGATTAGATAAATTTAATCTAGTGATTAATCTAATTAATAGACTAATCTAATCTAATGCTAGAAAAATTTAATCTAATAAACTTAATCTAATTTATTAGATTACATAAATTTAATCTAATAATCTGATAGAATTAGATTCTATTAGAATCTAACAATAATCATTAGATTACATTAAACAACAACCTTGTTGGTTGTTAATCCAACAAGGCATGCACCTAAGATTTTAAAAAGTAAAAGAAACTCAGCAAGCATAAACCCCACCTGTTTACCAAAAACATCACCTCCAGCATTTCTAGTATTACAGGCATTGCCTACTCAGTGACATATGTTTAATGGCTGGAGTATCCTGACCATGCAAAGGTAACATAGTCATTTGTTCTCTAAAGGATTTTTATGAATGGGCACTTGAGTGTTTTATACTCTCTTACTTCAATCAGTGAAATTGACCTTCCTGTAAAGAGGCAGAACAACAAAATAAGATAAGACCCTATGGAGTTTAATTAATTAATCCAAATATAAGCATTTTACCCAAACTGAGGAATAATAGAAATTTGAATGGATTAATACTTTGGGTTGAGATAACCTCGAAATATAAAATAATCTCTGAGTGATTTAAATGTAGACCAAGCTACTTAAAATATATTTTGTCACATTTTTTCTTTTGTTTTCCTTCCCTGAGTAGACATAGTATTCAAAATGATCCTTCTAAGACCGATGTCAAAGAGTGTACCATATATATATTCTTCTAGGAGTTTTATGGTTTCACGTCTTACCTTCAAATCTTTAATCTGTTTCAACTTAATTTTTGTGTATGGTGAAAGACAATGGTCTACTTTCATTATTTTTCATATAGCTGTCTTGTTTTCCCAGCACCATTTATTGAAGAGACTTTCCTTTCTCTATTTTATGTTCTTGACTCCTTTGTCGAAGGTTAGCTGTCCGTGGGTGCGTGGCTTTATTTCTGGGCTTTCAATTCTGTTCCATTTACCCCTGTGTCTGTTTATGTGCCAGTACCATGCTGATTTGATTACTATAGCTTTGTAGTATATTTTGAAGTCACGGATTGTGATATCTCCAGCTTTGTTCTTTTTTCACGAGATTGCCGTAGCTATTCGGGGTCTTTTGTTGCCCCATACGAATTTTAGGATTCTTTGTTCTATTTACATGAAGAATGACATTGGGATTCTGGTTGGGATTGCATTGAATCTGTAGATTGCTTTAGGTAGTATGGACATTTTGACTATATTTATTCTTCCAATCCATGTGCATGGAATATAATTCCATTTCTTTATATCATCATCAATTTCTTTCAATAATGTCTTATAGTTTTCATTGTAAAGGTCTTTCACCTCCTTGGTTAAATTTATTCCCTGAGATTTTATTCTTTTTGTTGCCGTTATAAATGGGATTGTATTCTTGAATTCTCTCTCTGTTAGTTCGTTATTAGAATATAGAAATGCAACTTATTTTTATAAATTGATTTTGTACCCTGCAACTTTACTGTAGTTGTTGATTATTTCTAATCTTTTTCTGATGGATTCTTTAGGGTTTTCTATACTTAAGATCATGTCGTCTGCAAACAGCGAGAGTTTCACTTCTTCACTCCCTATTTGGATTCCTTTTATTCCTTTCTCTTGCTTAATTGCTCTGGCCAAAACCTTCAGTACTATGTCGAATAAGAGTGGTGAGAGTGGGCACTCTTGTCTTGCTCCTGTTCTCAGAGGGATGGCGTTCAGTTTTTCCCCATTGAGTATGATGTTCGCTGTGGGTTTGTCATATATGGCCTTTTTTATGTTGAGGTACTTTCCTTCTATACCCATTTTATTGAGAGATTTTATCATAAGTGGATGTTGGTATTTTGTCACTTATTGATCCAAAAATTGATCAATGCAACAAGTTTCCCCAGGGATAACTGTGCAATCCTGTCCTAGGGTTGATATTGACGATAGGGTTTATGACCTTGGTGTTGAATCAAGACATCCCAATGTTGTAATCTATTAACGGTTCTTTTGTTCAATCACTAAAGACTGGAGTGATCCCGGTTGGTTTCTATCTTTTTACTATTTCTCCCAGTATGAAAAGACAAGAGAAATGAAGCCAACTTGACAAAAGTGCCTTCCACCTCATAGATAATATAATCTTAATCTAATTAATTTCTATCAGCGCTGACCAAGAACAGGGCTTGTTAAAGTGGCAGAATCCAGTAATGATATAATACTTACACTTTTATAACTAAAAGTTCAATTCCTCTTTTTAACAGGATTTTCATATTTAATCATCTGTTAATTACTGCTATTTTACTTGCCATAGCATTCCTATATTAATCTGACGAGAAGTATTAGGTTATATAGAACTTTGAAAAGGATCAAATATCATTGGTCCTCATGGTCTACTTCAACCCATTGCCAATACTTTAAAGTTACTTGTAAAGGAATCTTTATAATCATCAGCATCATCAATATCTACCAATCCTAGCCCTTACACTATCCTTAACAATATGAATTCCACTACCTGTAGCATATCCACTTAGCAACATAAATTTAGGTGTATTATTCATATTAGCTGTATCATGTTTAGCTGTTTATTCTATTCTCTGACCAGGATGAGCTTCAAATTCAAAATATGCCTTAATTGGTGCACTCTGAGCAGAAGCACAATTTCATATGAAGTAACGCTAGCAATTATTCTATTATCAGTACTACTGTTAACTAGATCATTTACACTATCAACCAAAATTATGATTAATTTTTCCATCATGACCACTAGCCATAACAGAATTTATTTCAACCCTAGCAGAAAGCAACTGAGCCCCTTTTGACTTAACAGAGGGAGAATCAGAAATTGTCTCTGGTTTTGATGTCAAATACACAACAGACCCATTTGACCTATTTTTCTAGCAGAATATGCCAACATTATCGTAATAAGTACTTTGACAATAATTCTTTTCCTAGGACCATTCCACAATCCCTATATATTGGAAATTTGTATAATTAATTTTATTATCAAAACCCTTGTTCTATTTTCTTTTTATGAATCCAAGCATGGTATCCATGATTCTGATATGACCAACTTATATATCTGTTATGAAAAAGACTGCTAACTGCTAACACTAGCTTTATGCACATGACATGTATCAGTTCCCATTATTACATCAAGTACTTCACCACAAACATAAGAAATATGCCAGATAAAAGAGTTACTTTGATAGAATAAATAATAGAGTCTTAAACCCTCTTATTTCTATAATTATAGGGGTTGAACCTAATCGTAAAAATACAAAAACCTCCATGTTACCGTATTACAACATATTCTATAGTAAGGTCAGCTAAATAAACTATTCGGCCAGTACCCCAAAAATGTTGGTTTGTATCCTTCCTGTACAAATAAATCCTCTTATCTTTATTATTATTTTGCTTAACATTATTACATGTACCATAATCATTATATTAAGCTCACACTGATTAATAACCAGAATTGGTTTTGAGATAAATATAATTAACCATTATTCCTATCCTAATTAAAAATGATAATCTAAAATCCATAGATGTATCTACTAAATATTTCCTAGCACAAGTCACTGCATCTATACTTTTCATAACAGCTATCATTATTAAATTAAAATATTCTGGTCAATTAACAATTATGAAAAATTTTAATCCAACAGCATCCTTTGTTATTACAGTAGTCCTCATTATAAAACTTGGACTTTCCTCATTCCACTTTGGAGTACCAAAAGCTATACAGGGTATTCCATTAATATCAGACTTAATCTTATTGACGTGACAAAAACTTGCACCCATATCAGTTTTATGTCATTTAATCATTAATTAATCTAAATACATTAATTATTGCTATAATATCCATTATAGTTAGGAGAATGAGAAAGGCTCAACTAAACACAACTACAAAAAATTCTAGCCTATTCATCAATTGGCCATTCAGGCTGAATAGCAGCTAACACGATTTATAACCCAACCATCCTAGCTCTAAATGTGTTCATTTATATTATGTTAACATTTACTACATTTATATTATTTACTTACAATTCATCCACCACAACAGATCCATACACATGAAGCAGAATACCTTTAATTACTACCATAATTCTTCTCATAATATTATCCCTAGGAGGCCTCCCACCACACACAGGTTTTTTCCCCAAAATAATAATTGTTCAAAAATTAGCAGCATTATTATATCAACATTAACAGCTATTTTAGCATTACTTAATCTAAACTTCTACATACAATTAACTTATTCTAAATCACTAACATTATTTCCATCAATAAATGATATAAAAACAAAATGACAATTTAGAAATATAAAAAGAATAATTTTTTATCTCCATTCATTACTGTATCAATATTACAGGCATATCTCTCTCTTTTTTTTTTTTTTTTTTTGGTGAGGAAGAATGGCCCTGAGGTAACATCTGTTGCCAATCTTCCTCTTTTTGCTTGAGGAAGATTGTCACTGAGCTAACATCTGTGCCAATCTTCCTCTATTTTTTGTATATAGGACACCACCACAGCATGGCTTGATGAATGGTATATAGGTCCATGCCCAGGATCCAAACCTGTGAACCCTAGGCTGCCGAAGTGAAGCATGCAAACTTAACCACTATGCCACCAGGCCAGCCCCCTATGCATACCTCATTTTATTGCACTTTGCAGATACTGCATTTTTTACAAATTGAGATTTGTGGCAACTCTGCATCAAGCAAGTCTATCAGCACCATTTTTCCAACAGCATTTGCCCACTTCATGTCTCTATGTCACATTTTGGTAATTCTCACAATGTTCCAAACTTTTTCATTATTATTATATTTGTTATGATGACCTGTGATCAGTTATATATGATGTTACTATTGAAATTGTTTTGAGGTGCCGTGAACTGTGTCCATTAAGACAGCAAACTTAATCTATAAATGCTATATGTGTTCTGACTGCTCCACAAACTGACTGTTCCCCACGCTCTCCTCTCCATGCCCTGACAATATTGAAATTAGGCCCAAATAGCCCTACAGTGGCCTCTAAGTGTTGAAGTGAAAGGAAGAGTCACACGTCTCTCACTTTAAATCAAAAGCTAAAAATGATTAATCTTAGTGAGGAAGGCGTATCAAAAGCTGAGACAGGCTGAAAGTTAGGCCTCTTGTGCCAAACAGTTAGCCAAGTTGTGAATGCAAAGGAAAAGTTCTTGAAAGAAATTAAAAGTGCTACACCAATGAACACACAAATGATAAGAAAGTGAAACAACCTTTTTGCTGATAAGGAGAAAGTTTTCGTGATGTGGAAAGAAGATCAAACCAGCCACAACATTCCCTAAGCCAAAGCCTAATCCAGAGAAGGCCCCAACTCTCTTCAATTCTATAAAGGCTGAGAGAGGGGAGGAAGCTGCAGAAGAAAAGTCTAAAGCCAGCAGAGGTTGGTTCAGGAGGTTTAAGGAAAGAAGCCGTCGTCATAACACAAAAGTGCCAGGGGAAGCAGCAAGTGCTCACGTAGAAGCTGCAGCAAGTTCTCCAGAAGATCCAGCGAAGCTAATTCGTGAAGGGGCTACACTAAACTACAGATTCTCAATGTAGATGAAACAGCCTTGTACTGGAAGAAGATGCCATCTAGGACTTTCATAGCTAGAGAGGAGAAGTCAATGCCTGGCTTCAAAGCTTCAAAGGACAGGCTGACTCTCTTGTTAGGGGAGAATGCAGCTGGTGACTTTGAGTTGAAGCCAATGCTCATTTACCCTTACAAAAATCCTAGGGCCCTTAAGAATTAGCTAAATCTACTCTACCTGTGCTGTGTAAATGGAACAACAAAGCCTGGATGACAGCACATCTGTCTGCAACATAGTTTACTGACTATTTTAAGCCCACTGTTGAGAACTACTGTTCAGAAAAAAAAATTTCTTTCAAAATATTACTGCTCATTGACAATGCACTTGGTCACCCAAGAGCTCTGATGGAGATGTACAACAAGATGAACATTGTTTTCATGCCTGCTAAGGTTACCAAACCCAAACACGGGTTCATTTACCTGTGCACAGGAGGGCCAAAAGTAGAATGCCAGGCTTGTGGCAAGGAAAGAGGTTTATTATCGAAAGGCAGCTGGACAAGGAGACGGGACTTAAAACTCAGATCCACCTCCTCAAAGGGAAAGAGGCAGGGCTTTTTATCTTGGGTTTTAGGGAGGGAAGGAGGAGCATATGGCTTTGAGGGCTGAAGTTTTAAAAGTCCTCTGTGCAGGTGTGGCGATCTTTCATATTTCTTCATGGGTCACATCTGCAAATTTTGCAGGATTCTATGTGTTGCACATGGTGCATTTTCAGTCCGTGACATGTAAGGTTTATATTTGGTCATTTCAGCTTCTCAGTACTCCTGTGTGATGCTTAGTCAGGTGGGGGGCAGGGGGACTGTCAGCAACTCTCTTATCGGGGTTCCTCCTTTTGTTCTGCAAAGCAAGCTCAGAAACTTTGGTTACTTTGTTTCCCACGTCAACTTTGTGGGTATGAGCATGGTCTCATCCTAATCCAGGGAAATTTTGACTCCTTCATCCTTGGTTTCACCAACACAACATCCATTCTGCAGCCCATGGATTAAGTAGGAATTTTGAGTTTCATGTTTTATTATTTCAGAAATATATTTCGTAAGACTGTAGCTGTCACAGATAGTTATTCCTCAGATGGATCTGGGCAAAGTAAATTGCAAACTTTCTGGAAAGGATTCTCTATTCTAGATGCCAGTAAAAACATTTGTGACTCATGGGAAGAGGTCAAAATATCAACACTAACGAGTTTGGAAGAAGTTGATTCCAACCCTCACAGATGACTTTGAGGGGTTCAAGACTTCAGTGGAGAAAGCACCTGCAGATGTGATGCAAATAACAAGAGAACTAGAATCACAAGTGGAGCCTGAAGATGTGACTGAATTGCTGCAGTCCCATGATAAAATTTTAACAAATGAGAAGTTGCTTCTTATAGATGAGCAAAGAAAGTGTTTTCTTTCTTTCTTTTTTGTTTTAAGGAAGATTAGCCCTGAGCTAACATCTGCTGCCAATCTTCCTCTTTTTTTTTGCTGAGGAAGATTGGCCCTGAGCTAACATCCATGCCCATCTTCCTGTATTTTATATGTGGGACACCTCCCAAGGCATGGCTTGACAAGCAGTGCATAGGTCCACACTCAGGATCTGAACCAGTGAACCCCGGGCCACCAAAGTGGAGCACGCAAACTCAACTGCTGTGGCACCAGACTGGCCCCAGAAAGTGATTTCTTGAGGCATAATCTGCTCCTGGTGAAGATGCTGTGAAGATTGTTGAAATGACAGCAAAAGATTTAGAATATTTCATAAACTTAGTTGATAAAGCAGTGGCAGGGTTTGAGAGGATTGACTCCAATTTTGAAAGAAGTTCTACTGTGGGTAAAATGCTGTCAATCATCATCGCATGCTACTGAGAAGTTGTTCGTGAAAGGAAAAGTCAGTTGATGCAGCAAATGTCATAGTTATCTTATTTCAGGAAATTGCCACAGTCACCCCAAACTTCACCACCCTGATCAGTCAGCAGCCATCAACATGGAAGCAACACTCTCCACCGGCAAAAAGATTATGACTCACTGAAGGCTCCAACGATGGCTAGCATATTTTAGCAGTAAAGTATTTTTTTAATTAAAGTATGTATATTTTTTAGACATAATGCTATTTCACACTTAATAGACTACAGTATAGCGTAAACATAACTTTCTTATGCACTGGAAAACTAAAACTTTGTGTGACTCACTTTATTGTGATATTCACTTTATTGCAGTGGTCTGGAACCAAACCCACAATATCTCCAAGGTGTGCCTATATGCCTTCTGCTAACACCAATGTTATCAGTGCTGGACTAGGAATTTAGGTTAACACAGAGCAAGCACCTTCAAAGCCCTAAGCAAGTATTACCTACTTTGTTGCTGAAATATGAATTGCAGGACTCTATCTTACATCAGTTGAATGCAAATCAAACACTTTCATTACGCTAAATCCTCACTAGACTGGTGGACTTCCTGCCCATGAAATTTTAGTTAACAGCCAGATGCTGCTTTGAATCTGCAGTTCAACCTGTTATTCACCACAGGGCTTGATAAAAAGAGGATTCTTCGATTTACAGTCTAATGCTTACTCAGCCATTTACCTATGTTCATAGATCACTCATTACTGACAATAAACCGTAAAGATATTGGCACATCGTGTTTACCATTTGGTGCTTGAACCAGAATAGCAGAAACTTCTCTCAGCCTTCTTATCTGTGCTGAATTATGCCAACCCGGAGCTTTATTAGGAAACGGTAAAATTTATAATGTAATTGTTACTGCCCACGCATTTGTAATAATGTTTCTTAAAGTAAGTAATATCTGTTATAATCAGGGGCTTTGGCAACTGATTCGTGCCATTTAATAATTGCAGCCCTTGATATAGCATTACCTGGAACAAACAATATAAGCTCTTACTTCTCCCACCGTCATTCTTACTTCTACTTGCTTCGTCAATAATTGAAGCAAGTGCTGGAACGAGATCAACAGCATACTCCTTAACCGATCGGTAACTTAGCCCATGCAGAAGCTTCTATAGGTCTGATTATCTTTTCATCACATTTAGCAGATGTCTCATCAATTTTAGGTGCGATCAATTTTATTACAACACTTAATCAATATAAAGCCACCCGCCGTATCTCAATATCAAACGCCACTATTTGTTTGATGCATTCTAGTTATAGGCATACTATTAAAACATTAACTCCTAGTGCTAGCAGCTGGTATTGCGATGTTATCAAGAGATCATAATTTAAGAACCACTTTCTTTGATCCTGCAGGAGGAGTGGGAGTCAATTTTATATCAACGTCTATTCTGATTCCTCAACCACCCAGAAGCATGTAGTCTTATTTTACCCAGATTTGGAATAATTTCACATACTGTTACATATTATTCAGGGGGAAAAAAGAGCATTTTGGATATATAGAAGTAATTTGAGCCATATTATCTATTGGCTTCCTAGAATTTATCATGTGACCTCACCATATATTTACAGTTGGTATAGATGCAGACACATGAGCACATTTTACATCAGCCATTATAATTATGGTTATTCCCACAGGAGTAAAAGCATTTAGCTGGCTATCAACTCTTCACAGAAGTAATAGCAAATGATCACCAGCCATAATATGAGCTTTAGGCTTTATTTTCTTATTTACAGTAGGAGGCTTAACAGGAATTGCTCTAATTCATTTTTAGATATTGTTCTCCATGGTACATATTATAGAGTAGTTTTCGCCATTATAGGAAGATTTGTTCACTGATTCCCATTATTTTCAGGCTCTACGCTCAACTCTACCTGAGCTAAAATCTATTTTACACTTTTAGCTGTCAACATGACTTTCTTTCCACATTTCCTAGGTCTCTCAGAAATGCTTGACATTTCTCTGCTTATCCCAATACTTTCACAATATGAAATACTGTTTGATCTACAGGTTCATTCATTTCATTAACAGTAGGAATATTAATAGTCTTTATAATCTGAGAAGCGTTTGCATCAAAATGAGAAGGATCAGTAGTAGAATTAACAGCTACTACCGTTGACTGACTGCACAGATGCCTGCCACCGTATTACAAATTTGAACAACCTAATTACATGAAAATTTAAATTAAGAAAGGAAGACATTGGACCCCTTACAACTGGTTTCAAACCAACCCATAAGTATTATATCTTTCTCAATAAGTGAGGTGTTAACTTTGGCAAAGGTAAATTATGGGTTTAACTTCTTTATACCAACCTATCATACCCATTTCAGTTGGATTTTCAAGAAGCAACATCATTCATTATAGAAGAGCTTTCACATTTTCATGAGCATACTTTAATAATTGTATTCTTAATTAGTTCTCTAGTCATTTACATGATTTCATTTATATTAACAACTAAATTGACTCATACAAGTACAACAGATGTTCAAGAAGTGGAAACGATATAAACTATTTTACCTTCTATTATTCTAATTTTAATTGCCCTACCATCTTTAAGGATTCTCTATACAATAGACAAAATTTACAATCCTTCTCTAACTGCTAAAAACTATAGGACATCAATGACATTGAAGCTGTGAATACGCAGATGATGAAGACCTAAATTTTCATTCTTACATAATCCCACAACAGATCTTAAATCAGGAGAATTGCAACTAGTAGAAGTTGATAACCAATTTATATTACCCATAGAAATGACAATTGGTATATTAATTTCATCTGAAGTTGTTTTATATTCTTGAACCATCCCCTCTCTAGGCTTAAAAATAGACACTGTTGGGAGCCAACCTGTGGCCAAATGGTTAAGTTCACATGCTCTGCTTCTGCGGCCACGGGTTTCGCTGGTTTGGATCCTGGGCGTGGACATGGCACCACCCATCAGGCCATGCTGAGGCGGCGTCCCACATAGCACAACCAGAGGCACTCACAACTAGAACATACAACTATGTACTGGGAGGTTTTGGGAAGAAGAAGGAGGAGAAAAGAAAAGCAGATTGACAACAGATGTTAGCTCAGGTGCCAATCTTTAAGAACAAAAAAAACAGACACTATTCCAGGATGCCTCAATCAAACAACTTTAATATCTACACAACCAGGCTTACATTACAATGTTCAGAAATTTGTGTATCAAACCACTGCTTCAGGCCTGTTGTACTTGCATTAGTTTCACTAAAATATTTTGGAAAATGATCAGCAGTGATAATATAAAAACCATTGAGAAGCTAAATGCATTAACCTTTTAAGTTAAAGACTGAGAGTTTTAATCCCGCCTCAGTGACATGCCGCAACTAGATGCATCAACATGACTCATTATTATTGTCTCAATGATTACAGTATTATTCATTATATTTCAATAACAAATTTCAAAACACTTTAATCCTCAAAGCCGGAACCAAGACAATTGAAATATCAAAATACTCAACCCCCTGAGAGACAAAATGAATGAAAATTTATTCACCTCTTTCATTACTCCGACAATGATACTTATTGTTGTTTTAATTATTTTATTTCCTAGTGTTTTATTCCCTACATCTAATCACCTATTCAATAATCATTTAGTTTCTATTCAATAATGATTAATTTGACTTATATCAAAAGAAATAATATCTCTACATAATGTTAAATAATGGACTTTTTTCCTAATACTTATATCACTTTTCTGTTTACTCATTCAACAAATTTACTAGGCCTATTACCCTACTAATTTACATCTGCTACACAATCCTCAAGAAATTTAGGTATAACTACTCCTTTATGAGCAAGACAGTAATTACTGCTTTTGGCCATAAGACCTTAGCCCATTTTTTACCACAGGTACAGGTAATTATGCAATTAGGACAAAGATATTTTGGACACAGTAAGTTTGATTGGCAAATAGATTGCGCCAGCTAAAATGGAATGGGTGTATTTCTACTTACTGACATGATTAATCTCCCTCTGATGACAAAAGTGATTTCTTAACAAATCAAGTAGGTTTTTATCTGGTCTTTATTTTGCTTTCGAAAGTTCAAAAGCAGCTCTTGCTCCAGGCACAGAAATGATTACTGAACATCACACACTTGCCTTCTATTTATCTTTGAATAATGAGGCAATATCAGACTCAGAGACTCGTACCGAGATGGCTCATTTTGAAAATATCCCCTTTGAGTAAATTTCCTAAGTCTCAATTTTTCAGAAGGATAACTCTTTCAACAAAAGAGCCATTTAAAGATGCATTTATTGGCTTAACAGACAACAGGGCTGTAAAAATTACTTCTTTAAAAAAAAAATGTGTTAAGACTTTAAGGTCAAGTACCTGGTCGAGTTTTATACACTCCATGGAAATACTTAAATGCAAATACCCGTTCAAGGATGTAAGGTACTATATACACATATTTACATAATATACGTATTACATATAGTCTTATTTACTGATTTGTGATATCTAGTCCCTCTGTGTCCTTACTTATCTATTTTGTTTGTTTATTAGAAGAGAATAATTCTGACAGAGTTATTTTAAAAATTTCCCCTAAATTTTGAATGCATTTTCAAATCAAGTTCTTTTTGGATTTTTAGCTGTTTTTTGCTTTCTGTATTTAGCTGCTATGTTTGGTTCATATATGCTTATGACTGTTATCTTCATCAAGTAATTCCTTGCAACACTAGGATTACTCCTGGTATCTTTTATTCTTTTTTTCCTTTTTCTCCCCAAAGCCCCCCATCACATAGTTGTGTATTTTTTTAGTTGTGGGTTCTTCTAGTTGTGGTATGTGGGAGGCCGCCCCAGCATGCCCTGATGAGCAGTGCCACGTCCGCGCCCAGGATCGGAACCTGCAAAACCCTGGGCCGCCGAAGTGGAGTGCGCGAACCCAACCACTCGGCCATGGGGGGGCTCCACTCCTGGTATCTTATAGCCAGAAAAATGCAGTCAAGTACCACACGCAAATTAAGCAATAAATCAGTATGTAGATATTTCATTCAGTAGTATTAATTCTCAGGACCTTCTTTCTTTGATCATGGCCCCTTTCTGTTCTGTTCCATTTGCATCTATCTCTGAACCCTTGATTTTTCTCCTATTTGAGTCCCCACTCCTGCCTTTTGGATTGGTGGCTCATCTTGGCTTTGCTACCTTAATCCTCATTGCTTTCTAAAATTGGGCCTGATTCTCTCCACTTCTTGACCCCTCAGATAGGATACCTTTCCTTAGTTCTAACTACCTGTGATCACAGTCCCATTTGGGTCACTAGGTGCTAGGCATAATTCTCCTTTGTTTCCTCCTCAGGATAATCCAAATAACTTACCATCTGTGAGAAGAAATTTTCTGTGTATGTAAAGTGTCTAGTGTTTTTCTATTTAAGAAAAAACGCTTTTGGACATTTGCTCTTCAACAGCACTCTGACTCAGACCTAGAACCTATCTGGATAGACAAAGTTTACTTTGCTCTTCCATTCATTCACACATGTCTGATCATGAGATACCGAGTATTGGAAATCAATGATCTCTTATGAAGTAGGACTAACGCAGTTCTCTGGGATGCAACTAATCTGGAAGGGAATGTGTACAACAGTGGGACTTGTCAGTTAAGGACTTGTTTCACTTGGATTTGTGTTTATTTTGTTGGACTTTTTAAATATTCTTTTACATCATTCTTGGTCATTGTTGAGGCCTGTTGGGATTCATGACCTCTATTTGTAAGCAGATGATAAACAGATGGAATTGATAACTTAGTGATAGTCCTGGAGAATGGGTGCAGCTTCCAGCCATGTCTCCACCAACTGGAGAGTAATTCTGCCTTCTTGCCTCCTTTCTGAGGTGGGCAGGAGTGGAATGAACACCTTTAACCCACTACAGAGAGATCCATCAGGACAGGCAAAGTGAATTTGCAGGAGGCATATTCATTTCAAAATTCTCTTCCCTAGGAAATTCCTTAAAAGCACAACTACGTGCTCACACTTTGCAGCTTGTTAGTAACATCGCCAGACAGAAGACCCGCAACCCCCTGAATCCATTGTTCACTAGAATAATGTGATTTCTCTAAAGTAGGAGTAGACCTGAGGCCAAATCTGGCCCCATATTTTTTTGTATGACTTGCGAGCCAAGCATGGCTTTTACATTTTCAAATATTGGGAAAAAAGTCAAAAGAAGAATAATATTTCATAACACACGAAAAATATGAAATTCAAAGTTCAGCATCTATAAGTAAGTTTTATTTGGAACTTAACTATGCCCTTCAATTTACATATTGCCTATGGCTGTTTTCACACTGCAGTGGCAGAGTTGAGTAGTTGGAACAGAGACTGTATGGTCTGCAAAGCCTAAAATATCCTTTATCTGGCCCTTGCATAAAAAACTTGTCAATCCCAGCTCTAGGGCCTATGGGAGCAAGGGAGGCGCCATATCCCTCTGGGTATATACAAAATGACCATGTCTTTACGAGCTTGTATAGACGCCTCCTCTATGCAGTTATGGGGACTGTACAAGTCAAGGAATAGAAAAAAGAGAACGAGCTAGTAGAATCTCCTCCAACCCTTGCAACAACTGAGTAGGACAGGTAGTAATAGTAGAGTATCCCCATTTTATTAATGAAGAAATCAAGACATGGAGAGGTTAAAGGACCTGCCCAAGGCCACACGACTATAAGTGACAGAACTAAGATTTGAAATGTCTCTGGCTCTTCATCTCACCGCACTTACTTAGAGATAAACATTACCGTCTCCAAAAGACATAAAAAAGCAAAATTCCTCAAGAATTAAATATATGCCAGCTTATGCTAAGTATCACCTACTTAATGAAGAGACTCACTGGGTAAAATAATTGAGGTGTCATAATTTTAAGTGATGCAGGAATATGGCTGAAAGGGAAACAATTTTTAGAAATTTCACTTTATTTCATGACTGGGAGTTAGGTGCAGTTTATTTAGTCTTACTGCCAACATAATTTTACCCAGTACTAGGGGATCAATTTCTGGAATTTGATCTTTTCTGTGGCTACACATTGTTCCCTGTATCAAAGAAATACAAACTTGAGAAATCCAGACCTTTGGCCACAAAGGGCAAAGGAAAGGATAGGAGGAAAAGGAGCAGAGAAATCCATCTTCGCTGCTGGGATATGTCAGCTAAGCAGCTGGTTTTCTACAGTAGTGGCGGGCTACTGTGAGATACCCACCAAAGAATTAGGAGTGAGAAAAATAAGGTGAGCTTTGAAATAGCACATAATTAAAGGCAGCAGAAATCTGCAGAGTCGGCAGAGAGAAACGGCCTGACTCCCAGGCCAAGCATCCGGGAGCATAAGGAGTAGATCCTGTTTTCTGTCACTAAAGGGAACTCAGAGACTGGGCAGCCCGAAGGGCTGGCACAGAGCCCTGTCCATCACAGTGAATTGACGGTTGCCCTCACTTGTTAGAGGACCAACAAATGAATATCTCTTTAAGAGCGGCTCCTCCTATTTTCCAACAATCATCTCCCCAGTGTTGGTTCACGGAAAGTCTTTTATTCTTTCAAACTGCCC
The DNA here is from genome assembly GCF_041296265.1 of Equus caballus. NCBI lineage: Eukaryota > Metazoa > Chordata > Mammalia > Perissodactyla > Equidae > Equus > Equus caballus. The sequence continues at coordinate 7,325,657 of NC_091688.1, forward strand.
AAACAACTTGGACGGGACCTAAACGTACAGAAGAAGGGAAGATAAGGACAAGGTAGAAAAGGTAAAAAGGATCATATTGTAATGGACTGAGAGGGAGGGGGTGGGGGGGTGGGCAAATGGAGAAGGAACATGCTGTGGTTTATACCAAATATGGCCAGAATGAGGATGACATGTATTCAGGTAGATTTTTTTGTTGTTTTTTTTAGAATTAAGGATCATGATTCTTGTCATTCAAGTCTATTTCTCTGCATATCTATGTGATTTTGTCCAAAAAGAAAAAAAATAAAAGTATAGAAAAATTAGAAGCAGGGCCTAAAGATAGTGCCAGGAACAGGAAAAGATTAGGAAATGTAATTTTCTTAGAAGAGAATGGAGGTTGAGGAGGGCCATTAATGGGAAGAAATTGTTTTGGATGAAGAGACTTCTCTTTTTAATTAAGAAGGTGAAGAACATTGTTAGGAGAGGAAAGAGGGTGCCCACCTGGCGTACTGAAATACAGACGTAGCCAGACTTTGTTCCTCATCACGTCTTAAAGTAGAAAGAAGAAATAAATAAAAATATATGTGTGGGCGTGTGTGTGTATGTGTATGTACATATGTACACACATGTACATATATGTTTGTTTCTTCATTCATACATATAGTTGTGGATATGTGGATATTTCAGTATTTATGCATACACATATATATACGGTGGTCCTCCCTAATGCACAGGGGATATGGTCCAAGATGCCCAGTGGATGCCTGAACTGTGGATAGTACTGAACCCTACATAGACTATGGCTTTTCCTATACAAACATAACTATGATAAAGTTTAATTTATAAATTAGGCACAGTAAGAGATTAACAACTAATAACAAAATAGAAAAATTATAACAATATACTGTAAAGAAAGTTATGTGGCTGTGGTCTCGCTCGCTCTCTCTCTCTCAAAATATTGTGTTTACTCACCCTTCTTCTTCCAGTGGTGCCATGAGATGATACAATGCCCACATGATGAGATGAAGCGATATCAGTGAATGACGTAGGCAGTGACACATAGTGTCCCTGGCAAGACATTGGAAGATTTCACCACACTACTCAGGAGGGGGCACAATTTAAAACTTACGAATTATTTATTTCTGGAATTTTCCCTTTAATATTTTTGGATTGTGGTTCACTGCAGATAGCTGAAACCACAAAAGCGAAAGTGCAGATAAGGGGGAGACACTGTGTACACATGCATATATATATTTGTTTCTTTATTCATTTATACATATGTGTTTGTGGTCATAGGTGCGTAGATATGTGTTTTAGTTGTGAATTTCCTTCTCTTTACCCTGTTCACTCTCTCTGATGACGAGTAAATTACAAAAGACCAAAGGCAAAAATGATAAATACATATGCCGGACCATCAGTCTCTTAATTTTGGAGAGTTGGCTAAAAGCAAAGTGATTCTTTTTTTTGGGAGAAAACATTCTCTTTAGAGAATGTTAGAGAGAATTGCAAAATGTAGTTAGATGACTAAAAGGAGTTCTAATCTAGTTTTTTTAAAATATTGCTTTCTTGGTACAAAAATAAAGTTTCTTATTATTCCAAAGAGTGATACAAAAAAATAGGTTTTCAGAAATCCTGTTGCTGGAAATGTTCTCTGGGCTTTTACACAGGTGACCATGGGGAAGAGAGTGGCCATCGTTGGAGCTGGTGTCAGTGGCTTGGCTTCCATCAGGTGCTGTCTGGAAGTGGGGCTGGAGCCCACCTGCTTTGAGAGGAGCAACGACATCGGTGGCCTATGGAAATTCTCGGTGAGCTGGACGTCACTGCAGTAGACCAGAAAGTGAGGTGGAAAGTGGGTGAGAACACATTGCTTGAGCACAGGCTTCCAAACCAGGTGCCGTGGCAGTTATAATCCCTCCTAGGTTTGGAATCTACAAAGCACAAATCAGAAGCAGGTTGGAAAGTAAGTTCGTTACTTACTTCAGAAGTAAATGAGATTGCATGCTAGCCTTGAAGGTCTCTGCATACAGAATTCACCCCTGATAAATCATTGATGTGTAAGTCACTTGGGGATAAAATCTATGGTGAAATATTGGTTAGGTTCATGTAAAACAGAGTTACACATTTAAAAAACAATGACTCTTCCCATTCTTTTGCTGAGGTTACTAGAGGTCCTCTTAGTGATTCAGACCACAGACTTTAAGGTTTCTGGTGCTAATTTTGGTCTTGCAAAAAACGCATAATTAATGAGACAGCTACACAAGGAACCAAGAATAGGACACACTGATCTGAAGTTGCTCAATGCCCTTTTGTCTCTGTGCATTTGTAACGAGGACTCTATCAGCAGACATGCTTATATGCACTTATTAAATCACTTCCAGTGTTGCCTTACAACCACATCAGTGAGTGTGGGAGCTTCCTAGTGCCCCCCACTCCATCACATCTCCAACCGTAGAAACAGTGTTTGGCCAAGTATTCCCCGTCTGTTTTCTTCTTCTTCTGATAAACTATTAATATATATGCAAATTTAAGTAGCTAGATAATCCTTTTTAAACCACTATTTCCTCCTCAAATGCAAAATTAGTATTATATTTTATGACTCAATAAAAAGGTTGTATATAAGGATACAGTGTCTTTGACAGCTCTTTAAATATTATAAAGAGATGAGCATTATTCTCATTAATATAAATATTTTCTAGACTGTAAAGAACTCTTGAAACCTCCCAGCATCTTGAATAATTCAATCTTTACAATAATCCTATAAGCTACGTATGATGTTTTCCCTTTTACAAATGAATCTGAAGCTTAAAAAGAAAATTAAAAAGTGGTAAATGGTGAAGACAAGATGCCAGTTCAAGGTGGCCTGTGTCTCCAGCCTGAATACTTAACCCCTTTGTTTAACTGCTGCGTGTCATTTCAACAAGCGGCCTATTGAGCTGGCGCGCTCTTCTACACGGTCGTCTTAACCAAATCATCATATTCCAACTGGCTTTGCAAAACATGACTGAAGATACACACTGCTCATATGGCCTTGGAGAGCAGCTGCCCTCTTGCTGCTGAAGGAAGAGTTAAAATTTGAACCTGGCATCATAGAGTGATAGACCACTCAGCTGCTAAATGTGCTACCCTTGGAGAAAAAGGAAAAGCCCAGGGGTAGAATCTCAAACCCAGAGGCTCGAGCCTTGAGCTACAGAGGGTTATTCTCAGGCCTTGACAGCTAACAAAGTTTACCCTACTGGATTTCAAAATTGCTTGAGACTGGTGGCTCCTTTCCTCTTTTCCACTTTTTCCCTTTTGGAATGGGACTATCTATAACTAGTAACATATGCCTGTCCAATCATGGTATTTTAGAAGAAGATGAGTTGTTTTCTAGTTTCACAGGTCCATAGATGGAGAGGAATTTTGTCCCAGGATGGATCATACCCAGAGTCTCATCCATATCTGATTTAGATAATTTTAGATGATGAGACTTGGGACTTTTGAGCTGATGATACATAGATAAGATTCGGGACTTGATTTGATGCTGCAGTGGATTGAGACTTTTGGATGTTAGGATGAGGTGAATGTATTTTTTTCAGGTGGGATGCATGCGAATCTTTAAGGGCCAGACAGTGGACTGTAGTAGGATGAACAATTGAACAATGCCTCCCCACCAAAGTCATCAGGCCGAATTCCTGAACCCTGTAAGTGTTACCTAAAAAGGAAAAAAGGATATTTGCAGATACGATGAAGTTAAGAACCTTGAGATGGTGAAATTATCCTGAATTATCTGAGTGATCTTAAAATGCCATAATATATATCCTCATAAGGGAGAGGCGGGGGAGATTTGGCACACAGAGACAGAAGAGAAAAGGCAATGTGATCTGCTCAGCAAAAAGAGAGAGATTGGAAGATGCTGTGATGTGGCCTTGAAGATGGAGGAAGGGGCCATTAGCCTAGGAAGACAGGCGGCCTCTAGAAGCTGAAAACGTCAGGGAATGCTGGCATCCCCCAGAAGCTGTGAGAGGCAAGGAATGGACGCTCCCCTAGAGCCTCTGGAATGAACGCAGCCCCATTAACACCCTGATGTCAGTCCAGCGATGCTGATGTGATTGTAATATTCTAATATTATACTTAAAATGGATATTCTGGGGGCCCTGAAAATTTTGAGTTATATGAGCCCCAATTAGAAATTTCTGGTGCTCAGTGCTTTCCATTATGAACTAGCAACTATACATAGAGATCTGCAATTTGATATTCCTTCAGAGAGAAAACCATTTCAGGTGGAAACTTAATTTTTTTAAGGAAAAAATATTTTTTTCTTTGGAGCACCCTTTGAGGTTTTATTGGCTCTTTAAAATTGAAAATATTATCTTAAAGGGGCTGGCGCCGTGGCGGAGAGGTTAAGTTCGCGTGCTCCGCTGCAGGCGACCCAGTGTTTCATTGATTCGAATCCTGGGCGTGGACATGGCACTGCTCATCAAACCACGCTGAGGCAGCGTCCCACATGCCACAACTAGAAGGACCCACAATGAAGAATATACAACTATGTACCGGGGGGCTTTGGGGAGAAAAAGGAAAAAAATAAAATCTTAAAAAGAAAGAAAATATTATCTTAAAGTTAGATTAATGTTTATCTGGTTTTTCTTTTCTTAAGGATCCTGGTTACTTTTGACCAGATGTTTCCTTAGCAACCATGGCATCTTGCACTTTGGTCTGTCACTAGCTGATACTCAGTAAATCCTGTACTTTAACCGGAGGAAATATGCCTCATTTTCAAGCACCCACGGAACATTTCTAAAACTGATTTTTTAACCAAAAATCCTCAATAATTTTGAAAATATATATATATAAAAAAAATGAAATTCTCTGTTAACAATACAATGAAATAGAACGTTGTAGCAAAATGAAGAAGGGCAACACTGCCACCAGGAAATTTTAAACTTTTCTCTTAAAGATCTATTAACTGATGTTCTAGAAGTTTGAGCCAATCAATAAGACAAGCAATTAATAATAAAAATAAAGAGAAAAATGGAAAGGAGGGAAAATTATCATTTGTTTACTATATAGCTTTATACCAAGAAAATTCTAGGAAAATTGTTACGAAAAATAATACATTAGAGTGGATGATCACAAAATTACTAGATAAAAATCCATAGTTTTTATATATTTTAGAGTTACCAAACCAGCTCTTTTTATACTACAGCTGATCTATTTTATTTGAGCTACACAGTTTTTAAAATTTTGATCCAATATTTTAAAATCAGGATGTTTCACATAAAATCTAGGGATCTTTCTTCTTTTGAAAAATCAGAAGATCAGGCAACACTGGATCTCCCCTTACTCATAGTAATAATCAGCCCCTTTTAGACTGAATTTGAATTCTCTGTTTTGCCATATTCAGGTTTGGCCCATTTCACTCATTTCTTTTATAACTTTTTCTGCACCTATAGAGTTTGTGTGACCAATGCTATATGGAAATAGCAATCCTTTAGGATATATGGAACAAAAGACATACCTATGTGCAAAATTTTCCATCTCCTCCTTCCTCAGGCAGTTTTATGATCCTTTTAGTTTAAATAAACCTTCATGTTTATATCATTATAATCATGTAAATATTGTTCATTGCTGAGTCACTTACTGGATTCTAATGACACTGTCTTTCTTGGACAGTTTTTTGTTTTCACTGGAGTTAACAATTGCCTTGTATTCTTGTTTGTTTTAATTTTACAAATACTATCTCTAATTTATCCCCCAAGTTCTCCCATGGAATTATGATTCTCTCCTCAATATGTTTAAGCTCAGCAGGTGTTCCATCAGCTTAATTCTTCTGAACTCTGTCTTAAAGGTATTCTTCTGGATTGTCTTCCTTCTCTCATCTGGGCCTGCCACATCGCTGGTACCCTGGGGAACCCTGGTTTCTGGAACTCTTATCTTCCTCCCATTTAGTTTATTCTCTAATTTTAACAGAGTACATCAGAGTATGTCCTCCAGTAGTTTGCTGAGAAATTATACCGGTGAGGTAAAAGATTGTAGACCTTGAATGTCTTGTAATACCATTATTCGATCCAGATTCCCAGTTAATTAGATCTAGGTTTAACTTTCAGCTTTCTCTGGTCTGTTCCATCAGTTGTCATTCATCGACCTATGTTCTATCTTCCAAAATGTTATTTCTTGTTTGCTTCTACTTTCCGCTCCCTTGTTTATTCCTTGTGGGTTCATACCCCTGACACCTTTACAGTCACTTTAGAGGAGTTCTGGGTGAAAGAAGAGTTAAATGCATCTACACAATTTGTCATATTTAATCAGAAATCTGGATTACTTTTGTAAACAGAAAAGAATAAAGCTACTTCCATAAATAAGCAGGGTGTGGATCTTTGTTGACCACTCTCCCCCAAAAAATTGTAATTGAAAATGCAATTATGGTCTCTATAAGTCATTCTCTTATGAACTTCCTATATAATCAATTTAAAGGAATCAGTCTATAAACATGGGATTTAAGATACCCTATAACACTGAGTAGGAACAGTAAGATGTCCATGATGTGTTATTAGGTTAAATAAAGCAAGTCATAAATGATGTGTTTAATTGCTGTTACAACTCACTTCTCAGTAAATATGGCCTTTTGGGGACCTAAGAAAAGCTGAAGACCAATGAGTTCAGCATTGCTAGAGAGATTTATTATCCTGGGGCACCCAAAACCTGAAAAAGCACCTCGAGCCTGTCTCAAAGTTTCATATCATTTTTATTACGTGAAACTCCTCCCTTGGTGTAACAGTACATAATTTTTCCCAACTTTGGCCAGCTCCAGGACCTCACTTTTGGCCTCGTATTAATTTTCTATTGCCGCATAACAAATTACTATAACCTTACCAGCTCAAAACAGCACCCATTTATTATCTCTCAGCTACTTAGGCCAGAAGTCCAGATGAGCTCAGCTGGGTTCTTTGCTTAGGGTCTCACAAGGCCAAAACCAAGTTGTTGGCTGGGCTGGGCTCTTATCTGGAGGCGCCGGGAAAGAATCTGCTTCCAAGTTCATACAGGTTGGTGCTGAATTCAGTTCTCTGCTGTTGTAAGACTAAGGTCTTTGTTTCCTCGCTGGCCGCAAGATGGGAATTCCTCTCGGCTCCTAAAGGCTGCCAGTATTCCTTGGCATATGGATCCCTCCATGTCCAAAGCTAGGAACAACAAGCTGAAGTCGCCTCATGCTTTGAAACTCTGACTTCTTCTGCTACTAGCCAAAGAAAACTCTGCTTTTAAAGGGATCTTGTGATTAAATGAAGCCCACATAGCAACATAGTCATGGGAGTGATATGATATTTACAGGTTTCATCCAAACTCAAAGGGGAGAGAACCATACAAGGATGAGGGGCACTGAGTCATTCTTAAAATTCTGTCTACCATCTGCCTTATGTCACAAGTTGAGGGAACAATCATGAGATTGTTGAGTGAAGCATGTCAGCCAACCCTAAAACCCTCACTCTGTCCTGGGAGATCCTCTCTCATCTTCTCCTTGTGGGTTCTTGCTAGTTTTCAATGCTTTATCCACTTTCCATTTCCTTTAAACCAATGTTTTCCACCCTAGAGATAACCACTAGTGTGCTATGAAATAAATTAATGAATGAATCTGCAGTTTTAAATGGAATGTATAGAAAATATCAGAGGGCAACTTGAGTAGTTGAATATGATTTGTTTCATAAAACTTTTGTTTCCATTGTGTGTGTGTGTGTGTGTGTATTGGGTTGCAATATAAAATACATTATTCACCATAGATTGTGGTCAAAAACATTTGAAAAACACTAGTCTAAACACAGCCAAAGTTCCTTCCGCCCTAGGTACATAAGAAAATATTGTGAGCTAATCTGCCAGAACTACCTCATGAAGGGTTAAAGGAGATTTTTTTTATTATGAATTTACTATTTAGCCATTTTAAAGTGTACAGTTCTGTGGCATTAAGTTCATTCATGTTGTTGTACAATCATACCACCATCCTTCTAAGAACTTTCTTAATCTTCCCAAACTAGCACTCTGTTCCAATTAAAAATAACTCCTGGGCCAGTCTGGTAACATAGTGGTTAAGTTCTTGTGCTCCACTTTGGTGGCCCAGGGTAAGCAGGTTGGGATCCCAGGCGCGGACCTAGCACCACACGTCAAGGCACACTGTGGCAGCATCCCACATAAAATAGAGGAAGATTGGCTCAGGTGTTAGCTCAGCAACAATATTCCTCAAGCAAAAAGAGGAAGATTGGCAACAGATGTCAGCTCAGGGCCAATCTTCCTCACCACAAATAAAAAACCAAAACCGGTAAAGATAACTCCTGATTCTTCCCTCTCCCCAGCTCCAGGCAACCACCATTCTTTCTGTCTCTATGAATTTGATTACTCTGAGTACCTCATATAAGTGGAATCATACAGTATTTGTCTTTTTGTGAGTGGCTCATTTCACTCAGTGTAATGGAACTCCTCAAAGTTAATTCCCACAGCAGCATATGTCAGACTTTCCTTCACAAGGGCACACCCGTACGGTGACTAATGGCAACTAGACTCTTGGTGGTGAACACAATGTAGTCTACACAGAAGTTGAAATATAACGATGTACACCTGAAATTTATATAATGTTATAAATCAATGTTACCTCAATAAAAAATTCATTAAAAAAAATTTTTATAACAAATTTTGTGCATCGTGCATTCAGCACATTGCTATTTCAACGAAATGATGTGATACCCATTCTGAAATGTATACAGTGAATTGATTAAAAACATATAAAAAAAGAATTTTCTTTCTTTTTAAAGCCAAATAATATTCCGTTGTACATATATGCCACATTTTGTTTATCCATGCTCGTGAGTTGATACACTGAAATCTTGCAGGGTTGAATTTTGGAAGATATCTATCACTGTATCTAATTGCTCAAAGGAATAAAATAATTCTAATTATGTATTCCTAAAAGGACATAATGAAATTCGGAATTTGTTTCCCTTAGAAAAGATGTTAAGGCAAATATATTTTTCCATATTCTAAATTCTTTTGATTAGCATCAAATTGTTTAAGTGAAGTTAATTAATGCCTCATCTTACTGAATTCACTTGTGAGCAAAGGCTGAGTCAAAATGAGTGATAACTATTTGGAAGTGGCTTTGACTGTGACAAGTAGACTCATTTACAAACTCTCTTCCATTTGAAACCATGCATTCGCAGGACCGTGTGGAGGAAGGCAGGGCCAGCATCTACCGGTCAGTCTTCACCAACTCTTCCAAAGAGATGATGTGCTTCCCCGACTTCCCGTATCCCGATGACTTCCCCAACTTCATGCACCACAGCAAGCTCCAGGAATACATTACTGCATTTGCCAAAGAAAAAAACCTCCTGAAATACACACAATTTAACGTAAGATGGTATCAAAAAGTTAGTTTGGGACATAACTGTGAAGAATTCTATATTTATTTGTTCCTTTCAGTATCTCTTTCTTACTTGTCAACATTTTTAACAGTGTGGCTCTCTGACCCTAGATTTAAAGAATATACATTCTTCTCAAGAATATATGGGAAATTTACAACATTTGACCACATATAATTCTTAGACCAAAATGCCATTTACTTAGAAATCAACATAAAGAAGTAAATGTAAAATAGGCATGAATTTATACATTAAATTTTTTTCTCAACAACTTATGGGTCAAAAAAGAAATTGCAATGGAAATTTTAAAATACTTAGAACTGAATGATAATTTAAATTCTACATATCAATACTTGTAGGAAGCATAGAGATCAAAACTTTCATGAAAATTATAAGCTTAAATTAGAAATTAAGAATGATTTAAAAATTTATAAGATTAGGAAAAGAAAAGCAGAATAAACCCAAAGACTGTAGAATGAAGAAGATAATAAAAAATTAATAAAGTGGAAAATAAAGAATATTAAGAAGATTAAAAGTTCATTTTTTGAAAAGTCTAAAAAATAAACAATAGAAAAATAGCTGACAGTTTGAGGAAAAAAGAGCAAAGTTACAAATAAATAATATTAGAAAGGAAAAAATGGACAAAATTGACATAGATGAAATAAATGAATACTATATGAATACTATTAAAAGTGTTCACCAAATAATTTTTAAATTGGCTAAACTTTTAAATCTCTTTTTAAAAATAATTATCAAAACTCACTCGAAAAGAAGTAGAAAGCCTGCACAGACCTTTAATGACTTATAGTTCTTTTGACTCAGAAACTGAAAATTTTCCTATACAGAAAATAAACAGTTCCATATGTATTTCAAAATTTTTAATGAACAAATTATTTCAATATTTTATAAACTCTTCCAGGGACTAAAAAATGAAGTATGATTCCCAAACTATTCTTTGACTTTATAACCTTGACATCAAAAGTAGACAAGGATAATAGGAAATAGGAAAATTACAGACCAATCTTCCTCAGGAAAATTGATGCAAGAATGAATCCAACAAAGTATTTAAAAAAAGATTGATTGAGTTGAGTTTGGACTAAAGATACAGAATATTTTAATATTATGAAATATAAATGTGTGATTCACTACAAAAACCTGTTACAGAAAGAAAACCATATAGTCACCAAGTTCAGAAAAGGTATTCAATAAAATTTAACACCCATTGGTGCCTGAAAGAAAGAAGAGGAAAGAAAAGGAAACTCTGTCCAAACTAAGATTAGAAGAGAATTTTCTTGACCCATCAAAATATATACAAACATTATCTTAAATCTGCACTGTTCAATATGGTAACCACTAGCCACAAAGTTGAGATGTGCTTGTAAGCATAAAATACACGCTATATTTCAAAGTCTTATTATGAAAAAGAATATAACATACCTCATTCAACAATTTTTATTTTGATTACTTGTCGAGACAGTGATATATCAGATAAATTAGGTTAAATTACACATTTTTTCAATTTTTAATGTGACAACTAAAAAATTTTAAATTACTTATGTTGCTCATATTATATTGCTATGGACGGTGCTGAATCAAAAAGTACAAAGTTAGAATCATTTCCTTTAAAATCCAGAACAAGATAATGATTCTTATTATTATGCCTCTTTTCAATAGTCTTACATTTAAGAAACAGTCCAGTAAGTAAAGAATAATAAATAAAAGGAATGACAACAAGAAAGAAAGAAAATATCATTAATCGTAGGTGATAAGATTTTCTGCGTGAAAATCCAAATGAATCTAGAGGCAAATTACTAGAATTAATAACATTTAATACAAAAAAGTTAGGCAAGGTGATGATATATAAGATCAACATATAAAAATCAATTGCTTTTCTATATGTCAGCAACAACAAACAGAAATTATGAGCCAAAAAAGGAGCCATTTACAGTAGCATAAATAAATAAATAATCTCAGAGTTATTCTATAAATAAATGATGCGCAAGATCTTATGGGTTCATAAGTGCTTATTTTATTATCATGCTTCCTAAGTAGGAAAACATTACACATATAGGTGTATGTGTATTCTTCAGTACATATGAAATACTACGCCATAAAGTTTTTAAGAACAGTTAATACCAGATAAAGATTCTCTTCCTAATATAACCTGAAGAACTGAAAGGTTTTTTTAGAAGAGAGAGCACACCAACAGGCAGCCATTTAGCCGTGAATAAATATTTGCAGGTAATCTAGTCCAGTGATTCTTCCAGCATGAACATCACCTGGGAGCTTATTAGAAATTCAAATTTTCATGCCTACCCCAGACCTACTAACCAAAACATCTGAGGATAACGGCCCAGGAGTCTGTACTTTAACAAGTTTTACAGGTAATTCTTATGCACATTAAAATTTGAGAAGAACTGAAGCTCTGAATATAGATCAGATTTTCATTGTAAGCCAACAATAATGTTAAAAAATAAAATGGCTAAGGAGATACGTTCAGAAGTAGTTGTTGTTACAAAAATCATTAGCCACCAGGTTACTTTATAGACGTGGTACATGCCCCTTGTAGACTATGATTGAATTCACTGTCACATCTCCAAGACGAGTCACTCTGTACTGCAGAAAATTGGTCACGCACAAGAAATCTTGTGGGTGTAAAAAAATACAAAATATTCTTTTTTTGGTATATTGGTATAAAATATACATAAGAAATATATATACCACTTAATGTTTGTTCTATTCTGAGGAAATTTTGAATTTATAATATGTTCCTTAATAATGAATTAAGTATTTTTCCTAAGCCACTATCTATTAAGGATTTTTTTCATACTATTTGATGAAGTTGGTGCCAAATCTACCTGTTAGCACAGAAAAGAAGGCCATCTTTCTGTCTTTCTCTTAGACATTTGTAACCAGTGTAGAGAAACATCCTGATTTCTCAATCACCGGCCAATGGAATGTCACCACTGAAAAGGATGGTAAAAAAGAATCGTCTATCTTTGATGCTGTAATGGTTTGTTCTGGACATCACGTGTACCCCAACCTACCGAAAGAGTCCTTTCCAGGTAAGGCTGAAATTTAGGCTGCCAACTACACATCTGGCATAGATGAATATCTTGATAATGTCTTTTTATATATAAAAGTACAAACAGATTAAATTAAAATATGCTTCTATTATATCTAACATACCTGGAGGGTTAAAATTTCATTTTGCTGTGACTGCATTCACCCGCAAGTTCTCTCACAGCAGTTTTTTAAATGGAAATCACAATGATTCATATGTTTCCCACCTTTCGCTCAGGACTAGAACTTTTTAAAGGCAAATGCATCCACAGCCGGGACTATAAGGAACCAGGAGCATTCAAGGGGAAGAGAGTCCTGGTGATCGGCCTGGGGAATTCGGGCTGTGATATCGCCACGGAACTCAGCCACATAGCTAAACAGGTACCACTTCCCAGGTGTTTGGGGACTATCTTTAAAGGGACAGAAACAGTAACCATTTGAAAGGTATGATATGAAAAGGGGTGAGGGGCAGGGACTTGATGCAAAAACTTAGCGGCATTTCATATAGCCCAACTTCCCTCAGTGACAGGTGAGGTTTTAAATAGCTTGATACAGCAAAGACAGAACATCAGCAAGGAGTGACGTTGTTGTTCGACAATCTTCTTCAAGACATTTGGTGTCCAGCATGTGTCTGATCAATTCTTCCAAAGCTAGTGTGGATTCAGGCTTAAGGTTATATCTCTGAGACTCTTGGGTAAATCCCTCAATCCCTCTGAGTGTCGGTTTTCAAGAAAACAGACAAAAATAGAAAGTATTTTCTGAGCTTGTTAAGGAGTTAAAGCATTTGAACATGATTTCAGCAATATGGAGTTCTATATGCATTCATTCATGTGTACGGTCATCCATGGCTATTTGTTGAGAGCTTCCTATGCGCCAGAAAGTGGCTTGGGTGTTGGAGAGAGAGTGGTGAACAAAACAGACATGATACCTGTCCTGGAACTCAGAGTCCAGTGAAGAAATAGATATTAAATTAGTACAGGCAAGGAGGTATAATTTATAATTATGAAAAGCATTAGTAAGGAAAAGAACAGCATGCTATAAGAGTGGATCATAGGGATGACCTACGTGAGACTGGGAAGTGGAAAGGCCGTTTTGAGCTGATGACATTTAAGCTGAGAGCTAAAATTTGAGAAAGAGGCACAGTGTCAGAATAGGAGTACAGGAAGAAGGTCTTGAAGCAGGAAGAAGCCTAGAGCTTCAAGAAACTGAGAGAAGGCCCCTTGGCTGCAACCCAGTGGGTTTGGAAAAGAATGGTGTGAGATGTTGAAGAGAAGATGGAGAAGAGGTGATAGAGGACCCTTTGGGGCACGTTAGGGAGTTTAAACAAATGCCACCTTCCTGCTTTGGAAGATTCTTTAGAGATTAACTGCCCAGAAGCCCCAGATGGGAATCCTATCTCCAGATGTCACGCCTACTGATGTCATACTGGTTATCCCCAACATAGGTCCATTTTATAATATAGCAGTATGATCAATGAAGCAAGGAGATCAATGGCAGCACAAAAGGAATAAAAATATATTTCTATTTATCCGGTCAAAGCACTATGCTAGAAACCATAGAGGCACAAAGAAGTCAACTACGTGGCCCCTCAAGGAAAATGTTTGGGAAAATAATACATTGATAGCATAGATTAAACATAACCTCAAAAGTTAAGTGGAAAGCATGACAACAGTACAAGAGCTGCCACTGGAATAAAGGATAAACAAGTGACTCAAGAACTAAACGCTATGATTACAGAACTGGAGGCTCCTCAAAGCGGGTAGACCTGAACCAGTCCTTGAAGGACATGTATAAGTCACATGGTTGAAGAGGTGGCAGAGGGTGTTTTTGGGAGGGAAAATGACATGAGCAAAGGTATGGAGACAGGAGTGAGCCCTGCCTATTTGACTATGTGGATTTGTCTTGCTGGAAGGGAGGTTCTTAATAATAACAATTTGTATAACGCATTATGGTACTCAAGTGCCTGCTTATGAATGTGCTCCCTTGACTGCAGGAAGAAAGTAGTCTGGGTTTTACTATGCCCAATTCAAAGAAAAGGCAACTGAGAACTAGAAGAAATGTCAATTGCCTTCTTAAAATTCATAGAGGAAATTAATACTTGAGCCACTAAAGTGTTAGAGGACTGAAGGCCAGATCTGATTCCAAAGAACAGAGTAGCTATAGGAATTGAAGGAGAAAAGAAAAATTGGAATCAGGTTATGTCATATGCTTTAAGGAATTCAACGACAGGCTACAGAATTTGGATTTCTCCATAAATAGTGGTAAATCATTTCAGCTTCTTGAGCTAAGGAAAAATATGATGAAACTATAGTTTTAAGAGATTCATTCATTCATTGTATATAGGATAAATTAGAGGGAAGAAAGACCAACTTCAGAGGCTCTCAACAAATTGATCCTTTGTCTCTGTTTAGCTACCATTATGAGAAATGCCTTGAAGTGAGATTATAGGTAATAACTGTAAAAAAGAAAAAATACCTGAAAAACTTCACTGTTGGGGATTAACACAACAGAAGGAGGAGGAAAGGAGCTCATACTCCATGCCAGGCAATGTTAGCTATATAGCATGGGTTATCACATTGAACTAATCCTCACACAAATTCAATGTGGCGGGAACCTATGAGCTCCATTTTATGAATGAAGAAACTGAAGATTAGAGAGTTTAAAGGAATTTGCCCTAAATCACATCACCAGTAAGTAGCCGAGCCAAGATTGGAGCCCATTTTCTGAATCCAAATTCTGTTGGGACAGTGGTAGGCATTTTAGGTCAAAATGCCTATTTGGGGATCATAGTCGCTTGTTTGTAGACAATGATCATCAGATAAGCACTATGGAAAATACGACTAGACTTCAGTTATTGGTCATCTACTCCAGAGAAGGTTTTATTAAAATACAAAAATTTGCCTGGAAGAGTATGACGGGATGGTTGACCCTGAGATGTAGATCAGCGTGCAGGAGGCTTATTTGAGAGTGCTCTCTGGTTCAGTACTTCTGCAGGAAGGGAAGGAAGCCTCCCTTAGCCTTACTCTGAAGCTGGGGTAGTCCTTCCACATTGTCCCAAATTGGGGTGAGGTGCTGTGGGCCTATAAATCATTGCATCAACCAATCACTGGATGCAGGGAGTCCAGAGAAGGTATAAGACCTTGCGTGAGGCTCCTCTCTTCACCCAAAGCAACTCCCAGAGAGGGCCAACAGCTGAGGGCTGCCTCTGACAGCGCTCCCTGCAGTTGGCGTAATATACTCATTCCTAAAGTGGGATCTGGGGAGCAGACCACAATATCCACTACAAACAATCACTACTTCACTGGCTGAATTGGTGTTTTTTTCAAGGTCATCATCAGCTCCAGAAGTGGCTCCTGGGTGATAACCCGGGACTGGGATAATGGCTATCCATGGGACATGATGCTTGTCACTCGATTTGAAACCTTCCTCAAGAACAATCTACCGACAGCCTTCTCTGACTGGTGGTACATGAAGCAAATGAATTCAAGATTCAAGCACGAAAACTATGGCTTGATGCCTTTAAATGGGTAAAGTAGAGTTAAACATGATATGCCTGCTAACTTTTATTTCAATGTCAGCAATCCTAATGTGTTGCAAGCGTCAAACAAATCAAAATAGTATTAGTAGAATAATCACATCTCACATTTCAGAGGATAAAGAACTGCAAAAATTAGGAGTGGTTTCCTGTTTCACAATCCTCCTTACCAGATTTGCACAGCTGGAAAGTTGTATAACACCTCTAGTCCCTAGAGTAATGACAATAATCATTAACATGTTTTAGGCACTTAATACATGTCAGAGCCTTGTTGAGCCTTAACAAAACTCTGACACGCACTATCTCGTTTTGTCCTCACAATAACTATCAGGAAAAATCTATTATTATGCTCATTTTAGAGATGAGAAACTTCGCCAAAGACCCAAAGCCAGGAAGCAGAAGCAGCGTTCAAAACAAAGCCAGATCTGCTGAGTTCAGAGCCCCTCACTCATAGCCACCTTGCTCTACTGCCTCTCACTTGACGGCAGAGCTAAGTTAAGCCCAGGGACTCTCCTTGTGCTCCACTCTCACCACTCGCCCCTTAACATGGCCATAATGTCTGCATCTTAAGTGTCCTCCTCACTCTCTCCTAAAATATCCCCTAAACCAGTCACAGGATAAGAAATTACTTTGATGGAGGTGAAAAACCCAAGTGTTAAACCATTTACATCAAAGTGAATTCATTGATTCAACAAATATTTATTAAACATTTATTATGTGCCAGATCCTGTGTTAAGCCCTGTGGAGACAGAAATGAACAAAATAGGCAAAATCCTTGAACTTATGGAGCTTGCATTCTAGTAGTGGGAAAGAGGCAATGAAGAAATAGCAGAAGATCATACGGTGAGGTGTACTGTAGAGAAAAAACAAAGCAGGCAAGGGAATGGAGAGTGCCATCAGGACAATTCTAAATGGTGTCCTCAGAGGAGGTCTCACCGAGAAGGACATTTTGAAGCAAGTTCCTGAAGGAGAAGAAGTGAGCCATGAGGATATCTGGGGAAGAGTATTCCAGACAGAGGGCTAGGGCATTGCCTCTTCAGGGGCATCACTGGCATGTTCAACAGATTGCAATGGGCTTCTCTTCCTGGAGAAAAGATGGCTAGAGAGAGTAGCAGAAGATGAAACTAGAGACATCAAAATAGTCAGGTGGCATTGGGCCTTGTAGGCCATTGTAAGGACTCTGGCTTTTACTCCTAATACAATGGCAAGCCATTACAGACACCTTAGCAAATTAGGGACAAAAATCTAAGTTAGTTTGAGGAGATCACTCTGGTTGCTGTGGTCATCATTCAGTGTGTGGGGCGCGGGGGGGGCTAGGTCAAGGAAGGAAGTAAAAAGACTAGTTAACAGACTTATGTCAAAAACCCAGATGAGAGGAGATGGTAACTTAGACTAGGGCTGTTAGCAACGAGAGCTCAGAAGTGGTCGGATTTTGGATATAGTTTGAAGGTAAAAACAAACAGGATTTTGAGTTAGATTGGATAAAGGATATGAGAGCAAGAAAAAGGTCAAGGATGTCTTCCAGAGTTTTGATCTGAGCCAGGATGCAAGGATGGAGTTGACATTTACTAAAATGTGGAAGACCACAGGAGGAGTTTAGTTTTAGGCAAATCAAAGTTGAAATTCCTATTAGACATTTGAATAGAGGAATGCTGAGTAGCAGTGGGAGACACAATGCAGAAGAGAGATTCAAACCATAAGTTAAAAATGTGGATTCAACAAAATATAGACAGTACTTAAAGAAACTAGATGAAATCTCTTGAGGAATGAATGGAGATGGAGAAGACAAAAGTTCTGAGGGCCGAGTTCTTGGGCATATCATTGTTAAGAAGTAAGGAAGAGGAGAAGAATTCAGCAGGAGACACTGAGAGACAATAGGAAGAAAAGGTAGGAAAGGAATCCAGAGAGACTGATGACTAGAAGCAAAATGAAGACAGTGTTTCAAGAAGGAGGAAACCATCAACTGTGTCAAAGGCTGCTAATAAGTTGAGTAAAACGAGGAGAGTGGACTATTGGATCTGGCCCACTTGATCCATCAAGTGGGTAGCTTGAAGATCCTGGTGGCCTTGACAAGTGCAGCTTCGGCTTGGTGGTGGGAGTGAAAGCCTGATGGCAGTGTGTTTAAGATAAATGGCAGGTAATTCTCACAGTTGAGTCCAGCTTTTTTCCAACCAGAATTCCAACCAATCTCATTGTCCAGCTCAGTCTCATCCCCAGTGGAATCTACCTGGGCTCTCTCTCACAGCTCCCACAGTCCTACAAGAACAAAGCCTTTTCTTCAACATTATCCATCTTCATCTCTAAATTCAGATTTATCTGCACTCACTAGAGATATTACTGAATAAAAAGTAGTCAACAGCTCTCTCTTTCAAGACTTCCACTGAGCAAGGCTTCAAACTGGCCCTCTCCTTCACCTGGTCTTATTTAACTTCCGGGACCTTCCCTCCCTCACCTGACTTGTGCCTTAGTCTGCATGGGGCTGACACTTTGTCTGTATGGGAGAGCTGGCTGCAGCTTTCCCACCGTGGCTTCCTTCCTCTATTTGATCTTCTTTACATCACAATGGCCACTTTGGAGTATACTGTGTTAGGAATAATGGCTAACATTTTCTAGCACTGTCTATGTGCTACAGACTATGCCAAATTCTTTATATTATTTAGGTCTCCCAGTGACCTGACGCAGATAGAATTGTTACTGCCACTCCCAGTGAGAAAGATGAGACACAGAGAAACTAAAAAACCTTCATCTGATCAAAGTTCACAGTTAATAGGTTGCAAAGAAAAATTCAAATACCTGGGTACTCTGACTCTAGGACTTTTCCTGATATAGACTTTAACAGGGGATAGGGCCTGGCAGGTTTATTCTTGGATTTGGAGAAAGATCTGTAGAAGAGAAAAGGATCACAGGAAATAGAGAAGACATCAGCAAAGGGCGACTTCTGTTACTTCACAATGTTGCCTTACATCAGTTTTGTTCTTCAACCATACTGGTGACACTCAATGGCATAGAAAAAAATCTTGAGTAGTTTTCTCCTTCCTTGTTAATTAATTATGAATAATCATTAATTATTATGAATCAATAAAACAAAGAGGAAATATTAAAGTTCTTGTGGTTGTCTCTATTTTCCATGCAGAACATTGAGGAAGGAGCCTGTGTTTAATGATGAGCTCTTAGCTTGCATTCTCTGCGGAAGAGTGTCCATTAAGCCTAATGTGAAGGAGTTTACAGAGACTTCAGCCATTTTTGAGGATGGGGCAGTGTTTGAGGCCATTGATTGTGTCATTTTTGCAACAGGCTATGGTTATGCCTATCCTTTCCTTGATGACTCAATCATCAAAAGCAGAGACAATGAGGTCACCTTGTTTAAAGGCATCTTCCCTCCTCAACTGGAGAAGCCCACCTTGGCAGTGATTGGCCTTGTCCAGTCCCTTGGGTCTGCCATTCCCACAGCTGACATGCAGGCCCGCTGGGCAGCACAAATAATAAAAGGTAAGTAGATAAAGACACTCATTGATGGGGAAGATGGATGCCAATGAGAATGCCTTTGGGTCTTTGTAAAAATGATAATCCTAATAGCAAGGGACAAATCCTAGGTCCCATGCAGTTTGGAGACCCTATAATTCTGTATTTTGGGTACTATATTTTATAAGCACTTTAAAATATATGCATTGCATTATCATATGCAACAGTACAAGATATTAATAGAGGAGTTTTTTGTGATTTGTAACTCCTTAGAGCTGTAAATTACTTAAGATCTTTCATTAAATTTAAGAACACCAGAGCTCCTGGTCTTAGGTGCATGACAACTTTATAAAATTATGCTTTCAAAAATCAATAGAATGGCATTATTTGAAAGGTTGACAAGAGAAGATATTTCCAAGCCAATATCCAGTCAAATTCAAATATCCAGTTATGGAAAAAATTATGATTTTTGGAAAGGCAGTGGCTTTTCTCCTTTATTTTCTTCCCTATCATGTGTCAGATAAAGACAAGCAGGGGATCATTAGAGGCAGGAAGTACTAGGTATGGTAGACGGTCAGTCTCTAAGGTATAGGAATACTGAATTCCTGTATTTTAAAAAGAAAAAGGAAACAACAAACTTGATTGGGGTCAGGCAAGGAAGGCAGGCAACATCCTCCAATAGCAGATACTGGGATCAGAGTCACACTAAGGTATGACTTATGATTTGAATGAAGCTGTGAGCAGATTCATATCCTAAGACCAAACAAGGCCACGGTTAAAGAACAAATAGAGGTGTCAAAGTTTAGTTAGACCTAGAGATGAAAAACTCCTGTATGAGAGATCTTAACAGCCCTGCTTCCTTTGAAGCCACATGTAAGGCTTCTAGTCCTACCTGACTTGCTGGGGTTTAAAGGCTCTTTCTATACAGGAGTTTGGGACCTGCCACTACTTATCTCGGGCCACCTCTCCCCCCTAGGCTGCCATCCATGTCTTTATAGTCCTGCACTTCAGTGACCCCCTGAATCTCCTTCACTTTCCCTTCAGGCAGAGATGTGTTGCAGGATGATGTTGCTCCAGTTTAGGCAGCAGCCAGGAAGGTGATTGCATGAAATTCTATTCAGAAAGAAGTAAGCTTAGGGTTCAGGCTCAGAGAGACTGGCATTAAAGGCTGGGACATTTATTCCCTGTGAGGACAAGAGTTGTAACTTGGGCTCTGAAGAAAGAAAAGGCAGAGACCCAGTCAATGCAGAATTGATGTACAAAGCAAAGACTCAGTCTTAGGGGAAATGGGAGATAAGTCAAACAATCCAATTGGGGGAACCAGAATGACAGGACAGAGGGGCCAGTTACAAGTCACCGAGTGGAAGTAGCTGGTGGGCTATTGAGCACAGCCTCTTTCTTCTTGATCTCTCCTTCTGCCCAAGGACAGGATGGGTTGCAAGGTTTGGAACAAAGCCATACCTACAAAGGCTGTTCAAGTGACCCTGCCTATAAGGATTGCAGGAACAGAGACCTAGGCAAGTCGCTGTAGATCTTGAGGAATCAGATCTGGGCTGGGAGTTCTAATCTTGTTCAAGGGGATCCCAAAATTGCCAAAGAAACCACCCTAAATTTGAAGGGTCTCTGGGCACAGAAGCATGTTTTAGTCTGGGTCTCAGAGAACTCCGTAAACCTATGCCAGAATGAGCCTGAAATCCTGGGACAGCCCCAACTCGGATCTGGTCTGCTGGGGTGACGTCCTTGGTGAGTTGTGAACAGTCCATACGCTCAGTCTCATCCAGGAACTGTTGGCTCTTCAGAGAGAAACTTGGGGCTTTGTTAAATTGTATATCTTATCTGCTGGAAATTCTCTTTTCTGGAAAAGCAGGATAATTTCCTATAAAGTTTTTCTTCTTAAATCCTAAAAAAGAGATGCCAATTTACCTTTGTTTGGCTATAATTTATTAGATAACATTCTTATAAGTACAGCTGAGAGATTAGAAAATAATCCTTGAAACTGAGTTTAAACATCTGGTAACTAGCCTAAGAGTAAAGATACAAAGCTATTCTGGTAGTGGTTTTTAATTATTGTGACAAGTACTAGTTCTGAGAAGACTGGGAATGACTTATTTGTTTGTCTCAAAATGACCACATGTTCACTTGCTCAAGATTTTATTTTGCTAGACAGTGACAAAAATATTGGAAATACTAATATGATTCATACCTCATAATTAAAGAGAAAAAATTGCAAGGTAGTCCTATGCCAGACTTGTTTAACTATTACCTGTCTTTCCTTCTTTTTGAGGAACTTGCACTTTGCCTTCTGTGAGAGACATGATGAATGATATTGATGAGAAAATGGGGAAAAAGCTCAAATGGTAAGAACGTCTATTGTCCAGGGGTCCAGAATTTCCATAGAAAAGTCTGAATTTGTGAATACTTGGAACTGTTTTTTGTCTTAAATAGTCCTGAGTGAGGTCATTAGGGTGACAGTTAGGAGCTAAATTCCTCCATTCAACAAGTATTTATTGAGGATTTACTTGGATCCTGACACCGTACCAAGTTGTGTTTTCTGCAAGACAGTGAACTGCAACAGTGGACTGAGAAGCTACATGATACAGTCAGTTTTAGCTCTCCATGGCTCCTCAATACATCGCAGGAAGGAGATCCAGAAAGGATCAGAAATTACAGGAGTTAGGAGAACATGGATGTGGATTTCTGTTTTCTGGCCCATAAATCCTCTGAGAGGTAGAGGATGGGATGCCTTCAAACAGATGGCTCTAATGCAAACGACTCAGCAAAATGAGGATGAGTAGAGACAACCAGGCTCCAGTCCTAGCTCCGTTACTAATTAGTTCAATGGCCATGAACTATAACTTCATTTAAGCAAGAGACAATTTCTCCATTTGTCTATGGGGATAAAAATGCCTTTCTCAGCTATCTTGCAGTGTTGGGGAATGTCCAAATGAGATCAATGTGAAAGTTCTTTGAAAAAAACTGCAAAGTACAGGACAAATGAACAACATTCCCATTACCAATACAAGGGATGGATGTTGGTTCTCACTGATAAAAAGCTTTGAAGAGTTTTCCCCGCTCTTGTTTCTACAAAGTATCTACACAGAGCTTGGATATCCTCAGTGCTGTTTCCTCTCTCATTTCTAGGTTTGGCAAAAGCGAAGCCATACAGACGGATTACATTGTTTATTTGGATGAAATTGCCTCCTTCATTGGGGTAAAGCCCAGCATCCCATGGCTGTTTCTCACGGATCCCAAGCTGGCTGTGGAAGTGTTCTTTGGCCCTTGTAGTCCATATCAGTATAGGCTGGTGGGCCCAGGGAAGTGGCCAGGAGCCAGAAATGCCATCCTGACCCAATGGGACCGGGTACTGAAACCCACGAACACGAGAGTTGTTGGGAGTCCTCAGAAACCTTGCTTATTCTCCCACTGGCTCAAGCTCCTTGCTATTCCTATTCTATTCATTGCTATTTTCCTTGTGTTGATTTAATCATGATGCCCTCTAGGACTCTGAAAGTCACCAACAATACCTGAACTTTGCTATTTAAAAATTAAGAATTTCACACCTTCCACTTTCCTATTCAGCAAGAGTCAGTAAAACAGTACTATTTCTAGGCTTTTAAATAAGCCCCTTTAAGAATCATATCATCATCTGAAGAGGGCATTTATCATTTCTTTTAGGTTTCACTACCAGTCCGTAATCAGGAAGATTTTCTCTCTCTCTCACCTAAATCATCTCCTGAAACATTTTGACATGATTTCTTTTCTCCTTTAAACAATGTTTGAAATATGTACTCTAAATCTAAACAAAGAGCAAATTAAGCAGAGTAGTTATGATATTCTCAGGCTACCTCTGCAAACCATTTGCAGGACGGAGGGGAGAGTTTGGAGATTACATTCTTTCTGTTGTATGCTGCATCCTCCAGGCGATGACTCCTGTTCCCCACCAAGAAACACAGCATGGAGTCCTGCTCTATAAGGAAAGTTAAGGAGAAGTAACTCATTTTATTTATATTCTCAATAAGGAAACAAACTTTCCAGAATGTAGCAGCAAAATAACAACAACAAATAGAACTCCAAATATACCTTTTGTCTGAATGGAAAGTCTTTTAAAAAATTACATAGTTAGTCAAAACTATGAGCTAAGTTTAACACTACCCTTATAGAATGAACTCCTGGGGTATCAGAATAAAACTAAATTTTATTTTTTAAAGTATTACTACATTTTATAATTAAAATTTTGATATTTAAAATTTTTAAAGTTTGACCTTATGGAGCAGATAATGTAATCTGTCAGCACTGTCAGTCACCAGGGGACCTCCACAGCATGTTAGAGTCCGTATTTCCTGCCACGCCTTCGCTTCTAAGTGGGCCAGTGGGACAAGAAGATCTAGATATGGGAGGGCAGCAGGAGACCCGATTTCCTTCAATACTTTCTTCTTTTCTTTTTTTTATTCTCTTTATATTTTATCCTTGGAGCTAAGATTTATCATGAATGTTGTTATACACAGTTTTAAATCTTTCGCTTTTCCTAATTGTTGAAGGTAGCAAAGTAATATTCTGCTTTTAAAGTCTTCTCACAATATGTGAAATATTCCCAAGTGAAAGAGAACTTTTCTTGAAACCTTGTGGCCTAACTGGAATCACGTAACTGAAAATTAAATAAAGCTCATAAAGTTTACTTTGTTTGATGTTATAAATGCTAGTGCACAAAATAAGTTGGAGATTAAAATTGCCATAGTCCAATTTCTATTATTCTTCCTTCTATGATTGTTTTCATAAACATTGTCTCATAAAGGATATTATATTCTTCCTAAGCTAATGTAGCCAACACACTGTCTTAATAGTCTAATTAGTGTCAATCTATTTCCATACTAACTGAACTATTACCAATGTCTTAACTACTTTTGTACACAACAGTAATGATTTTCAATCATTCATTTTTGCATAGTTTACTCTGAGAAAACTAAATATGTATATATTTATACCTCAACTGACTTAAAAAATTTGAGCATATGAAGCACAAAAGATTTTTTTCACTCCCAATTTTATCTAGAAATTTTTACCAGTATTTAAAAGTGCACAGTCAGATATTAAAAATAAAACTAAATGAAAATTTTCTCTGTACAGCTGACAGAGCAATGCTGATTAGATCTGAAGTGAACCTGCATGGTCGCAGGATTATTGCCCACACCCAGTTTCCAGAATGGGAGGAAGGACCCTGAAGTGGGCTTTTGGCTGTTCAGCCTTCTAGAGGTTTCAAGCTTCTGAAGCCAAGTCGTAGTTTTTAGCCAAATACCGAGGCCAAAGCCCAACTCCAGTGTGTCCCACTACCAATCTTCCTTGCATTCCTCTTTTCCTTCCTCTTTATCTTCCTCTTCTTTCCTCTTTTTTACTATTTTTACTTCCTTCTTATTTTTTCTTTCTCTAACTTCTTTGTCTTCCTGCCTCCCCTTCCTTCTTCCTTCTTCCTTCTCCTTCAGCTGAAATGATCGGAAGCAGGACTATTCGTTTTGAAGGACTCTTGGATCTTCTGGAATGGTATCCCAGATGCTAACCCCAGTCTTCTAAGAAATAGGTATATTCTTGCAGATGTAACTACCTAGCCGACTCAACTTTATGTAAGATCCAACTTCACCATTCATTTCAGCCTCTGCTCAAATGTCAATTCTATGTAACAATTCAATCTCTCGTCACTCTCTACCCTCCTGTCCCGCTTTGTTTCTCCTCATGGCATCTGATACAGTCTGTACGCATTTGTGAATGTGTCTCCTTACTAGAACATAAACTGTGTGAAGACAGGACCATTTTGTCCAGAGCTGTATCTCCAGTGCCTGGAACCATACCTGGCACCTACTAACCAACCAATAAGTATTAGCTGTTCCTGCTGAAACTAAGGGTTATTCAGCCTCAGTCAAAACGTTCTAGATACAAAGCATTAAGTACAAGAGGATAAGAAATGGCTGTGCTATGGGTGACTGTTTTAAAATGTAGATTTTGTTATTATTCAGATATGGTGAGGCCAACAGATCAGGAGACGATTGTCATTGAAAAACTTGTTTGTTATACTCACAGATCTTAAGAGGAGGGGGCACGCCACACCACAGGGGGCCACATGAAGAAGCACCAGAGTCAGTCAGGAGGCAGAGGAAAGTGAAGGAAAAACACGGGCAAGAGCCTTTATTGCGGTGTCCTTGGGAAGGTACAATCAAGGCAGGGGAAGCAGGCTTAGGATTGGCTAGTTTGAATAACTTCAGCAGGCTCTGGGGCACAGGGCTGTCCCTAGCTGTCTGATACCTGGCTCTGGGGTGATCAGGGCTGGTGGGTAGTAGCCCCAAGAATAAGAGCCCAATAAAGGAGGTGGTCGGAGTGTGGATTTGGGGTTGGTAGGCTTGCTTATGAAAGGCACACTCCTCAGGCCAGGTGAGTTGTTTGCTAGCTCTAGGAATTAGCTAGCCCTGAGAGAGTGGCAGTCCCTCCAGGGTTAGCAAAACTCCGAGATGTCAGAGCACCAAAAATACAGAATGAAGAGACATGATTAATACAATGGCCAACTCTGTCCTCTGGGGGGAAGAAAAAGGCAGGAGTCAGACCCTAAGAGGGGAGGGCTTCAGAAAGCTAACTGACAGTGGTTGAAGTGAGGTAACAAAGCCAACTCCCGGGAGCCTAGAGTGGTGGCAGAGGCCACCAGAAGGCTATAGCAGCTGTATGACAAGAGTCTAGAAACCCCTGCTGTCTTTAAGCCAGGAGATTTAGTGGAAAACCATCTGCTCTCAAGGCAATTAGTTAAAAGGTGAACATTCCTAACACTGGCCTTCCACATATGGGTCATTTTGGTACTCCGAGAGGAAGTCTTGCAAAACTATGTCTGTTTAAGCACTTTTATCTATAAAATTAATTTTCTTCTATTTGAATAAAAAATACATGAAGTCCTTTTGTCAGGATTTTTTTCCTTGAATATTTTTTTGAATATATAATTCACCTTCCGTTAGTTTTGCCTGTTCTATAGTGCTTAATAACAACATGTTGGAAACAAGCCAAGTGTCTATAATAAGGAGTTAAGTGTCCCCTGTGTCTCCCACACCCCTGGAATATTGCACTGTGCTCTCCCAGAAACCGTTCTATTATTATTATTGCCTTCCAAAGCCAGAAAGGAGCCCCTGCTGGCCAAGGCTTGTGCTTTTAAAATATAACAATATATATTTTTTTTAATTCATGCATGCAACATACCTTTTGGAAGCTCTCTGTGAGGGCTGGGCCCTGTGTTAGGTGATAGACACTTTCCTTGTCTCCACAGAGTTTACAGCCTGGGACGTGAGAACCAACATTGACAAGCGCATGTATAAATTTACTCCTTTTCAGGTCGCTTCCACCTTTGAGCAATAAACATTTGTGATTTTTAATTATTCTTTTCTTTCTCTTCACATAAATCTTCTGATTCTCCATGCCTGTGTATTACTATGCTATAATCTAGAGAGAGTCTTAATCAGATGTAACAGTTTATTAAAATAAAAGTCAGCTATCTGTTGTTCTCAGTAACAATTGCAGCAACATGAGATTGACAGGGTTTCACTCATAAATTCTCTTTGCCAGCATCTCAGACCAGTTCCCCAAACGTTAACTGATAAGCTATTATGGCCAAGCCGCCATGCTAAATGCTAGGATGAAAAGGCTGATTTAGATATGGTCCCTGACTTCTGTCAGTTGCAGTCTGATATGTTACAAGAGAACTGAAGAAAAATCTCACTTTGCTTTGAGCGAGCAAAAACACTTTTATGGAAATCCATCCTCTGTGCTCCCAACAGTCCAAAATTTTCAGAAATTGCAAGCACCTGCTCTCAGTTTAGAGTTTAATGAAAGTATTAAAGCTTAGTTACTCCCCAGAATAATCCTTTGACATAGGTCTTATCACCAAGTCCTCTCAGAGGTCAAGAGAAGCCTGAGACATTTTTTCTTTACCAGAATATTTTGTTAATGAAGAAATGTCAGAAAAATTATCAAAATTATAATTTACTTTAAATGTTTATATAGGACAAATTAAAACTTTAAAACAAAAGAATACGATGCAATATTGCGTATATATTCACCATATAATTACAGGTTTTATTACAAAAATAGAGATTCATATTACCCTAGCCATACCCAAAGATACAGCTGCAAGTCAAGATTTTAAGATAGATAACTTCTTTCAGTTCTATCACTGTGAATCTGTGACTACATGTGTAATCTCATTTGGAGATGACATCAGAAGTATGAATGTGAGGCTCTTTAGGAATGTGAGTACTGGGCCAACTGGCCTCTTTGATGGCCCTTCTGATCAAGATGTTAGCGATCAATGGTCCTCAATACAGTTCAGTGAAATGCCCCTTTTAATAGCAAGTAATTAGTAACACTCGGTTTACAGTCCTAACGTGAAATTTATACATAAATTGATCACCCTGGTCCACTATTATCACCATCTCTATCTAGACAGCATTGCCCTGGGTTTTTAGGACACAACACCGTTCTCCAAGAGCTGTCATATTTACTTTAGCATCCTCCTTTCACGAGCAACGTGTAAGCTGACCGGGACATTCTCTGTGCCCATATTACAGATGAGGACATAAAGACTCAAGAGGTAGTGGTGGATGAGGGACCTTCCAATTCCTTGACAGGGTGAGGGTTACTCTTATGACAAAGCATAGGAGGAAAGCACCAACAATCCAGAAGTCCAGCTCTCTGGGGACAGTTTCTTTGGGTTAAGATAACACTATTTAACAAAGGAAATTCCGACTACCCTTTCTAATCCTGAGATGCCACCTACATCACTCAAATCTTTTCCTACAGACTTTAGTACCCACTGTATTCACAACTCCTTTTCACAGACTCAGTTACCACACTTAGCTATGGATGAAGCCCTGAAAATAAACAGCTTGCTAAGTTGGAAACACAAGTTGGTCAGAACAATTGTCCGTTTTTGATTGCCAAAAGGATTAAGTTGTAACCCCACACCCTACATGGAAATGTATAGCCTGCTGCTTGTTGTGTAACTGTGTGGGTATCTGACAGAGACTGCAGTTGTGTCTGGGTCAAGTCCATGACACAGGCATGCAGAAAGCCCAAGTCACTCCCTGACATTAGGACAAACTATGGGGGCAATGATGTTTCCTTTGAAGTGACCAGCTTTCCCTTTCTCCTTTTGTGCTCCTTAGAATATTTTCAATGTCACTCAAATATCCACTGCTTTCATATTTCTTCTGCTTTCATGCTAACCTCAATGAAAGATCTATAATTCATTCCCATTAAGGATTACTGAAAACAGCTGAAAATGTCACCTCTCCTCGGGGGAAGTATATTTCAACATCTAATTCTTGACATATGGGAAGCTGGACCTCAACTGCAGGCTGGTGTGGAAGGGAACAAAGCCCCAAATCATGTAGGCCACAGGCTTATGTTACTTACCTGCTCATTCCAGGACTAGCACCGCAGATAGGTGGCCAGTGGTCAAAACCTCAGTGTCCAACTTCAGTGTCCAATTCCAGTTGCCAGAATGCCTAGGTGATATCCAAGAGGAGAACCAGTTGGCGATTTCCTGGTCATAGCAACAATGAAAACAAGGTGGTAAGTTTCCAGGTGGTGGCGATTGTCAAAGTCTTGCAGATAGTTCTGGAAGAACACTGTGATTCTTAGATGGTCCACCTATTTGAGTAGGGCTCCAGCCAGAAGCAGGTGGCATGAAGAAAAGATCCAGCATCTAATTGGCAAGGGGGGAATATTGCTAAGAACCAGACAGGCTCTCAGAGTCCCAATCGAGTGGCCTAGGGAGCAGAATAGGGCTTGAGTTCTGACCTAAAAGACAGTGAGGGTAAAAGTCCAATCATAGAGAATGGGTGTGTTAGTCCAGGGTTCTCCAAGAAGCATATGCCAAGGCAGGACTAAAGCAGCAAGAATTTCATCAGGAGAAGGCCTGTGAGAGACAGCAGGGAGGGAGCAGGAGGATAGGGAGAGCTGTCAGACAGGGATGCAAGTCTGGCCCGAGCAAAGGAAAGAGTGGAGGAGGGACCGGAGAAGTATCCTAGACTGCCACGCGGTCTAAGAAGGGTTTGGCAAGGCCAGGCCGTAGGAGAATTGCGAATCCAAAGTTGAACATCAGAGGGGTCCTGTGTCTACAAGTAATAGGCTTACTATCCCTGCCACACTCAGTCATTGCCTGGGAGCAGCCTGAATAAGTACGGCCTTGGTTCAAAGGCAGTGACCAGTGAGCAGCTTGAGTCCTTGGTCAATTATGCTTCCTGCCGTTGGAGATCTGTGCATTCTCATGGCCACTAGAAGGGGCCAGCCCAGTAGGATTTACCACAGGTCTTGGAGAGGGGACAGGTGAAGAGCTCATGTCAGATACCAACATTCATTCCGGACCCTGCAGCTGGCCGCTGTGCGCCTTCCACCTTGGTGTGGATTAGCTCTGGGTGTGAGGGCAGCAAAATCAACAGACGGAAAATCCTCTGCGTGTAGGTGAACTTGGGCCTTGTGTGAATTGGCAATGATTAACGATTAATCTCAGGCTTCCATAAATTAAGGAGAGGCTCTAAACTATGAAATTAGACCCAGAGCCTTCAAATAAGAAAATTATAGCTTCTGGAAAATTTTTCCCACAAGATAACGGCAAGCTCCTATCTAAATTTCACTGTGTCACTTGCATCCTCTCCGATAATGCTACTCCTGTCCAGTGTTTTATGATGTTCTGCCAACCTCTTCTCAATCAGCCTTCTTCCTGCAGAACACTAAACAGAATAGTGGAGGTGACGTAATCTGCTTATTTCTCAGCCCGCAACTTTACTACAAACAGCATTCCAATGCCAGCATTTTCAGCTCCAAAATCATTATCGTGTTTTCCAGTCCAAAAGTTTCAATAAAAATGATAATATTAAGGAATAAGTAGAATTCATGCTTTCTGCCAACAGTTATTGAGTGCTTATTATGCACTAGGGTTTATATCAGGCCCGGGGGATTCAACGTGAATTAGATAGAAATTGTCCCTACTCTTAAGAAGGTTACTCTATTGGGGCGAAACAGTTAATAAACAAATTAATAAAAGAAGAAAATTCCATGTCATAGAATAATAGAAAATGCATAATAAAGGGCCTAAAAAGTTATCTGGTCCAATCCTCTAGCTTCAGACCAAAATGAGCCAGGGAATACGCAGTGTTGATGGTTACCAACCCCAATCCCATTTGAATCCGAGGTGCGCCTTTTTTTTTTTTAGCTACTACAATTAAATTCATAAAGCAGATCAGCCCCAAACCTGATGCATTTGTCATCAATTTTTCAGCAAGAAACTGCCAAACTGTCTTCCAAAGTGGCACAGGATTTTGCAGTCTTCTCTCCACCTTTTAAGTCCCACTGCCGACAAGCTAGATCCAGCTACCATCATTTCCTAAACTTTTGAAATAAGCCTCTAACTGGCCAGCTAGACCTTAGTTTGCCTGTCACAGCCCATCCTGCACAGCACTGCCAGACTACCTCCCCGAAGTAAGAGTCTAGACGCATCACTCCTGCTCCCAATCCTTCCCTGCTTCTTCCCCCATTTAAATACATACAAGGTGCCTCCCAATATGGTTCAACCTACTTTTCTAGCCTTACTTGTAACTATGTTCCAGGCTAACTATATGATTTACAGTTTGCTCCCTGAATAAACCCATCTTCATGTCTACATTTGTGGTTATCTTCCTGCTTAGAATCCAAGCATCTTTCAAACCCATCTTAAATCTAAACTCTTTCCTCCTGGGTCAGACTTCATCCTTGTTCCTGTAGAGCATGCTTAGGTCTAACTCTGGTCACGAGTCTAATGGCAACAAAGGGTGGATTGGGATAGATCTTGAGAAGAATAGCCATCCTTTTGCAAAGCAAGGGCCCCAGGTGGGCTTATTACAGGATCTTTAAGGATCCTCAGACATGGGAGGTGGGCTGGTTCCACTGTCGGAGAGGCTTAGAGTGACTCAAAGGTTCAAGATTCTCAGCTTCACCGAAAGAATTGATGGGGCTGGGGATTTGGCTTACACTTTAATTCTGACACCTGAAAAATGAAAATCTGTTTGGATTTTCAGCAAGGTTAGCCCTGAAGCTACAAGAAATAAGAGATTCTTTTAGGTCAATCACAGAAGTTCTCTGGCTCTCTGACCATGAATTGAGCTGAGTCTAAGGACCTGAGCTCGTCGTTTTCTTTCTCGTGTGCTTCAGTGCTCCCAGAAGTAGTCACTCCTCCCCTTGACCTTGTGGTCGTCATTGTTGCCACATAGATAATTGCAGCAGCCACTTGTTCCCACAGGTGCTTGCTTCACTAGGTATTTCCTCACAAGCAAACATAGGTGGTAATATGGCTAATTGTGACACCACCACTTGCCATGGGTTGCTGCATCCCAATTCCCAACTTCCAAGGAGCTCAGCACTGCATTCAAGTCCAAGGACATGACCAAACCCATCCCAAAATCTCAGTGTCCATTTCCTTGGACCATTCCTGGCACCAACTTTTGTATCAGTTGGTGTCCAGTCAGGAAACAGAAATCTCACCAGTTATTTTAACATAGAGAAGACAATGTTAAAAATTTTTGGCAAGATATCAGAGAAGCCAAAAGGCAAAAAGGGAACAAATATCACAGAGGTGCTAACTGCAGCAGGCGCTACTGCCTCCAGCCCTGAGGAAACAAGGGAGAGACTGCGAAGACTGAAACTGAGAAGCTGAGAGGGACCATGCAGAGCAGGCCCACACCCCTGCGGAGAGGGCCGGCTGGCCGGTGCTGGTCTCTCTGAGGCAGCCTGAAGACACTGGATCTAGGACTGCTGGAACAGCTGTCAACTGGAAACAGCTCCAGCACCAGCATGGCAGCCAGAAGGAGGACATTTTGCTGCAGCAATGCTGACGGGAACAGGAAGCAAACAGGAGGAAGCAAGTCCCTTCTTTCCCAGGCTTCTAGACTCCCCCAGACAAGGCACCAGCTGACAAAGGAGAAAGAGGTTTGCAGCATCTCAGGCTGGGCGTCGTAAAGCAGAGCCTAAAAGAATGGGTTGAGTTCAAGAGAAAACAACTTAACAATCAATGAGCAAATGTTCTTTAAATGCATCTCAAATGACACTTCTTCCATAAAGGTTTTCTTAATTTACTCTCTATAAATGTGTTCTTTCTTTCCTTTGAATCAATATAGTAACTTGGTTTCCTTTTGGTGTCACCTATATTCGGCCCTGTACCAGAGCTTTGTCTGTCTTGACCTCTCCGCTCTCTGCTGTCATCCTCCATATACAGGCACATATGTGCTAGAATGCTGGGACAGTGCCTCCTTGACCTCCACGTCTCCTGTCACTGCTCAATAACTGGTTGTTGAATTTATTCACTGCTGAATCCCCACGGCCCACAACTGGCCCTGGCACATAGGAGGTATATATATTTTAATGAATAACTAAAAGAGTTAGCGAATGAATTTAACTAACTGAATATCCGTCTAGAGAAATTAAGCCTGAGTGACACTAGGGGTTTTTGAATACAGAAATGCCTTAGTTAAACAGCTATGCCGTTTGAGTAAACAGAAGAAAATGTCTTCTTTGTGGAATGATGGACATAATCTCAAACTCAGGAAACTTCTCAGCATCTAACTCACTGCCCTCCTCCACTCTGCCTCCTGACCACGTGAGAAGGAAGACGTGTGCCAAAATCACACGGATTTAAGTGGATCCAAAATTGAGGCTAATTTCCCATAATACGATGAATGTAGAGAACGTATTTTGCAACCAGAACTAACAACAAAAAAAGTACTTGCGTAAACTTGCCTGAAAAGATAAGCATAACATATTATATTCAAAACAAAGGAAGAACGTTTCCAAACATTGCTGTGGAAAGAGATGGAGTCTGTTCCAAAGATACAGTTACCAAGAGTACCCTTGGCAGATGAATTTAGTTGTTGTTCTTTGCTACTAATCAGGAAACACTTAGAAAGGGGTCACCAAGTTAAATCAACATTTACTTATGGAGCTCCCAAGGAATACTCAACTCCCTACTGGGTGTTGAGGAAGATAAAATTAAAAGTGCACATGATGAGCTCTGAGAGGAAATGTGAAATCTATCTACAGAGATAAGAATTAATATTCGTGAGATAATTAGCAAACAACCTCTGGAAGTCTACAACATTAGGCAGCGTGGGACATATTATTTGATCTATGGGAAGTGTGCAGGTGCTAGGAAGCCTTCTCCTAGAAGAGAGTGAAGCTTGTTGGGGGTCTTGAAGCATTCACAGGGCTTGTACAAAACGACCACAGGCAGAAAGATGAGAAGGAATGTGGTGTGTGTGCTGGGTGCTAAGGGTACCAGATATCCTGGCAGACAGGTTGTATGCAGAGAAATGCCGAGTTGGGTAAAGCGAGGCAGAGTGTGAACGCCAGTGGGAAGCAACTGCCAAGCCTAGGGAGGGGCAGGACAGAATGGGGGGTTTAGGAAGACTAATTTCTTGAAGCCAGCTTCAGAAGAGTGGCCCCTGAGCAAGAGAAAAAGAAAGAAACTTACTGCTACAAGTAAAAGAGCTCCACAAAAAGAATCGCGGGGAGCCTCAGTTCATCTGACAGAGCAAGGTGGTACCAAGACAAGGTCGTCTCTGGAGAAAGGAAAGGGGACCCTGCCGTTCTGACCTTTCAGCCTGCCTGATTGAACAGCTTCCCTCTGTGCAGCCCAGGGCCTCCTCTTGGCAACGGGAAGGGTCACAGCAAGTGATGGGCCATTAGATCTTGTTACTGAAGGAAATTCCCAGGAAAGGGAAGGCTAAACCTTTTTCCCTGTCTCACTCCTTCTATCCCTGGGATCAGACAGAACCAGGGAGCACAGGCCCAGACAAGGGAGTGAGCAGGGATCACTGTGGTAACAGCAGGCCTAGAGATGTGATGCAGTGAAGCCCAAGGATGAAGAAATCACAATAAATCAAGGCCTCTGCCTACAGTTGTGGATCCCACAAGAGTCCCTTAGGTTCAGCAAAATACAATAATGAGAATTACAAAATGCAACGTGATCTGGAAATCTCCCCAAACCCTCACGTATTCAGCAATAGTCAGCTTGTCAGCCAAGAGCCAGAACTTCCCACACTTTACTGTAAGGTTCACAGTGAATTCTCTTGTCCTCCCTCAAAATCCTGGTTGTTGCCCAGGGAAGCCGGATAACAGGCAGCCTGTTCCAACCACTCTTGCTCGGTTTGGTGTTCAAACTATGAGCTGCTTATGGAATTTGATAAATGGAGAACTGAAGTCTATAAAAATCCAAGAGCCTGACCAGGTGGCTGTTGCTGCCCCGTCTTCCCACGGCAAGCTCTACGTCAGCTCCAGGGGAAGGACAGAATTTACGACCCTCTTAAATTTCTTCCAGCTCCTATCAAGAGAAGGAGCTGTGTATTTCGAAGCACACTATAATCCCCGTCAGCCATTTGATAACATACTTATTGGACACCTGCTATGTGCTTTGCCGTGCCTTAGGCAGAGGGACGAGAAGATGAATGAGGTGTGGGCTTTGAGGTGAAGAATTTCCCTCCCTAATCATTAAAACAATGCAAGGTACAGAATAGTTTAGAAAGAAGCCATAAAGATGGCCAACAGGTACACAAAAATATGCTTAACATCACTGATCATCAGGGAAATGCAAATCAAAACCACAATGAGATGTCACCTCATGCCCATCAGAAGGGCTATCATTAAAGAGAAGAGATCATAAGTGCTGGCGAGGATGTGGAGAAAAGGGAACCCTTGTGCCAGGTTGGTAGGAATATAGATTGGTGCAGCCACTATAGAAAACAGTGTGGGGTCTGGCCCCGTGGCCGAGTGGTTAAGTTCTCGGGCTCTGCTTCGGCGGCCTGGAGTTTCGCCAGTTCGAATCCTGGGCGCAGACATGGCACCGCTCATCAAGCCATACTGAGGTGGCATCCCACATGCCACAACTAGAAGGACCCACAACTAAAAATATACAACTATGTACCAGGGGGCTTTGGGGAGAAAAAGGAAAAATAATTTTTTAAAAAGAAGGAAACAGTGTGGATTTTCCTCAAGAAATTAAAAATGGAACTACTGTATGATCCAACAATTCCACTTCTGCATTTTTAGCTGAAGGAAACAAAAACACTAATTTGAAAAACATATCTTCACCCCCAATTTCATTGCAGCATTATTTATAGTAGCCAAGGTATGGAAACGACCAAGTGTCCAGTGACGGGTTAATGGATTAAAAAATGTGGTATGTAGGGGCTGGCCCGGTGGCTGAGTGGTTAAGTTCACTAGCTCCACTGCAGGCGGCCCAGTGTTTTGTTGGTTCGAATCCTGGGCGCGGACATGGCACTGCTCATCAAACCACACTGAGGCAGCGTCCCACATACCACAAACA
Source organism: Equus caballus (assembly GCF_041296265.1). Lineage (NCBI taxonomy): Eukaryota > Metazoa > Chordata > Mammalia > Perissodactyla > Equidae > Equus > Equus caballus. Next base: position 7,361,442 of record NC_091688.1, read on the forward strand.
GAAAGACCCACAACGAAGAACATATAACTATGTACCGGGGGGCTTTGGGGAGAAAAAGGAAAAAATAAAATCTTAAAAAAAAAAATGTGGGGTGTGTGTGTGTGTGTGTGTATATATATATATATATATATATATAAAATGGTGTATGTATATTGTACATAGTTTTCTGTATGGTGGTGTATATATTTATACATAGATAGAATAGATTGTTATTCAGTCATAAAAAGAATGAAATCTTGCCCTTTGTGACAATGTGGATGGATTTTGAGGGCATTACTCCAAGGGAAATAAGTTGGACAGAAAAAGACAAACGCTATACATGGAACCTAAAAAAATAAACAAAAAGACAAGTTCATAGATACAGAGAACAGATTGGTGGTTACCAGAGGTCGGGGTGGGGGGGCGGGGCTGGGGAGGGTGGGGAGCAAGTGAAATGGGAGAAGAAGGTCAAAAGGTACAAATTTCCAGTTGCTAATATAAGCCCGGGGGATGCAATGTACAGCATGGCGAGTATAGTTAATAACACTGGATTGCACATTTGAGAGTCGCTAAGAGGGTAAATCTTAACAGTTCTCATCATAAGAAAAAAAAAATGTAACTACGTATCGTGGTGGATATTAACCAGACTTGTGATGATCATTTTGCAATATATACAAATATCAAATCATTGTGTTGTACACCTGAAACTAATATAATGTTACATCTCAATTATACCTCAATTAAAAAAATAAAATATATATTTCCTATACTCAAAAAATAAAAAAGGGTAGCTTAGAATGCTATGAAACTGACTAGAAAAGTAACAGGAGATCAGAAAAGGGAGATTCAGATAGAAACTGGACTCCTAGGAAAAAGTACCCACAGGGCATCACCACCGACTTGAATACAAACCAGAAATACGCTGGGAAATAAGCCCAGCTGGAGACATTTGCTCTGAGTCACAGCTTTCGGGAAACAACTAAGCTAAGGTGTGCTGGTATCATTTAAGAAAATGTTCTCCTTGGTAGACTTGTCTTCTTATAAAGTAGAACTGCTCCATAAATAAAATTGACTCTTGCAGAAGACTGACTATTTTCTACTTGCTGGATAAGAGGTTTCCAGGAAATAGCCTGACATGCCACATGTCTAATCTAACACAGTAGCCACCAGAAAGAAAGCCAGCACTATTTGTATAAGGTTGAATGGGCCTCTGGAATAGAATCTGAACCACAATAGAGCGTCTCTTACAAGTTAGGTGATCATATCATTTTTCAATTAAGTCAGACCATTTTTGAGAGTGAGAAAGGGCGTTATTAATAAAGATACCGGGGGGCTGGCCCCGTGGCCGAGTGGTTAAGTTTGCGCGCTCCACTGCAGGCGGCCCAGTGTTTCGTTGGTTCGAATCCTGGGCGCAGACATGGCACTGCTCATCAAACCACACTGAGGCAGCATCCCACATGCCACAACTAGAAGGACCCACAACGAAGAATATACAGCTATGTACCTGGGGGCTTTGGGGAGAACAAGGAAAAAAATAAAATCTTTAAAAAAATTTTTAAAAATAAAATTAAAAAAAAATAAAGATACCGGCACAACTGATACTCAAAGACTGTCTGGAGTAAACCAGGACACGTGGCCACTGTACTTATGGGAACATATCCTCTCTACCAACCTGACCTTTCTCTGATGCTTGAACTTCCACCATAAGAAACATATTCCTTTGCTTTAAAACATTGCTGTCTCTTAAAAGCCAAATTTCCCCATCATGAATTGCCATATCAATACTTTCTTAGTCTTAACCACTGAGTGTAACTGCTATTCAGATCCCTTGCAAAGAGACATGGTTACCTGGGAGACGGCCTTGAAAGGTTTCCGGTGGGAGGTACACACCGCTCTGTGCACTCTCCCAGGTGTGCCCCTTTGCTCCTGTGGTCCCAGGGCTGACAGAGCTTTCCCCTCTCTGTAGCCACACTTTTCCTTTCATTCTTCAAGACCTAACTCAAACACTAACCCTACTGCTACTCTCTCTCCAGTCCCTTCCCACAGGGTGAACTCCTCGCTCCTCTGAGTTTAACGACCTTTTCATAAGGCCCTGTTACTGTGCTATCACCATCAAAGCTGTCCCACAGTCAGCAATGTATGGGGCTTCCTCCCATCTAAGTCGTCTACTGCAGTGCCTGTCACGTAATAAATACTCCGTGCATGTTCATTCCTTTCCATCTTCTTTTCCTTCCCTTGAGGAGAGACAGCATGGGGTCCTAACCCCACTCGTATTAGTTGTGTGACCCTGTGCAGATTAATCTCCCTAAATCTCAATTTTTCATCTGGATAATGGAGACAATAACACTTGACTCCTAAGGTCCTCATGAAAATCAATGAGATAACGTAATTAAAGGGCCAGCCTAGTGCCAGTGAGTGTGCAGTCAGGGGAATCAACGGTGGTTATTTCTAGTGGTCTCCCCACCCCGGCATTTCCTGAGCACGGGCACAGTGCGGAGCCTTTTACAGGCCACAGCCTGAAGTTTGCCCCAGACAACATGTTTCTAGGGGACAGTCCTCTGACCTCTCTTTTGTTACTGAATCTCAGTGCCTCAGACAGCGCCCGGCACAGTGTCAGTGCTCATTACTATCTGTTGAACAACCTTCTGAAGTGTTATCTTTTCTGTACACTCTAAAGTAAGTATTCTCATTACTCCCATTTTATAGGATATTGGAAAAAACACAGCATCAAGTCATAAGTTTTTGCTGGTTTGCCGAGAAAGAACAGCTCAGTTCTTTCATCGGGAAATTGAGGATCATGATAACAATTATCTTACCAGGTTACTGGAAGATAATAAATGGAAAGCACTTTCTAAATATTTTTCAGTATTCTGCAAATGTTCCTTAATCTCAGTCTGATCCTTGTGTGGTTCTTGGAAAGCCTAGTGTGAACCGGTGGTTTGAGCTGGAGAGCCCTGAGCTGCAAGAGAACAGCGCAGGACTTTATGCACATGGAGACCTGGGATGCCAACCAGGAGGTAGACTCCAGCTGAGGGGGAGGTGGAGGAGGCCTGGAAATGACCACCCTTCTCCCTGGCCTTAAGACGTCTCCAACTCCTGGGTCCTCCATAATGCCCAGGGCCAGCCCTGAAGGAGAGGGTCACTGGGTCTGAGAAAGAACAAGAGACTGTGAACAATTCTCCCATTGTTTCATGATTTTGCTCACTTTGATCTATCAAGTAACCCCAGGGATGAAATCACTTGTCTGATTAAGTACCTAGAGTACCCCCACTTATCTCTCTAAAGATGCTGCCAGGCTGTGGGAACTCAGAGGCAAAAGACACACAAGCTCCTGACCTTCCTGATCACTTTTGAATAACGGGCATTTCTCTAGTCTTATTGAGTCACAAACACAGTCTCCATTCAGAAAATAGAAGAGCCAGTCTCTCGTGTAATAATCAAAACCCTAGACTTTATTTAAAGTTCTAATCTTTTCTCTAGCACCTCCAGCTGGACCTTTTGAAAGAGGAAACCTGAGGTCCTGGAAGGGAAGCATGAAACTTTTCTCCTTTACCACCTTATGTTTCCGCTCTTCTTCTCCACGAGGCTGACAGGAGGTTTCTGACTCTCAGGAAGGTGAGGAAGCAGGTAGGGAGGAGGAAAGGGAAAGAGAGGTTAAAAAAAGTGAGAGGGGGCGGCCCAGTGGCGTAGTGGTTAAGTTCACATGCTCTGCTTCAGTGGCCCAGGATTCACAGCTTCGGATCCTGGGTACAGACCTACACACCACTGATCAAGCCATGTTGTGGCAGCATCCCACATATAAAAATACAGGAGGATTGGCACAGATGTTAGTTCAGCAACAACCTTCCTCAAGCAAAAAGAAGAAGATTGGCAACAGATGTTACCTCAGGGCCAATCTTCCTCACCAAAAATAGTGAGGGTGGGGAGGAGATTTTACTTTAATTGATATGTCATATTCTGGCTTCCAAGTCTCTGGGCCTGGTAGATGCTTAAAACTAATTCTTACTTGTATGGATCTTTTGGTTTATACTTCAGGGGACCCAGAACAGTGGTGGCCTCTCCCTGATAGTTCCCTTGACCCAGAAGAATGGACCCTGTTCTGGCAGACACTTCTTTAGCCCTATTGCACAGAATCTAATATGACCCCATATTAGCTCTCTCGGGTGGCTCACATCTGGCTCTCAGGAAATCCTTATACGCACTTCATCTCAACAAACTCTGGGAGCACAGGCCAAACCCGACACAGAAGCAATTCTCGGTCACAGCTAGCCGGCCCGTGTCACATTCTCCAGATTTCTCAGGCAGGAGTCAGGTAGACAAATTTCCATGGCGCCCCGAACTGCTCGCCAAGTGGTGGGGTTGAGCCCGCGGTGAGAAGCAGGTCTTCTGATCCCACTTCTTGGATGGGAAAGGAACATGCAGCACACCAGCTGCTCCTTCCAAAGAGATCCACTTCAAAGATTCTCTCTCCAGCTCCACTTTCTTGACTCTCATGCATCAGCTGAAACTTCCAATTTCATAGGTGGCTCTCAGCAGCCAAATTAAATCAAATTTTTGGTAGTGGGGGCACATAGGCTAATGAAGATCCTCTTAAGCAATTTAAATATATTTGTGTTGTCTTTGGCTTATATTTTCTATCTTTGAAAAGATTTACTGAGGTTTACTCAGTAAATTAAGAGATTCACAGAATGTCAAAAGGACTTTAGAAATCATCTAACTTGCTCATTTTACGGAAGAGAGATCTGTAGTCCTACAAGAATTATCACAAAATATACAACCAAAGGGATAAATCTCTGACTATTTACTATATTACTATTAGAGGAGGATGTGAATGTGTTTAGGTATTCTAAGAATGTGGTAATGGCTTCCATTTAATAGCACATAACCCACTGTGCTAGATGCTGCCTGGTGACACTTGGCATATCGTCTCTCCCCCTGTGGGCTCCCTCCTGCATTGCAAGGAGTAAAAGGCTAAAAACTACATTTCTAAGACTTCCTTGCAGTTAGGGTTTGCATACAATTTTGCTTCTTCCAGTGAGATAGACATCTGGGCTTGGAAGGCAAAGGGAAGCAGAGGCTGAATTTCTGCAACTCTGTTGATCAGCAAATATGCTCCAACAGGTGTGTTTACTTCAGCCAAACTGCATGTCCCACCCTTTGGAGGTGTCTGTTTTTGGCAATAGCAGTTTCCTGACCTTTGGATGGCAGTGCTAGGGGTGTGACAGCCCCTAGCTGTGGCAGGCCCCTGTATTCTGCTCCTCCAGCCCCTCCATCTATTGCAAGCACCTAATTCCCTGTACTATATCCCTTTATTCACGAAATAGAATGATTTCTGCTTCCTGTACTAAATCAGGAGTGATGTATGTATAAATCATAACATAAAATCTTCAAGATGGAAGGACCTTCTTTGAGGCATCAAGTCTGTGATCAGTCAGCCAGTCCCCAAACAGCTACTTCTTAGTATCTCTTGTCTCCACTGTCTACTCTCCATTCCCAGACACTGTTCTAATCGAGGTCCTCAGTATCTCTGTTCTAAACTATTGAAATAACATCCCTGAGTCTAGTCACTGTCCACTCTAGCTTCCATGTGAATCTGATCTTTTCTGATCTTGTCACATTCTTCTTCAAAATTCTTGAATGGCTCACCATAAACCAGCGGATGGCATCCAACCCCTTGAGTGTGGCATTTCAATATCCCTCACAATCTGGTCCCTGAGTGTTTAATTTCATCTTCTGCTATTCCCATCACCTTATGGTTCACAACACTGAACTAATTGTAGCTCACTCTATCATGTTCTCTTACTTTTCTGTGCATGTGCACATATTTTTCTCTCTGCCTGTCGTGTGTTCCTTGTCTGTTGTCTACTACCTAGCAAGCGTCTATTCTTCCTTCAAGACTCACTTGCCTTCTCATTTCCTCTGGAAGCCTCTCTTATTCTTATCCCAGGTGGACTTAGATGTTCCTGCCCGAGCGCCAGCACTGCACTGGATCATACTTCCATCATGACATTGATCATCTCTCTCTCCATTAGACTGTATGCTTCTAGATGGAAAGCACTTCTCATCCTTGAATCCCCAAGAGACTAACAAAATGCATAACATATGGTAGGCACTCAGGACATGGAAGGGAGGGTGGGAAGGATGAAGTGGGAGAAGGAGAGGTATAGAAGCAGGAAGAGCAGATAGAAGTGGGAGGGAGCCAGAGACAAGATTCAGTGACTTCACAATCTGTCCTTTGAATTCACTAGTTTTACAAACTCATCATCTCCAAGGGTTAGCTCAGCTCCTCAAGTCATGCCCTCTAAGTTTCCAGAAAATTGAAATTTTTTTTCGCTTTAGCACAACTAAACCTTTCATTATAGGCCAGGTGCATAGCCTTTGTTTACATATTCTATAGTTCCAAAAATAATTCTATAGTTCCAGCAACAATAAATAAAAGAACCGTTGTTCCTTTAATCTCCCAGGGGTTTCACCTTACAGCTTTGGTGACCATATCAATTACTGTTTTATTTTCTGGAACCAGGAGCAGGGACCTCACTCTTGCCCTCCCCCATCCTCTTCTTCCTCTGTCTCCCATCCCCTCTCCTATTCTGTTATCCCCACCACACTGAGTCCGTCTCTTCCAGGTTTTACCAGGGCTCTATACCATGAAAAATACAAAGAAAAAGGAATGCTTACTTTAAGAATAATAACTCCTCCCCCTTCCCCAATTTCTACAACAGAAGACATTGTTAAAAGCCATTCTTTTCTACATTTAGAGAACTGCTCATTCTCGGGGGAAAGGAAAGCGGTTGATTAAGAGTAAAGCCCCTTACCGCCAAGCCTTCAAAGTGAGTAGGGGTGATTTGGTACAGTGGATTTCATGCAGAAGGCTTGAGTTCTGGTTCTGACTCCTTTACTTGTTAGCTCTGAGACCTTGAAGAAGTAATTTCTAATCTTCTTGGCGTGACAGTTGCTTCCTTTGCAATTCAGAGCATTGGACTGATGAACTTCAAAGTCCTTCCTGCTCTAACAGTCACTGACTCTGCTATTTTTGGCATCTTGAACAATCAGAAGAAAACAGATTTAGTATCTTACTATAACAAAAGTGATAAAAATAATGAGCATAAAAACTGTTAGTGTGCATCTGTGTCTTCTTGTGTTAAGGTGAGGGTCCTGACACATAAACCTTGGCCAGTTATCTCTATTGAAAAATCCTAGGTATTCATGGACGTTCTTCTGAAGAAGCTCTCTCCAGACCCTCCCACAGGCGACCATGGGAAGAGAGTGGCCGTCATCGGAGCTGGCGTTACTGGCTCAGCCTCCAGACGTGCTGTCTGGAAGAGATTCTGGAACCCACCCGCTTTGAGAGGAGCAATGATGTTGGAGGCCTGTGGAAATTCTCGGTGAGTGGCACATCACTGGGACATCAATAGAAGCGAGATGGGTCCCAATGCAAATCAAATCTAATCAGTTCAAATTCAGACTTGGGAGCTAGGTCACAATAGTTCTGGATCTGGAAAGTAAAGTCTTATCTCTCTCAACACACTCATGTCCAATCACTCAAAACTGTTTCACACAAGCAGTGCTTGTCCTGAACAGGACTCCTCCGGCTCATTAAACATTGTCGTCTGCATGATAGAGCCCAGATCTCCAGGCTGTAAAGGGTGCTTATGTCAGTAATTAGCCAAAAAAAAAAAATGCACCACTGCCTCCTCCATGTAATTGAGAAGATTCTCTCCCTATTGCTCTTAAATTCTAGGAACGTGGGTTGGGGTGGTGGAGGAGGAAGAAAAATCTAGACTAGAGTCAGAAGGTCCGAGTTCTAGTCTCAACTTTTCCGGGCAGATTGATTTTAGGCAAGTCACTTTTTTCTTTCTGGACCTCAAATGCTCATTTGTCAAATACAGAGATTGGAAATTGTTACCTCTAATGTGCCTTCCAATTCTAACGAAGTATGATTCTATAATTAACTCACGTCTATTAGGCAGACACTGTAAGTTATTTCAGTGATGATTGTGTGTGTTGTGTGTGTGCTTATTGGATACTCTGTCAACTCCAAATCCAGAGAGAAAAAGTATTGTCTTTGCCATTCATGCTCATTGTGGGAGAAATAATATAATCAGAAAATATTCACTATAAAAACAATTTTAAAATTTCAAAAGCCAGGTTTGGGGAAATTTCTAGTCTTTCTGTCCTGAATCTCCCAGCCACTGTGACAGAATATAGATGATACATATTTGGCATGAAGACATTATATCATATCATTCACCTTGTAACCATATTCGATCCTGGTCTCAGTTTTTGCCCAACCTGCAACAACCAATTGCTGTAATAGACTTTATCAGTGCTAACTGAGAACACATTTGTATTCATCTCAAGAGTTTTTTCACAAAAAATTTAGGTTCCTATAACCCTGAAAGTATTATATGAGATATAAGATCATTTCCATTAGGGGATATTCAAGAGTTATTTTCTTCAAGAATTCAATGTTCTTTATTTCCATTTGCTCTGGGAGATTATGACCAGCTTAGCCTAAATCATGAAATGGTTCTCTATGACCTCGTGAGCAACAAGTAAATGCAGCTTGAGCATCTATTTCGGCAGTTTTGTGCTAGGTACTGGAATGACAAATATGTGACATAGTGACTCTACATAAATGGTTTCCAACCCATTTGGTGAAGCAAGCCATAATATAGACCCACAAGCCTTTGACAGAAAATAGGCAAAAACTCATTTGATAGAAAAACCTGTCCTGAAGTCATATGGTCAGAACACATGAGTTGAATTGATATGAGGCTATTTATAGTCTTCATTTGTCCCACTTTGCGTTTTGCTTGAGAAATTTTACTGCATTTGATTACGGAGTGCTGCGCCAGATCTCACAAGAGTGTTGTGGAGAAAAACCCAAAAATCTACAAATTTGAAAATATACCTGGCTCTAAGAGTTTCAAATAAGAGACCATAGAATTTTACCAAAACAAGGTAGCCCTTGATGATCATCAACAAACAAGAGCTTTGAGATTTGGAAGAGGGTGGACAATTGAAATGTTAGCAGGTCAAGGGAATCTCCCTGCAGAGATAGCATTTAGCTGAGACTTGATGGATGTTCTCAGACAGGGAAAGTAGAGGACCACTATGTGACACAATTCCAGAGAGTGCCATTCCCATCACAGTCTGAATGGTACCCCATAGACATGCAGTCACCGACAGTGTGCCAGTACCAGGTGGGAGAGGTTTCTAAGTAGGGGTGACCAGCCTTCCACAAAAGGCACAGAGAAGGCAATGAACATGGTGTCTTCGGGGATCTGTAAGCTAACCACTGCAGCCAGATCAGAGAGGTTATTTAAGGAAGCAATATATGACAGAGCAGTAAGATGCAAGGTCAGAAGCTGAGTTATCCATAAGAGAGGATGTCTCTTTTCCATAAGGTCACTGGGCATAAGCAGAATTCTACTCGAAGGCCCTGTGGGGATGTAAACACATACAAACATTCTGAATTTAACCCTCTCCAGACACCCCACCACTTCCTTCTTTTCTAAGAAAGGTTGCTTGGTACAATGTGTGCTCAGAGAGGGGTTTTTGAAAGATGTGTTATATAAGCTTTCATCTTGCAAGTCCTATTCCGGAAGAGAGACACCTGGTAATTCTGAACTTTTCACTGTGTGTTTTTTCTGCAAAATAAACACCAAATGGGGTTTAAACACTAGCAGGCTGAATGTGAGTGTGTTTTAAGTTTCATATACTCCAATATAGAGCCTCAGGTCCTTGAAAGATTGTAACGCTGCTGTAAGAAGAGGTTGCTCAACAAGCCGTGTACAATAGATCAGTGTCATTTTGACTGCAGAAGGGAAAACAACGAAACCAGGAACTACCTGGACTTTTATTTCACTCATTTATGCATTTATTCATTCAACAAATACATATTTGAGGACGTTCTGTATAGGGTACTATATTAGCTATAGCTGCAGATAAGAGGTACAACGGGCAGCTGGCATTTTGAAAGCAGACAGAAAACAAGTATGAGAATAACTTTAATACAAGTGAATATGGGATGAGGACGGTGAAGACAATCAGAGCTTAGGAGAGGTAGAGATGACTTCCAGCTGGTGAGAGGGAAGGCAAGGAAAGGCATGATGAAGGAGGCAAGCTTAAGGGTGTATTTAGACAGGCAGAAATGGCACCGATAAGCAGAGATGGAGTATGAAAGAAGATCGCAGCACATTGCTTAGATGCACGCACAACGTTCTTGAATTAGCCTCTGACCTTGCCCTCAAGTTCCTTATGTTCTGGTGGGGAAGATGACACAAGGACACAGTTTTAACCCAAGACAGATGGTGATAATGTGCCCACAGCTGCTCGGATCGCTAGGTCCGGGGCAAGATCTCTCAGCCAGAGGCAGAGTCTGAGCTTAATTTCCTCCTTACTGGCTCAAACCACCCCACACATTGACAAAATGAAAATGTGAGCTCTCTGGAGCAATTGTCTGTTGTTATATAACACCTTTGTTTTCCTTTGTTTGGAGAACAAAGTTTTATTTAGGGAATATTCCAATTATCTGTAGGGCACACACTCTTCCCTCCTGTCGTTATGATTGGCTGGGGTCGAGGCAAAAGAGCAGAGGTTCATTAACATCGGAAGTAATCCAAAATCTCATCGCCACTGTTTCCCAGGGCAGTCTTACATTTTTGTGGCCAGTCCCCAGCCCGCAGCTCAGCCCTCCCTCTCTTCAGGCAGCAGCTGAGAAAGCTCCTTCCCACCCCTCCTTCTCACAGCCATCGACAACAGGTACGGGCTGTGCGTGAAGGGCAGACTCAACCCTGACATCCTGCCAGGCATGAGCCGCACCCTTTTTCTGACCTTAGCAGAAATTTCAAAGTGAGGATTTAAAAAGTTAAAATCTCTGAGCTTAGCTATGTACGAGAAATACAGCAACCATGAGGAGAGGAAGTTTTGTTTTCAACTTGAGGCGAGGCACTGAAGCCTCAAACAGACCCCCAGAGACACGGTCCTCTCAGTCCTTTCCAGCACTTTGTGTCCCCCTTCAGAGGTCGTTTAGGGCTGAGGGGAGATAGATGTCTTGAATCCGGCAGCAACACACCATTCCACCCTTTTCCTTCATTTCATTAGAGTTCCTTCAGGATCTCGGGAAGCAGAGGCTGCCAGCTGTTAAATGGGCTTTCAAGGCAGCACATTGTGTGAACGCTTATCCTCTCCCTGCAACAGAGAGGAAATGTTTATTTTCCATTTAGCCTTTAATCACTTCTAGAAAAGAAGCCACTTTTCAACTACACAGTGGTTTTAAAACGAAGTGCCAAGATTTAACACAAGTTCTGAGGCTTCCGGTTTCCTGTGTTTCTTTGATAAGGAGAGAATATCACTAACTGGTGAGTTCAGTGGCTCCTCAAGCGCTGAATTCATTTACAACACAGCAGTGGTTCTCACAGGGTGCTCCCTGGACCAGCAGAATCAGCATCACCTGGGAACTTGAGGGAAATTCTCGGGCCTCCCCCAGACACGCTGAATCAGAAATACCTGGAGTGAGACCCAGGAGTCTACGATCTAAGGAGCCCTTCAGGTGATTCCGGTTACGCCAAAGTTGGAAACTACTTCAAAATAGAAGGTGAAGAGTTCACTGAACTCCATACAGCCGCTCAAATAGGCTAAAAGCTGCAGCCTCCTTTGGACCATTTAGTTGTATTTTTTAGCATGAGTATGAGATCAGAACCATGTAGGACATCAGGACTATAAACACAGAGCTAAACTGGGGGTAATTAGTATAAGGGGACTAAGGTGGAGAACGGCCAGCTCTGTGCCAGGTGCTATGCTAAAGGCTCTCCTTCCTTCCTTCCTTCCCTGCCACAGGAACACATGTCTGCTCAAAAATATTGGAGTTCCCATCTCAAGGCATGATATTCATAGGCTGAGATAATGAAAAGAGTAGAGATTCAGGGAGAATAGAAGATTGAAACCATTAATGATAGAGGCAGTATATTTAGGGGTTCTGAGTGTAGGCTTAGAACACCTGGGCTCAACTCCTGAGTCCTCAGTTCCTTACCATGTGACCTTAGACAAGCCACTTAGCCTCTTTGTTTCAATTTCCTTGTCTTTTAAAATAGAGATAATACCACTACCTGCCATTCAGAGATGTTATCAGGATTAAATGGCTAACCTGGTCTCTGCCAGAGGACACTCGTTCCAAGAGAGACTGTTGCCAGTGTGCTTGCCTAGCTCCTTCTCAGTTATTGCTTCCCTCTCACTCCCACCAAAACTTTCTACTTCACACCAGCACCTCCGCTTGTGTCACTGGTAGTGCAGCCGGTTCAAACAGCCTTAGCCCTGCACCCGGTGCCTCTTTCCTGGGCTGCTCATTCTGCTTCCCAGAATCTTAACCATCATTCATCAGTTGGCTCCAACTTATACAATGTCTCCCTCATATTTAGTCAGGTTTTGTAACCCAGGTGACGCTGATGGGAAGCGTAAAGTAGTTGGTGACCGTGTGGATTTTAAAACGAGACTTCCTGGTTTTAAATCCAAGTTCCATCCCTCATCTGCTCATTTACTTTGCCTGGGCCTGAGTTTCTCTCTTAGTGAGGTGGGATGGGCGTGGTACCACCGCAGAGGGTTACTGTGTGTTGCACAAGTGCTTAGAAGAGCCCCGGGGCAGCATTCGCACTGCGTAAATATTTGCTCTCATTATCATGCGCTGTGTGTCCCGTGACGCTTCAGCCCCTCCTGTCTTACCCGGCATGGCTACTTACCATGTATTAGAAATAATTCCTCGTCACAAAAACTTCAGTTCCTCCTAGTTCATTGTAAGTTCACCGTCCAAGCATTCACTCTGTCCCTCACACCCCCCTCAAAACGGCACTGAGTGACTTACAGGAACACCTTCTTTTTCTTCTTAGCCTCATGCTGTGAGGGGAGTTGACTACAAATGGGCTCCAGGGAATTTTGGAAGATGATGGAAAATGTTCTAAAGCTGGATTGTGGTGGTGGTTACATATAAATTTATTAAACATCATTAAACTGTTAAAAAAAAAAAAGACTAAATGTCCAAGACATATAAACCCTTTAGCAGAGGGCCTAGCCCATGGTAAGTACTCAGTAAATTCTAGCCATTATTATTATCAAAATATAAGTTCCCATCCCTTAAGTATTTTTTTTAAGGTACTAAAGTAATTATTTGGAAGTTTAATATCAAAAACCACTAAAAGGATAGAAGCATTTCAACTAGGGAACTTTTTTAAAAATTAAGATTGATATTAGGTTTAAAAAAAATAACAAAAAAGTGATTCTTCAGCACTTCTTCTGAGAATCAACTGAAACCATTACCTGTGTTTCACTAGGCCTACACCAGTTTCAAGGCCGCTACCGCCACAGCCATGACTATAGGGGCCCAGAAGCCTTCGAGGGGCAAAGGGTCCTTGTGATTGACCTGGGGAACTCAGGATCTGACGTTTCTGTCGCACTCAGTCATCTGGCTACATAGGTACATGACATAAAAGATTTGGGGAAGCCATCCTAGGCTACAACTGTGCTACTGAATCGACAGCCCGGGCACTGGGGAGGGTGTTTGCCATGTCATGCCACAAGGGATCCAACTATTCTATGTGCCCGTCAAATCAGGAGGACTTGAGACATTCTCTCCATGAAGCAAGGTAATGTGGCCCATGCTGGTAAGCAAGTATGTTCTGCTGGAACCAGAGGTAAGTGTACATGCGTAAATATATGTGTGTGCATTTTGGGCTTTAATTTTATCTTCTGATCACCTCCAAGCAAACTGTGTGCGAGTCAAGCTCTACCTTTATTTATTTAACAGTATTTCTTATCAGCTACCATGCAAGAGCTGCTGTGCTCCCCACTCTGAAGGTCTGGAAGATACACAAGATTTGGTTCTTAGTATCGTTTCTCAATTCATCAACCAGTGATCAACAAACATCTGAGACTTATGTGTCAGAACTATGCCAGACTAGAAATAAATACAGAAGTAAGTCAGACTACTTCCTGACTTCGAGGAGCAGTAATGGGTGGAGGTTGGATGACAGGTACACAAACCATGGCAAGAGGAGGTCATGAGACTTCAGTGACATTAAGTGTGGCAGTGGCAGCACTGTGAAAAGAGAACCTAACTTAGCCTGAACGAAGTCAAGGAAGACCTCCCAAAGGGCTCCAACTGAGTCATACATGACCAGTAGACCCTGAAGGAACTTAACATATTTTTAAAGAAATAGGTTCTTGATAAATAAATTCTTAAGTAGCTGTAAATAAAACCTAAGGATTTATTTTTAAGTCAAATCCCCTTGGGTTATTAGAAAGACGGTAAAATAGATAAGCAGCCAGGCTTGTCTCAGGGCTGAGGCAGCTGCCATGATTTGGGATGTGCAGCAGAGGCGCTGGGGTGGATGTGTAGGGAGGGCTGGAAAGGAGAAAGGGGACAGAGAGCAGAACTAAATCCTTGGCATCTTCTGAGCCTAATTTCAGCTAGAGGCTTAGCTACATTTCCCCCATCCAACCCAGCAACTACCGCCACCCACTCCTGCTACGGCTCACTGGATTGGCTGGTCCCTCCCAGACCCACCATCTGGGTATGAGTACGTGAAGGTTAAACCTGTCAGTCACACTTGAATACAGAGCCCTTTTGTCCCCAGATGTCAGGTTCTTATTCTTTCAACAGCTATGCACTAGCCTTCTGGGGTGCAGAGAGGGAGCTGTTCTGCCTCTACCTACCTTCAGTCATGGACTATTCATCTTGACCCACCTCTTTAAAAATGCTCCTGCCTGAATATTGAGGGAAATGTATGGAGATGTCCATAATCGTGTCATATTTGCTTACTTCTTACAGAGTGATCTTGAAACCCATGTTGCCTTTCCCACAGGCCATTATCAGTACCAGAAGTGGTTCCTGGGTCATGAGTCAGTTTTGGGATGATGGTGTAGCCGCCCCTGACACAGGAAGGGTTAATAATCACTGGAAAAAGATTGCCAACAAACTGTGACCCGGAGGTGAGAAGGCCGGTTAGCCAATGACGGGTAAGACCCCCTGGGGGGGCAACCTAAGACAGGCGGCGGCCGCCCGGGGGGCACAGATGGAGAAACAATATTGATATCAGGAGCAGGAGGGACCGTTGCCTAAGAGACCTTGCTCGCTCCAAGATAAAAATATAGGAGCACAGCAATAACATGATATCAAAACAGAGGCCAAGGGAGGGCTCCTTGAGAAATCACTAAGAATTCTTGGCTTTCGCTAATTACTTCATCTGGAACACCTGTGTATGTTTAACTGATGTAAGCAATGTATATATTGAAACACTGGTTATAATAAACTCAGAGTGGCCATCAGCCCTCTCCGCATCTATCCTGATGTGCACATTGGATTGCGACACCGACAGATGGCTATCCTTGGGACGTACTGTATGTTACCCGCTTTGCATCTTTTCTCCAGAACACCCTTCCTTCATTTGCCTCTGACTTGTTATATGTCAAGAAGATGAACATGTGGTTTAAGAGTGAGAACTATGACCTGATGTCTTTAAATGGGTACTACAAATAATACGTGTTTTATCATTCAAAAGAGTGGGGTACTCATTTCAGCTGAATTTCTTCTCTCTAGGTCTTACTTTGGTTGTCTCATTGAGACTCGAGGGGTTAAATTAAAGAATGCATAGGTGACGTGATATACCTGAGACCATGTATGGGATGAAAATCTTATTGAAATTAGTTGAGGGAGGAAAGGAGTATGGAAGAATACAAAATGGGGGTGGAGCAGGCAGCTGGATCGCCCTGACATGCAGGAATCATGTATGGTAGCCAGAAGCCATAGTGTAGAATTTTGAGGGCTGAGCCAACTCATAAATTGTTTTTCTGAGGAATATCTTGTCCATGTTTATGGGTAAATGGGGATAGCAATAATAATACCTACTCCTCAAGTCTGTTGTGGTATTCAATAGGATAAAAAATATAAGAATTACTTTGTAAACTATAAAGCTTTACAAATATTGGTTCTTATTAGTCTCAAATTTTCTGATATGCTTCTAAGGAGTAATTAACAAAGTAGTGTTAATCAACATTTCTGAGCAAGTAGGAAGTCTCAAAATGAATGTACACACCTCCTCTGCCACCGATGGGGTGACATCTCTGCAGGACAGTCAGGAAGCACGGAGCACGCAGAGCAATGGAGAGTCACGGAACTGATGGAGCCTGTATAACTGGTAAGCTTGTTTATTTACTTCTCTATAGAGACAGAGCCCAACACCTACTCATTAGAAAGGCATCCTAGGGAAAAGAATCAGTATATCAATAGAAAAGAAAAATATTTAAGTGGGTAAGGAAAGAAAGGATTCATTAGAAATTTCACCTTTTGGCCCATGCTAGCAAAAGTGTTTCCTTGTGTTTAGAAAAACGGATTAAGGAAAAGTAAGAGAAAGTGTAAATGGGAATAGTAAATGCCAGGTTTAATAGACAAACCCTGACTCCATTGCACTTACCCCACCTAGGCTGGCAGACTTCCATATTCTAAGGGAAAAAATGTTGATTTCATGCATTTAAAATTATGTTTAATGTAATAAAGTTCCGAAGCGTGAGCTAGTTAAGATTTTTTGTCTTGTAAGAGTAACTGCAAGCTATATTTTGGCTTTGTCCTTTAGACAATTAAAACATAATTTTGGGGAGCTGCCCCAGTGGCACAGCAGTTAAATGCACACGTTCCACTTCGGTGGCCCGGTGTTCGCCGGTTCGGATCCCAGGTGCGGACATGGCACCACTTGGCAAAAGCCATGCTGTGGTAGGCGTCCCACATATAAAGTAGAGGAAGATGGGCACGGATGTGAGCTCAGGGCCAGTCTTCCTCAGCAAAAAGAGGAGGACTGGCAGCAGATGTTAGCTCAGGGCTAATCTTCCTCAAAAAAAACCCAAAAACATAATTTTGGAAATCCATTCATTCTGAAAACTGAGTTGCCTCCTGGAAAGGATTCCAGTTACCCTGAGGTGTTGATGACACCTCTCATGTGGGGAAGGGTGGGGGAGGAAAACAGGTTTTGCTGTTACCTACTTTTGGCCACCTTATAAGATAAAAGAAGAAGTTGCAGAATTATAGAGGTCAAGAACAGTGTAGAAGTATAGAGACAAATTCTAAGACTTATAAAGTTTCTTAGTGTTTGAGATAGTTGTAGGAAATTCCAGAATCCCTGAAGGAAACTTAAGTCAAAATGAGGAATATTATCCAAAAGAAAAAACCATCATTTCTAGAATTTTGGCAACTGAAGTGCAGTATCCAAGTTGTATACTTTCTCTTGCGACCACAAGCCAACGAAAGGAAACCAACTGTGGCAATGAAACATCCCGCAGAGCTGACTGGGTTTCCTCATGTAGGATGAGACCTTAGTTATAGGAACAGGTCACTTATAATAAGGCACTCTTTTCAGTGCTTTACAGATAATTGTTCATTTAATCCTCACACCAACCCTACAAGGTAGAGTCTATATTATCCCCATTTTAAACGTAAAGAAACAAATATGGAGAAGTAGCGTCTAGTAAGGGATGGAGCAAGGTTACAAACTTTGGCTAACTGGCTGCAGAGTCAGCTCTCTTAACCACTTTATTATGTCTAGGAATTAGTTTTATTCTCGTCTATTTGGTGAGTCTCCAAATAACATAAGTGCCCATAAGAGAACCTTCAAGTTTCAAGGGGCCCAGAGAGTCAGCTGAGACAGAAATTCTTAAAGATTGTTATAGGCAATAGGACAAGAATTGCCTAAAAGAAAAGGGTTCAGTGGTCCTCATGCTGCTATTTAACTGCTCAAATTTGGTTTCAATGCTGCAGACTGTTGAAGATATTTCTTGTAAATGAGGTACTTGATAGCAAGGCCCTCTGTCTCTTGTTTCTGTACAGTATCCTGAGGAAAGAGCCTGTGTTCAATGATGAGCTCCCATCCCACATCCTACGTGGCACCGTGTCCATCTCTGTGAAGGAGTTCACAGAGACCTCAGCCATGTTTGAGGATGGGACTGTGTTTGAGGCCATTGACTCTATCATCTTTGCAACAGGCTATGATTACACCTACCCCTTCCTTGATGACTCCATCATCAAAAGCAGAAACAATGAGGTCAGCTTGTTTAAAGGCAGTTTCCCCCACTGGTGGAGAACCAAACTTGGCTGTAATTGGCTGTGTCCAGTCCCTTGGGGCTGCCATCCCCACAGCTGACCTGCAGGCCCACTGGCCAGCTAAAGTGTTTGCAAGGAGGTGGGGCCATTCTGTTTTTCATTCATTTAGTCAATGAACATTTATTGGATAACTACTTTATGCCAAGCACTGTACTAGGTCCTAGGAACATAAAGGGAACCAGACAGACATGCTCCTTGACCTCACAGAGTTTAAAATAGAGTAGTGGGAATGCCACAATAGGGGAAGGTTTAGGGTGTTCTGGTGAGGGGAGTTGGGCAATGAGTTATTCCGTGAAGAGGGACCAGCATGAGGAAAGGCATAACAATGAGGAACAGCATGGAGTATGTGAGGAACTGGAAACATTTTGGTATAAGGGAATATAAAGCAGAGGCAGAGTGTGGCAAGAAATGGAGGAAGAGACCAGAGCAAGGAGGGCCTCATAAGCTGTGTTAGGGGGCTTAGATTTCTTGTAGGGCAGTTGGGGAGGACTTTGCAAAGCTTTAAGCAAGAGGACAGCAATGGGTCACTGCAATGTCAAGGTACATTGCAAAAGTTGGAAGGGCCCCCAGTGGGTGCCAGGGGCCTGCTGGAGACCTTCTTGGTGTCAGCCTGTGTCAGAATAGCAATGTCAGGTCACTCCTACTCTATTGACAGTCTTCTCCCCCTCCCTCCAATCTAGACCCATGGTCTCCAGGGGCTACCAGTATGCTTATGTGAGGAAATCAAGAATATGAAGATTACATGGAGAAAGACAGTGTCTCAAATACATTGATTTCAATTTACTCCAATCACATTGATCATCATTGTTATTGAAAGTGTCTCGAACCTAAGGGTTTGAGAATCTTGGCCAATATAAGTATACTTTACCTAACATACTATCCATAAAAACTTAGACTATAGGTAATGAAGAAAATGTTACAATCATAGAGTGTGTGTATGTTTTCTAAAAATGTTGTGAATAAATAAACCTCCATTTCAAATGTATCACGAAGGATCATTATTTAAATAAACACTCTCATAAAATCTTTTATAAGGGTGCTCCCCTGTAAAATACTTCTACTGTCTTTTATCTCTTGAAAGGCACAATAGTGCCAAGCATCTGAGGTTTTATGGGAAGATTGGATACAGTTCATACACCAAAAAAATTTACATGAAACAAAGGCTTCATTTATGCATTTCAGCAAATATTTGTTGAGCACCTGCTATGTGCCAGGCTCTGTCTTGGCACTTGGAACACAACATCCAGCAAAACAGACCAAAATTCTGGTCTCTTACTTTCCAGTGGGGGCCCAGCAAACACCTGACCACAGGGTACTACCAGGCTGAGAGAAGATGCTAGTAGTGACTGGGAAGCGTTCATGTACTGTGAATGTCATAATAACTTCCTGCCATTGTCACAAAGGCAAATGAACTACTAACAGCAACCAGATAAGCCCTCCACTGATGTAGTGAAATTTGCAAGAAACTGAAAGTTTTCTGCTGCTCCTTAAAATATCCTCCCTGGCTGCAAGCTGATGTTGGAAAACCTATGCTTCCTTCCATTGTCCTGTTTTAATTGCCGTGTACCTTAGAGTGAATTATTTTACCAGATTCTTTCTTGAGAGACTTCTTAATAAGAAGATGCAGAAAAGAAACATGAAGAAACTGTTAAGCTATTATGTGCATGCAGTGTACCTGAGGCTTGTTGAGGATTAGGCCCTCCATAATGTCACAGAAATATAAGATTGGGTGATTTGAAGATATAAATTTGTCTGCTGTCGCTCTCCGACTGCAGGCCAGCTTCACTATTCCCAGAGCAGGTTTGTTGACTTCTCAAGTCTTTGTTTCTGAAAATTGCTATTCTGCTAAAGCTACCAAAGGC
This sequence comes from Equus caballus, assembly GCF_041296265.1. Taxonomy (NCBI): domain Eukaryota; kingdom Metazoa; phylum Chordata; class Mammalia; order Perissodactyla; family Equidae; genus Equus; species Equus caballus. Next base: position 7,381,425 of record NC_091688.1, read on the forward strand.
AGCTCCTCTTGCTACAAAATCTTTTAAGGATATAATTCAGAAATACTGAATGATATTCATCATGTGTCATTATATACTTCTGATTTATTTGTCTTTTTCAATATTTCTCTCTTCATTTCCTTCCTAGACTCATATACCTTGCCAACTACAAATGAAATGATGGATAACATTGATGAGAAAGTGGAGAAGAAACTCAAGTGGTAAGAGATTCTACTTGCTTGGGTAGGCTCCGTGGCCGAGTGTTTAAGTTCGCGCGCTCCGCTGCGGCGGCCCAGGTTTCGGACGCTGGGCGCGGACATGGCACCGCTCGTCAGGCCACGTTGAGGCATCCACATCCCACAACTAGAAGGACCTGCAACTAAGATATACAACTATGTCCCCGGGGGGGGGGGGGGGGGGGGGGGGGGGGAGTTGGGAAATAAAGCAGAAAAAAAAAAAGAGAGAGATTCTACTTGCTGATGAAATAAATCCTAAAATTTGTCTTGATATATAGGAAAACGTTAATATATTGTATTATATTGTCACTAGTCAAAGTTCACATTTTTGGAACATTTGCTATAATCAAGCAGTATTAGATGGACAAATAGTAGTCATTACACTTCTTCTGTCTAACTCTAGAGCAGAAGTTCTCAATAGGGGTGATTTTGCCCCCCAGAGGACATTTGGCAAAGTCTGAAGACGTTTTTGGTCTTTGCAAGTGAAAAGGACATGCTAATCTAATCTCATGGGTGCAAGCCGGGGATGCTGCTAAACATCCCACAATGCAGAGGACAGTCCGCCTAAACAAAGAATTATCCAACTCGAACTGTCAATAGTGTGGAGACTGACAGAGGACTCTAATGCTTTCTCCAAGAGCTCCTTTTCCACCAGCCGCATGTCTGTCAGCAAGTCAGCGAGCTGGAAACGGAACAGTGGCAGTGCTGTAATAAGAGCACCAAATGAAGAATTTTATTGAGTTCACCTGCCCTAATATTTTCTCCTAAAAGATTATTCACATCTAATTCATCCAACTACACCATAAATGGGATTTATAGAAAGGCATTTAAGTAGCTAGACAAATGTAATTTTTTCATATTAATTACTTCTATAAAAGTAAATCCTTTTCAAATTACATATGGAAATTTGTTGAAAGAATAGTTAGATAATGGATCACACTTAACGGATGAATAAGTGACTGTCTAGGAAGTTTCTTTCCTCTTTCAAGCCCCCAACGTGTCATTCATTGAATGCCCCAAGGTGGTCGCTGGCTAAGGACCTAGACAAAAGAAGACGTGGAATCCTCGAACTCCACAAAACTCCCCTGCGCTCCTCCAGTTCCCGGGACGGCTCTGTGACGGGGGCCCTGCTGTGTGCCAAAAGTCAGCAGCTCACTCCACTTACTACCCTTTATGTTAGAGGCTAACAGGAACAAAGAGGAGGAAAAAGAGGGGCCTCAGCGTCAATCTTATTGCGTAAATGGTAGGCTGCTCTTCAGGGTTCCGAAAAGCAAATGAGCCCATGTGCCAACTAAAAAAATGAAACAATTTATATTAGTGAATTGCAGCAATATTAAAACCATGCATAAATCCAATGTTAAACACATGGATGTAAGAGTTTAACATTGAGGCAGATCCTAAGCGAGGTCAGATAAGGAAGACTCACGTGTTGAAGGGCAAAACAAGTTAATACGTCAGCTTGAGACCCTAGAGTCGGTTTACTCCAGGCCACATGACCAGAGGCAAAAGTCCGAAGTGATCTCAAACTTGGATAGAGATTAGGAAGGAGGGAAAAAAAACAGCTTACTTAGTTCATTTACTGCCAAAGAATAAATGATAAATTCAATGTTTGGAAAAGAAAGGAGTATGGATATTACTGGAGGTGCTAACTAAAATACTACTTCTCTGAGATAGAAAATGTGCTTCTATTTGCAACTGTGACACTTATTCTAATATATTGTTTTCTTTTATCGGGTTTGGCCAGAGGCAGACTTTGAAGACAGATTACATCACACACGTGGATGAGCTGGGCTCCTACATAAGGGCCAAGCCTAACATACCGTGACTCTTCCTCATGATCCCCAGCTGGCCCTGGAGGTGTACTTTGGTCCCTGCAGCAGCCCATACCAGTTTCAGCTGATGTGACCAGGGAAGTGGAATGGGGCCAGAAATGCCATCCTGACCCAATGGGATCAGACAGTAAAGCCCCCCAGGACAAGAGCTGTCAGTCAAGTTCAGAGACCCCAACCCTTTTACAATTTGCTCAGAATACTTTCATTCCCAGTGCTTCTTCCAGCTGTTTTGCTAACATTTTATTAATGAGAAACTCCTTTGAGTATCAGAGTTTAGCCTAGAAGTTTAATTACAGATATGTACAGTCATGCACTGCATAATGACATTTTGGTTAACAACAGATTGCATACACAACAGTAGTCCCATAAGATTAGCACCATGTAGCCTAGGCATGTAGTAGGCTATACCATCTAGGTTTGTATAAGGACACTCTATGACGTTCACACAATGAGAAAATTGCCTAATGAGGAAATTGTCTAATGACGCATTTCTCAGAACGTATCCCCATGGTTAAGTGACATGAGACTGTATACACATGTGTACAAGTATAAAATCTCAGAGCTCCTCTTTCCCTTCCTGCAGATGTGAAAATGAATCCTGGCTTATTTAACTCAAAGTCTAAATAAAATTGAAAATATTCAGTCTCTCCCTTTCTAATGAGAATCTATACTCTAAAAGGTTTTTCACATGCTGAGTCGGCAAGCTTGGAGATGTTTGAGATAAGGAAGAATATGAGAGGGTGAATCAGAGTGAGCACAGATTTGCAGGCTGAACAAAGTTTAATGAACTTTTATTTTTTAAATATACTTTTTGGTCAGGAAGATTGACCCTGAGCTAACATCTGTTGCCAATCTTCCCCTTTTTTTTTAATTCTCCCCAAAGCCACAGTACATAGTCATATATCCTAGTTGTAGGTCATTCTGGTTCTTCTATGTGGGACGCCACCACAGCATGGCTTGATGAGTGGTGTGTAGGTCATCCCCAGGATCCAAACCGGCAAGCCCCAGATGCTGAAGCGAAGCACACAAACTTAACTACTCGGCCATGGGGCCAGCCCCTAATAAACTTTTTAAAGGGTGTTTTATGATGGGGAGAATTGACATCACAACAATGTGGAATCTTCCAACCCATGATGTAGTATATCTCTCCACTTATTTAGACCTTTTTAAATTTCTCTCAGCATTATTTTGTAGTTTTTAGTATATAGGTCTTACCTATCTTATGTCAGATCTATCCTAAGTATTTCACATTTTTGGATGTTATTGGGAAAGGCAAGGGTGAGTCTGCAGAGGAAAGCAAGGACTTCTAGTGGCAAGGGAGATTCTCCTTCCACTCCTCGCAAAGGTCTGGGCTTTGAGTGGAAGGTCTGAAACAGAACCTAGTTACTAGGCAGCTGCACAGATCGAAAGGCAGTCCCTTGGACATACCACCTGGGTCTGTATTTACCAATTTCTTTAAAAAGATAAGACCACAACCTGGTAATATAATGCTTTGATAATCAACATACATATACCTAGATGCAGTGTCATAATATGGTTTTTAGTAACAAATAAAGGTGTAGGGGAGGAAGACATTTCCTCTACCCTCTCTGGGTTCTTCTGGCCAGAGAACAAATTAAATTCACATGAGACAGAATAGCAAGAGAAGATTAAACAAAGCTTTATAACATGTATACATGGGAGAGGCTCAGGCAAGCTGAGCAACTCACCAAAATGGCTGAAGCCCCCACCTTAAATATCATATCCAGCTAAAGACAAAGGAGGATGTTGGGGGTGGGGGGAGTCAGTTACAGGAGGTTACCAGACAAGCACAATAAAAAAATGCAGATTTAAGTCCTTGCCTTCCCCATTGATTAAGAGTTTTTAGAGATAAGTTCATCTCCCCTTCTTCCTGGTACAGAGAGGGAGATATCTTTACAGATGGAGATTTCCTTTACAATGTAAATGTCTCTTACAAAGGGTAAGTAAATTTTACTCTTCAGTTGCTTTCCTGTCTGCAAAGTAACCAGCCCCAAATAATCATCCTGCCAAAGAGACATATCTTGGGGTGGCCAATTCCAGGCCCCCACAAAGGCAAAATGAATATTAGGTAAACAAAATTTTAAAGCCATAGGAAGTGATAGCTGAAATTCCCATGCATGTATTTAAAGTTCACATCTTACATTGAATTTCAGTGACCCAGGCTGATTCAGTTGTCCTCTGTTTCGATTTAATAAGGTGTGGCTTCACTGACTACCTTTTCTTGTCTCATATAAAAGAGATGTAACCAGAGCCTTAATGCCCGTGTTTGTTAATCACCTCTCCCTGAGAAAAGAAAATATCATCACAGAACCTTCACTAACCACCCTGCTAATCATGTCATGAGTCTTGCACCTATTAAGGGATGATTCATACTACTAACCTGCCTTCTTTACGTGTTACAGAAATCCCTAAGCATCCATACCTGGATGCCTTCAGGGACTAGACTGACAAATAAATGAGTGAAGCAGACAGATTGCATAGTAATCATTCTTTTGGCAAATTAAACATGGAGGAATTAATCTTTTCTTCCACAAAGAAATTTGCAGGCCCAGCACAGCCAGATTTTCTAAGTTTTTTAGAAAGCCTGGTATTGATATTTTTATGTTTTTTCCTAGATTTTTAACTTTTTTAGCAACTTTTTTTTATAATTTTTAAGCTTTGGACAGGCCAGATAAAACTCAGGTGACGGCAATTTTCAGCCTAAGGTATCCAAATTAAGGTCTTTTCCTCATCTTTCCTGAAAACAATAAGTACTGCAATCACACAATCACCATTTTCAGAGTTCAAAGGAGTTTTAAAGCTCTCCTAATTTAACCCTTGATTGATATTTGTGTGCTCTCTACAGTATCCAGCCTCCGCTTTAATAATTCTCTGGACACATCATTCATTGCCCTCTGACGAAGCCTTCAGATCATTGACTGCCTCTGCCATTTATCCAGTGTGACAACTATTCGTTCACAGTGGGGGCCACCAGACCTGTCATAGAAAGAATCAAGAGCCAGGTTCAAATGCAGGAGCCACCTCTACGTGCTCAACAAACAACAGTGAAGCACTGAATTCATTCCAAACTAGGGTTTCCATTACTCAAGTGAATATTGAAAAAGGAGTCATTACTTCCAGAAATCTGTCCTATAGAAATATTTGCATAAATGCACAAAGATGGATGAACAAGGACTTTCAGTGCAGCTTTGTTTGTTATGGTGAAAAACTGGAAACAACTCAAATACCCTCTAGTGTAAAACAATATAAAATAAAATGTATGAGTGCAGCCTGACATGGACCTCTCCAAAATATATTGTATAATGAAAAAAAGCAAGTAACAAAATAATACATATTTTCTCACTTACGTAAATGCACATGTATATATGTATATGTTTTCAACGAAAATATGTTCATATATATGTATACGTTCAATGAGAATATGTTCATAGATGATGTTTTTCAGAATTATTTTGAAAAGAGATATCATTCAGCCCGGAAAACACCTACAAGATGCCTAATTGGTGAACTTCATGAAGACAAGGGGAAATGAAAGATTTTGTATATGAGTTCCAGCCTCAACTGCAAATTAATGTTCCTGCTTTCTCAATGACACTACTTTGCCCTGTGAGTCATATTACCACACCCTGTATTAAGATGACTGAGTTTTATACATTATATAACAATATATATTCTTATGCTGCTTGAGAGGGCTATGATTAGAGAGCTTTGTACTCACTACTGGAATTATCAAATCAAACTATTGTGGATGAGTTGACAAAAGCTCAGTCAAGGCTGTAGACAAACAATAAACTCACAATGCCTGGCCTGTGGATAAATACCCTGGGGCCAGAGAGTCTCAGGCCAATAGTAGGATACTTTGCCCTATAAATGAGAAAGGTGAGAATAACGGATTGTGAAAGTCCCCAGGTAACTCATGTAAATGATGCTTCATAATGGATCACCCAGACAAATGCTGAAATCTGGAAGAGACAGGTGTTGATAATGCCCTGCCACCTCTATCTTCCTTGCACATTGCTGCAAATCTGGCACGGCAAACCCATCCTCAAAACCCTCCAAAGACTTCCCATCACCTTTTGGATAATGTCAAAGTCCATAGCATATAAGACACTCCATGATCCGTCCCTAGTCTACTTCGTTCTTACTTCTCCCTGCCTCCCTCTTTATACGCAGGTGATACTAGATTGGTCAGATTTCCTAAACTCATACCATAGTCATTCTCACCTCTTTGCCCTGGTTCCTGCTGTTCCCCTTGTCACAGATTCCCTCCATCACCCCACACACATCTCCACCACTGTGCCCTTAGATAACTCTTACTCTTTTGTTATTTATTCTTTCTCCACAGTGGGATTCCTGGGGGCCACTGTCCTGACTCTTCTTTTGTCCACACTTGGCTCATAGACTTATCCTTTCTCATAAAAAATCTGCTTTCGAGAAAAAGAAAAGTCTGACAAATTAATTTACATTCAGTGTTAAATGACTGACATCTGCTAACTTTGTTGAGATTTTCCAGACAGGGTCTCCAGATTTAGCAAATAAAAATACAGAACACTCAGTTAATTTTAAATTTCAGAGACAGCAAATAATTTTTTAGTGAAAGTGTAGCCCATGCAATATTTGTGTTTCTATCCCCAGGGCATCTGGATTTTATCAGTTTAGCAACTACTGTGTAAGGCATTGTGCTTATACCGCAGGAGGCAAGCAGAAGTATCAAAGGCTTCACCTAAATGAAAGGGATAAAGACCCAAGACTGGGAGTTCAAGTACCAACCAGCAGATGGAGAGCATTTATCAGGCTTCCCACCACTCCTAAATCATGCTCTGAGAGAAGGGCCTTCTCCTAAGTCTGACCTTAGTGTGTTCAAATGCTTGTTCGTCTAGGAGCTGTCTTCTCTCTGCCATAATTCTCATCTCTGTTCTTATGACCCCAAGTCTATCTTCAGCCCTCTCTGTCAATGGCTTACACCTACATATCCTGCTACCTCTTAGCTATCCCAGCATCACTTCTAAAACTGATTCTAAACAGGCTGCACCAAGAAGGCTTTTCTTCCTAGCATATGATGATCCACAAGGCTTAAAATCTCACAAATAATCTTTATCTCTGTCTCCTTAGCTATTTGTAGCGATTAAGTCATCAAGTTCTGAAAATAGAGATGTCCGTGGGAACAGAAGACAGAAGGTGAAAGCACAAGATATCCACATTCTTCCTGCACTCCTCCCTCCACATGAAGCCAGGTACCTGAGGGTTAATGTAGATATATTCAATAAGAACATGATTGTCTTTGACCTTGTTCCCAGCACAGACGTGGATGAATCTTATCAATTTGCTGTTTTCTTGTTTATTCTGAGGAGTGACTCATGTCTCTAGGATTTACAGGTTCGTTTTGCAGAAGAAACAGAACGCCTTCAGGGAGGTTGGGATCACAGGATGGCCAGCCTCCAGTAGCCACTGGAGATTGCCCAGGGGCTTATCAGGAGTGACTCCTTTGTTGCTCCAAAACTCCTCCAGCCAAGCACCTTAGCTCTATAAAACTCCCTGTTTTCTCTCTTGTTAAGACATATTTGAGTGAACCTGTACTCTCGCCTTCTTATTTTGGCCAACTCAAATAAACCTTTCTCCATCTCCAAGCACTGTTGTCTCACTGTTTGGCTTACCACACATCGGGCATGCAAACTTGAGATTAAGAGGTTCTGTATCACACACACACATATAAGCTGAGTGTGGAGTACATTGGCCTTAAAGTAAATAAATTAATCCTATTGGCAACCTCTGTTCTTGTTTCCACTACTCCCTAAAAATAAATCTAATTCTATAAAGTATTAGTGAATAATTCAGATTTTTCTGTGGGAAGACAAAAGGATACATCTGATACCATAAGGCAAAACTTAATTTAAAAATCCTCATTAGACATCTCTGTTTCCTCCAAAGTTCCTCTTTGATGACACATCATTCTTACTGTCTTCTCAACCCTTTCTCCCCACAGCTGCTCTATCCTCTGGTTCAAACTAACTGCCTTCCTATCTTCTTCTCACCAACCTTCCACTCTTTTCTTATTAGAACAATTCTGTTCTCTCTGGCTTCCCCAATCCACACTTTCACATCTATCATCTCGGTCAGCAAAGAATCATCCTTTGAACACAGTTAAGGATTATCCATAACAACTACTTTTCTTCTTTTCCCCATGTGCTATGACTCATAATTATCTGTCCTGTCCCAGGGAAATCAAGGGCAGACTTGAAAGGTGAAAGACGCCACAAAGAAGCATCCTGAAACTAGAGAAATAGCATAGAAAGGAGGGAAAAAGTAGTTACTTGGCTTTTTCTAGAATTTAGAGCCAAGAAGACTGATGAGGAATGTGGATTTTCTTCTAAAATTTGGAGATTTTCTCCACAACTCTTTTCTGGATACACTATAATTTTGGACCTCTGTTTATCTCAAAACTCTTAACATATGTAGATCGACAAGCTTTTGTATTCCCTACATATCTGGTTATGACAGAGCTTGTTGCTGATTAAATTCACTGTTTCATTCGTATGTATTGCATTGTTTTTTGTTTTGGAAATATGTTACATACAACAAAATATGATTGACCTAAAAGACTTATAACATATATTAAAAGACTCAAAAAATTTTTAAAATGGGAAACCAAGGTGGGGTTTATAAGCACAGAGGTGGCATAAATTAAATTAACAATATAAGAAAATTACTGGCTTCAGGCTGGCGGATTTACTGCAAATGGGCAAGAATAGAAACAAGCGGATCAGTTAGAAAGCCATTGCAATAATCCAGGTCTTATTTCTATAATTCAGAAGTTCTGACAATTCCAATAAAATGTGGCTGAAGTGTTCCTTTATTTTATCTATAACAGAAGAGTTTCATGAACATTTAATACTATAAACAAAATTGTAAGAGAAAGTTTAAACTATTACACAGTACAAAATATTTTAAGTACTTTAGAAGCAATCATGTTCCCATGATAAATGTGCTGGTTGTAAACAATTATTTATTTTTAAAAGTATGTTCTTAAAAGACTTTGAGTGGGCAACATCTTGTCCAGTACTTCAAGTACTTGCAATACCTTTCACATACTACATACTCGATAAATATTTACTGAATAAATATACATTTTCATCACTTCTTTAAAAATAGCCCCTCATTCAGATGTTATACCAATTGACTGGCTTCCCTCTCCCCCAGAGTTCTATGAATTATGTCTTCTATTCGTGAAATATTCTCATAAAACAAAGTGTGAGCTATAATCCTAGCATATATTTTAGAATATTTAAAAACAGACCAGACATTATCCTTGACTTACAAAGTTAGACCATATTTTTTAATTTGCACAAAATACAGTAGGATTAAAACTTACAGACGTGACTACAGAGAACAAAGTCAGCAAAAATTCAAATCGTTTTCTTAAGCATTGGTCATGTTGAAGGCATGTTGTTAATGAGATTTAAAAGATTTGGTTAAACATAACGAATAACTTTCTAATAGTAAAGACTGCTAAAAGAAGAATGACTGGCCAGCAGAAATGCAGCATCTCCTTTTCTAAGAGGCTTTATGAAAATAATAATCATTCGTAAGTCTTACTAAATCTCTACATAGAATTCATGATGTCATGAATAGAGTGTGAGCCAAAGCTAACTTTTGCTAACTAAGACTTCTGTTTTTACGTTTGAAAAGCAAACAAAGTGAATAATATTTCAATGGGAAACACTTAGCCTACTTAAGAAAACAAACTAATCAGATACTAATGTAACACAAAATCTATAAAAATAAGAACTATGGAAATTAGAAATGATGATCTCTTTACTAAGAAAGTGTCCACCAAGGTCCTTGAGACTTTGAGGTATCAGAATTGGCCACCTCAAAATGTGCCTCTTTGCTAAAGGACAAAAGACTCTGAATGAAACTTTGACCTTCCCCCAACTTCCTAAAAGAATTTAAGATAGAAGCTCTGTTCCCAGGACAGACCATCAGCATAGATAACTCTGGGTATCGGTAGACTGTGAGGGTCCTTGCTAAGCCCATTCTTATCAAAGTTCTGTCTATCAAACACTTGCTTTTCCATTTCCATGTGAATTGCCTTCCTCCCCTTTGAAGTCAGGAACCACTACCCTCAACATCCTCCTTTGTCTTTACCTGAAGATGATATTTAAGGTGGTGGCTTTGGCCATTCTGGTGAGTTACTCAGTTTTTCTGGGTTTCTCCTGTGTATACACGTCATAAAGTTTTGTTTGATTTTCTCCTATTATTCTGTCTCATGTCAATTTAATTCTTAGACCAGCCAGAAGGATCTAGAGGGTAGAGGAATTGTCTTCCTCCCCTACAGTTTGGCAGCTTGGGTGAGATAAAATTTCATTGGCTGGATGCTGCTCACTCCTAGACTACTGCAGCTGAGAGATCCTAGACACCTGAGAAGATCTGGCAGGAGGAAGATTTCTTACCACATCAGTCTCCTGGATCTCTGCTTGCAGGGTCCAATGGAAATGAGAGTGGTGAATTTTGTTTCCTTTTCTAAATTTAGATTAGCAGGAGAAAATATTGGTGAAACTAGGCTTCTTGGACTCAGTGACTCGGGGAAATTTGGTTTGAGTACTCCTTGGTTTATTGATCCTTCTCCCAGAGATGGTCACTATTTTTCCTTGTCTCTGTCTGTTTTGTCATTTGTCATAAAAAAGAAGAACCATAGGGCAAGACACAGGAATCTCTATAAGCCTATTTTCTGGGAATATGTGCATAAGGTGAAAGCTGTTGTTTGGGGATATCTTTGAAGCCAAAAAGGCCTCAAATGTGGGCATGGGTTAAGAACCATTAGAGCACTCCCCACCTCAAGAAGACACCTATGATAGGATAAGTTGGTCACAGAACTGGGTAGATGACACAGGTCCCCCACCAACGTCAAGAAAACGTCCATGCAACAAGGTACTCTGTAAAGCATATACAATCCCCAATCCCACAGCACCTCCCAACTAGGTATTAATCTGGCTCCAAGAGACCCAAAGCTTAGCTAAAGCTGTTGATGTATATATGATAAGGTTTTTTTCTTTTGTCTTTTTCTGTCTTGGGATCTTGGCTTTGTGAACTTTCTGGTCTCTGCCATCCGGAGATTGCACATACCAGCATACATCTTGGTGGCCAGTTGAATACACTGGGATTCCAAGACTCACTCTCTGTGTCTTGCTGTCTCAGTTCTCAGGGAAGTTTGTCATAAGGGGTCCCAACTGCTTTCAGCAGAGGCGTTTGTCATTCCAACCTTCATTTCTTGTTAATGCACTGTGCAAATGCAACGAAAGCCTTTGCTTTCTTAGGCTACTTTTGGGAGTGAATTTTCTGAATCTTTTGAGGGCTGCTTCTTTTGCACTCTCTTTTGGGGATGCCTCTCATGTCCATGGTTAAGATGAAAAAGGCCTATTGATTTGAGTCACTCTTAAAGCTCCTACTCATCAATGTAGCCAGACGATGGATCATTTAAATTGGAAAAAAAATTTTGAGAGCTCTAGTCATAATTGTTTTATTAGTAACTACAAAAAAGAATAAATTAAAAAGGAAATACAAGAGAAGATCCAAGATGGCGCCGTGAGTAGTCCTCTTTGTCTCTCGCCCTTCGAGTCTACAATTATTTGGACACTTGTCGCTTGACAAAGGATATCCAGACAGCATCTCAGGACGTCTGAGACACCCACGCGACTATACATCGGAAGGCGGACGGACTTTCCTCCGGGAGGATGTGGAAATAGGTGAAAACTCTCCGACCCCGACGGGCAGCCTAGTACCCGCAAGCGGCTTTCTTCCAACGGACGCCCCCAGAGGATCCACACACATCTAGGGCAGGAGCGAGAACACAACAGAGGAGCGACGGTGGAAACAGGTGACCAGAACCCTACCTAAACCCCCCGCAATTACTCCTAAATGCAGAGGGAAACTTTGGAGTTGCACACCTGAGCCCGCGGGGAGAGTCTCTCCCCGCCATTGGCGGGGAGACCCAGCCTGGTGCTCGGGGCGCCCAGAGGGTCCCAGAGAGAGACACGGAGGGCACGGAGGTCTCCCAGCTGCCGTTGCCCGCCCCGTGGGACTAGGGATTGCCGGAGATCTCGGAGAGGACCGGGGCGGGGGAACTTTCAAAGGCGGGTCCGGCGACCCGGTGGGGAAGCGCCGGAGCTCCGCCAGGCAGCAGACAAAACTCTCTGTCTGCCGGTAGCAGAGGGGCCACGCCGAGCATTCACGGCTCCGGGAGAGGCCCGGAGAGAATCCCAGAGGGCGGGGCGACCCCCAGCTGCCGTTGCCCGCCCCGTGGGACTAGGGATTGCCGGAGATCTCGGAGAGGACCGGGGCGGGGGAACATTCAAAGGCCGGTTCGGCGACCCGGAGGGGAAGCGCCGGAGCTCCGCCAGGCAGCAGACAAAACTCTCTGTCTGCCGGTAGCAGAGGGGCCACGCTGAGCATTCAGGGCTCCCGGCAGAGGCCCGGAGAGAAGCCCAGAGGGTGGGGCGACACCCAGCTGCCATTGCCCGCCCCGTGGGACTAGGGATTGCCGGAGATCTCGGAGAGGACCGGGGCGGGGGAACTTTCAAAGGCCGGTTCGGCGACCCGGAGGGGAAGCGCTGGAGCTCCGCCCGGGCAGCAGACAAAACTCTCTGTGTGCCGTTAGCAGAGGGGCCACGCTGAGCATTCACGGCTCCGGCAGAGGCCCGGAGAGAATCCCAGAGGGCGGGGCGACCCCCAGCTGCCGTTGCCCACCCGGTGAGGCTAGGGATTGCCGGAGATCTCGGAGAGGACTGGGGCTGGAGAGAGTTCCAGAGACCCAGCTTAGTAGCCTAGGGGGAAACCCTACAGGCTCACAGAAGCCTTAGGGAAAGCCTCTGCACAGCACCAGTAGAAGGCACCCAGCCGCCAGCCACAAGGCTGGAAGACCCCAGGGCAAAAGCAGCATAGCTAGGTGTACTAACCACAGACTGTAGAAGATGCCAATAGCTCTCCTGCGACCCATAGAGGACAAGTGAGATTTGGTGGGTGCCAACAGCAACGGAGCGACAAATAAAAGTGATCCCACCCCTGGCCGCTGGAAAAGCCCATAACACCGTTGCAGACCCCAAGGAGAGAGCGCATCTAGGTGGGCAACAACAGTAGGCACCTGCAGCCTGAAGCCCCCCGTGACGGCCCCCACGGCAGAGGAGGGAATCCAAAGGGCCACTGTGGCTACGAAGAGGGGCCCAGGCCCAGTTAGCAACTACGGACAGGGTTCCTGGTTGGTGAAGTATAAACAGCTGCTCCCCCCACCGCAGCAGCTGAAACAAGTGAAAGGAGCAACTAAACTCTATCTCCATGCCGAGGCACAAATCAACATCATCAAGCAATATGAAAAAATACATTAAATCTCCAGAACAGAAAGAAAGTAACAAATACACAGAAAACAATCCCAAAGAAAATGAGATATATAACCTAAATGATGATGACTTCAAAACAGCCATCATTAAAATACTCACCGAGTTAAGAGAGAATTCTGACCGACAACTCAACGAGTTCAGGAGCTATGTCACAAAAGAGTTTGATACGATAAAGAAGAACCAAACAGAAATATTGGAAATGAAGAACACAATAGAGGAGATTAAGAAAAATCTAGATGCTCTGAACAGTAGGGCCGATAATATGGAGGAAAGAATTAGCAATTTGGAAGATGGCAATATAGAATTGTTGCAGGCAGAGGAGGAGAGAGAAGCAAGACTTAAAAGAAATGAAGAAACTCTCCGAGAATTATCAGACACAATTAGGAGATGCAACGTAAGGATTATAGGTATACCAGAGGGAGAAGAGAAGGAGAAAGGGGCAGAAAACCTATTCAAAGAAATAATGGCTGAGAACTTCCCAAATCTGGTGAGGGAGATGGAACTTCAGGTGACAGAAGCCAATAGATCTCCAAACTTTATCAATGCAGGAAGACCAACTCCACGGCATATAGTAGTGAAGCTAGCAAAAGTCAACGACAAGGAGAAAATATTAAGGACAGCCAGGCAAAAGAAACTAACCTACAAAGGAACCCCCATCAGGCTATCAGCAGATTTCTCAGCAGAAACTTTACAGGCTAGAAGAGAGTGGAATGATATATTCAAAAATCTGAAGGACAAAAACCTACAGCCGAGAATTCTCTACCCAGCGAAAATATCCTTCAAATACGATGGAGAAATAAAAACTTTCCCAGATAAACAAAAATTAAGGGAGTTCATTGCCACAAAACCTCCTCTTCAGGAAATCCTCAGGAAAACCCTCATTCCTGAAAAATCCAAAAAAGGAAAGGGGCTACAAAACCAAGAGCAGAGGAGATAAGTAGAAGGACAACAACAGAGAGTAGCAGCTCTACATCAGAACAGATTAAACCATGGGACGAGAAACAAAGGAAACTGAAGAAAACCGGAAAACAAGACACAAAATGGTAGTGGTAGGCCCCCACGTCTCAATAATCACTCTAAATGTAAACGGATTGAACTCCCCAATCAAAAGACACAGAGTGGCAGGATGGATCAAAGAACAAGATCCAACAATATGCTGCCTCCAGGAAACACACCTCAGCCCCAAAGACAAACACAGACTCAGAGTGAAGGGATGGAGAACAATACTCCAAGCTAATAATGAACAAAAGAAAGCAGGTGTCGCTATACTAATATCAGACAAGGTAGATTTCAAAGCAAAACAGATAAAGAAAGACAAAGAGGGACAGTATATAATGATAAAAGGGACTCTCCACCAAGAAGACATAACACTTATAAATATATACGCACCCAACACAGGAGCACCAAAATTTGTAAAGCAACTCTTAATAGAACTAAAAGAAGACATCAACAACAATACAATAATAGTAGGGGACCTCAACACACCATTAACACCAATGGACAGAACATCCAGACAGAAAATCAACAAGGAAATAATAGAATTAAGTGAAAAATTAGACCAGATGGACTTAATAGATATATATAGAACGCTTCATCCAAAAATAGCAGGTTACACATTCTTCTCAAGTGCACATGGAACATTCTCAAGGATTGACCATATTTTGGGAACCAAAGCAAACATCAATAAATACAAGAGAGTTGAAATAATATCAAGCATCTTTTCTGATCATAACGCTATTAAACTAGAAATCAACTACAAGAAAAAAGCAGAGAAAGGTGCAAAAATGTGGAGACTAAACAACACACTTCTCAACAAACAATGGATCATTGAAGAAATTAAAGAAGAACTCAAATATTATCTGGAGACAAATGAAAATGAGAACACGACATACCAAATCATTTGGGATGCAGCAAAAGCAGTCCTAAAAGGGAAATTCATCGCAATACAGGCTCACCTCACTAAACAAGAAAAAGCTCACGTAAGCAACCTCAAACGACACCTAACAGAACTAGAAAAAGAAGAACAAACAAGGCCCAGAGTCAGTAGAAGGAGGGAAATAATAAAAATAAGAGCAGAAATAAACGATATTGAAACAAAAAAGACAATAGAAAGGATCAATGAAACAAAGAGTTGGTTCTTCGAAAGAATTAACAAAATTGACAAACCCCTAGCCAGACTCACCAAGAAAAGAAGAGAGAAATCGCAAATTAATAAAATCAGGAATGACAGAGGAGAAATCACAACAGATACCAATGAAATACAAGAGATCATAAGAGAATACTATGAAAAACTATATGCCAACAAATTGAACAACCTGGAAGAAATGGACAAATTCCTAGACTCCTACAATCTCCCCAAACTGAATCAGGAAGAAATGGAGAATCTGAATAGACCAATCACAAGTAAGGAAATAGAAACGGTAATCAAAAACCTCCCCAAAAACAAGAGTCCAGGACCAGACGGCTTCTCTGGAGAATTCTACCAAACATTCAAAGAAGACTTAATACCTATTCTCCTCAAACTGTTCCAGAAAATTGAGAAAGATGGAGAACTCCCTAACACATTCTATGAAGCCAACATCACTCTGATCCCCAAACCTGACAAGGACAACACAAAGAAGGAGAACTACAGGCCGATATCACTGATGAACATAGATGCAAAAATCCTCAACAAAATTTTGGCAAACCGATTACAGCAATACATCAAAAAGATTATACACCATGATCAAGTGGGATTTATACCAGGGACACAGGGATGGTTCAACATCCGCAAGTCAATCAACGTGATACACTACATCAACAAAATGAAAACCAAAAACCACATGATCATCTCAATAGATGCAGAGAAAGCATTCGACAAGATCCAACACCCATTTATGATAAAAACCCTCAGTAAAATGGGTATAGAAGGAAAGTACCTCAACATAATAAAGGCCATATATGATAGACCCACAGCCAACATCATACTCAATGGACAAAAGCTGAAAGCCATCCCTCTGAGGACAGGAACAAGACAAGGGTGCCCACTTTCACCACTCCTATTCAACATAGTTCTGGAGGTGCTGGCCAGAGCAATTCGGCAGGAAAAAGAAATAAAAGGAATCCAAATAGGTAACGAAGAAGTAAAACTCTCGTTGTTTGCAGACGACATGATCTTATACATAGAAAACCCCAAAGAATCCACAGAAAAACTATTAGAAATAATCAACAACTACAGCAAAGTAGCAGGGTATAAAATTAACGTGCATAAATCAGTAGCATTTCTATACACTAACAATAAACTAACAGAAAAAGAACTCAAGAACTCTATCCCATTCACAATCGCAACAAAAAGAATAAAATACCTTGGGATAAACTTAACCAAGGAAGTGAAGGATCTATACAATGAAAACTACAAGACTTTCTTGAAAGAAATAGACGATGACATAAAGAGATGGAAAGACATTCCATGCACATGGATTGGAAGGATAAACATAGTTAAAATGTCCATACTACCTAAAGCAATATACAGATTCAATGCTATCCCAATCAGAATCCCAAGAACATTCTTCACAGAAATTGAACAAACAATCCTAAAATTCATATGGGGCAACAAAAGACCGCGAATTGCTAAAGCAATCCTGAGCAAGAAAAACAAAGCCGGCGGAATCACAATCCCCGATTTCAAAACATACTACAAAGCTACAGTGATCAAAACAGCACGGTACTGGTACAAAAACAGGTCCACAGATCAATGGAACAGAATTGAAAGCCCAGAGATAAAACCACACATCTATGGACAGCTAATCTTCGACAAAGGAGCAGAGGGCCTACAATGGAGAAAAGAAAGTCTCTTCAACAAATGGTGCTGGGAAAACTGGACAGCCACATGCAAAAGATTGAAAATTGACCATTCTTTTTCACCACACACCAAAATAAACTCAAAATGGACCAAAGACCTAAAGATTAGGCCTGAGACAATAAGTCTTTTGGAAGAGAATATAGGCAGTACACTCTTTGACATCAGTTTCAAAAGAATCTTTTCGGACACTGTAACTCCTCAGTTGAGGGAAACAATAGAAAGAATAAACAAATGGGACTTCATCAGACTAAAGAGCTTCTTCAAGGCAAGGGAAAACAGGATTGAAACAAAAAAACAGCTCACTAATTGGGAAAAAATATTTACAAGCCACTTATCCGACAAAGGGTTAATCTCCATAATATACAAAGAACTCACACTGCTTAACAACAAAAAAACAAACAACCCGATCAAAAAATGGGCAGAGGACATGAACAGACATTTCTCAAAAGAAGATATGAATATGGCCAATAGACACATGAAAAGATGTTCATCATCGCTGATCATCAGGGAAATGCAAATCAAAACTACGCTAAGATATCACCTTACCCTCGTTAGATTGGCAAAAACATCCAAAACCAAGAACGACAAATGTTGGAGAGGTTGTGGAGAAAGAGGAACCCTCATACACTGTTGATGGGAATGCAAACTGGTACAGCCACTATGGAAAACAGTATGGAGATTTCTCAAAAAGTTAAAAATAGAAATACCCTATGACCCAGCCATCCCATTACTGGGTATCTATCCTAAGAACCTGATATCAGATATCTCAAGAGTCCGTTGCACCCCTATGTTCATCGCAGCATTATTTACAATAGCCAAGACGTGGAACCAGCCTACATGCCCAGAAACTGATGATTGGATAAAGAAGATGTGGTATATATACACAATGGAATACTACTCAGCCATAAAAAAAGACGAAATTGGCCCATTCACAACAATGTGGATGGACCTCGAGGGCATTATGTTAAGCGAAATAAGTCAGTCAGAGAAAGACGAACTCTATATGACTCCACTCATAGGTGGAAATTAGTATATTGAGAAGGAGATCTGATCGGTGGTTACCAGGGAAAAGGGGGGGTGGGGGGAGGGTACGGAGGGGGAAGTGGTGTACCCACAACATGACTAACAAAAATGTACAACTGAAATCTCACAAGGTTGTAATCTATCATAACATTAATAAAAAAAAAAAAAAAAAAAAAAAAAAGGAAATACAAAATAATGACTAGGGGCTGGCCCAATGGCCAAGTGGTTAAAGTTCCATGTGCTCTGCTTCGGCGGCCCAGGTTTGCAGGTTCGGATCCTGGGTGCACACCTACTCCACTCATCAGCCACGCTGTGGAGGCATCCCACTGACAAATAAAAATGGCAAGCAATAGGATATATTGGAGAATATGAGGAAGGCATTTGGTATAAACCTAATTCAGCCTGACCTTGTCTTTCCAAAAGGGCCTGACCGTGGCCGTTGAGCATGCATTGTATATCTGCTTTAGATATTCCCTATGGCAAGAACAAAGGCCCTTGAGATAAAGGTGCAACTTCCCTCCCCCTCCCAACGTTGGCATTTCCTTAAGGATTAAGCATCTTTCCTTAGGCTAGAAACTGATTGCTGTGCTCACCTGTGACCACCCAGCTCGAGACAATAGACTTGCCTCCTGCTATGCCCTCCGAGATAGCAGACCCACTACCTGCTGTGTCCATCAAGCGCTGTGCTGACAGAGCAGTCTCCTGACTATTGCGGGAGGGAGATTTCAATCGTGTGTGAAACACCCTTTTTGGGGTTATATAACCACTCTGTATACCTCACTTCTTTGGTGCCCTTTCTTCCTTCAGGAAGAAAGGCCCTGGGCCATGGTCTTCAGATTTTAGCTCAGAATAAACTCTTCTAAATTTTCATTTATAGATTGGTTATGGCTTATTTTCATCAACACCACATACAAAGTAGAGGAAGACTGGCACAGATGTTAGCTCAGAGCTAATCTTCCCCAAGCAAAAAAGAAAAAAAAATGAGCAAGATTGGCAAGGGATGTTAGCTCAGGGAAAATCTTCCTCACAAAAACAATAATAATAATGACTAGCCTTGAGACCCTGACTCAGACTACAATAAATTGAGAAAATGTAAACGTGTAAGTATTGATAAGGTTATAAAGGTTGGAGTGTTTGAGCTAATTTTATGTAAAGAGGTTATACCAACTTTGCCTGAATGTGTTTTGAAAATGGATGTTATATCTGGTTGGGAATACTTCTCCTATCCAAAATTATAAGACCAAGATCTATTCATAAAGTCCTATTGAAAACCATGATCAGAGGTATAATAGTTGATGGAATTCGGACAAAATTTTGTAAGAAAATTGATATGTTTATGGGCTTTATATAAAGTGATTACAACTCTTTTTGCCTGATTGGATCATAGATTATATTGTGGGGATAGACATGTGTCTCACTGGGGAACCTCTCCCCTGCCTGATTATAGGATAGCTTATAAATCTGCCCTTCAGATAATGTTAATTAAACATACTAAAGGGAAGTCAATAAGTTTGCTTGAGCCCACATCACGTGAAATAAAAACTTGAGCCTAATATCAGGTGCTAATAAAAAAGATAATAAAAGCTCTCCCCTCTCCAAGGTAAATTGGTCTAGGGTTAAAATGTACACTTAGAGAGAAGGACCTTATTATACACTTTGTGCAGGCTTTTTAAAGGTGCAATATATTGTCCTGAAGTTTTAGAACATAAAAATCTTTTGATTCACCTCTTCAGTTAAAAATTTCCCTGATATAAAGAAACAATTGGAAAAATGTAGCTGGAAAGGTGGGTCAACTTCTTTTGTCATTCAGACTGTAATGCAGTTCTTTAGGGAACTGGAAGTAACCATCTTTGTCTTGCAAATCTCTGCAAGACCAGACATATGACTCTAGAAAGCAGTTCAAAGTTCACTTGCCCTTTGGCAATCCCAAAGCCTCTCCTGTTCCTCTCAAAATGCTCCTAGATATTGAGACAAAAGATTAAGACATTAGAAACTGATTAGGCAATATGCCTCAGAAACTCCATCTTGAAGAAAACTTGACTGCTTTCTGTGTGTCTTTATGATGTAGATTTTCTGCTCCCATCTTCTCTAGGACCTGAGAGCCATTCTTTTAAATGCAAATATTTCTCACAAACTAGTGGGTTTTGTATTGGACCTGATTCATAACAAAAATTTAATGGAAGCTGTAAGGTCTCTGTGTCTACTTGTGTGCTTGTGTTTATCTACAGGTATGTGTTGTAAGTGTGAGATATTTTTCTACCTCCAGACAGTATGGCCAAAATTAACAGCTCTTTTAATTGGCTTAAGTAAGCACTTACAGAAACTATTTCTAAATGTAATAGAAACTAACACAAATGTCTTTCAGGTTAACATGATAAAATTTATGTTTGGTAAATAAAAACTTATTTAAGATTATTGGTTTGGTTAAAATGGACATGTCCTCTGAGTTATCAGCATTGGATATGATACAGACTTGCAGCCTTTATTCTATGTTTATTGGTCAAACAAGTTCATGTTATTCCTCTTACAAATTTATCAGCAAAATAACTTAAAAATGAGAGCTATTCCAGGGTATCAAGATGGCAGCATAGGTCGACTCTGAACTCACCTCCTCCCACAAACACAACCAACTTACAACTGTTTTTGGAAAAATTACCCCTGAGAGAGAACTGAAAACTGGATAAAAAGAATCCCTGCAACAAGGGACAGTCCTGACTAAGGCAGAAGAGGCAGAAATTCCTATCTGGAGAGAAAAAAAGCCACCCCACGAGCTGCAGACCTTCATAGCTGGGCAGGAGCAATCCGAAGATACACAGCCTTCCCTGGAGGAGTGGGGGACCCAAGCAGGGGGGCATTATGCTATAAGCATCCTTTGGACTCAGCACAACTGAGTCAAGTGTCATAATATCTGGCTTTGCTGGCTATTAACTACAACAGGGAATACTCCTAGAAAAGCTATGTGATGTAAGTGGGAAAAACCCAGCTCTTAACTAACCCATGCACAAACTCACTCATTTTGGAAAGCAACCTAAAATCACCAGACAGAAAGGTGCCAAGTCCTTTGGTGAAAAGAGACTCCCTTGATAGGCTCTGGGTGCATCTAGGTGAGAGGTGAGACCTCTCCAGGGACTGAGACATTGGTGGCAGCCATTATTGTGACCTAGTACAGGTATGCTGACACAGATGCTGGTAGATGCCATTGGAGTTCTTCCCCTGGACTTTTAGCCCAAGGTCTGCCCTACCCACTAGAGCACTGATTTAATTCAGCTCAACCAGGGCAGACAGCCCACCCTAGGGACTGGCCCCACCCAACAACAAGCCCTCAGGCAACATTTCAGCCTGCATAGGCTGGGTGCCTGGATCTCTGCAGGCAGGAAAGTGGGTCTGCCTCTGCAGGGCAGTGTGGGTGTGAGGAGCAGGCAGAGAGTGTGGGGCATTGGTGGAGCATCTGAGGGCTTCTGCAGTGGGGCGACTGAGTCTGCTCCAGGTCATTGGGATGTGTTCATGGGCCAGGACTGTGTTGATGGTGGGTGTGGACCTGTAGACCATGGAGCTTATCAGAGGCAGAAGACCTGTGTTTCTCAAACAGCCACATAGGGGATCAGCCCCATCTTCCAAAGCCTGAAACAATTGTGTATTTCCATGCCTAGGGCCAGCCGGACTCAGCTGCAATCCTGAGAGAGCTGACAACAGCTTTGCAGGCTGGAGGCCTACAGCAATTGTAAGCCCCTGAACCTAGCAACCAGCCATGCTGGGGGCCTACTCACTTAACAGAAAAATGAGAATAGGAGTGTGCTGTTAGACCTTGCAGCCAACTGTGACTGTGCTGGTGCTCCCCAAACCCAATAAAGATACTGAAGGGTCCATAGCAGCCAGACACAGCTGAGAATTACAACCAGCTGGCCAGGGGGACAGTCTAGCCTCCCTGGTCACCTGCAGCAAGAGCAACGCTGCCACAACAGAAGGACACACATAGCCTACACAGGGGTCACTCCTGGAACATTTGGATTGGTGATGAGAGGGAAGCACACTGCTGGATCTCATAAGGCATCTCATACATAAGGCCACTTCTCCAAGATCAGGAGACGTAGCTGACTCACCTAATACATAGATATAAGCACAGAGAAAGAGGCAAAATGAGGAGGCAAAGGAATATGTTCCAAGCAAGGGAACTGGACAAAACTCCAGAAAAAGAACTAAATGAAACAGAAGTAAAAAATCGATCTGACAAAGACTTCAAGCAAAAAGTCATAAGGTGCTCACTTATCTTGGGAGAAGAATGGATGGACACAGTGAGAACATGGCCAAAGAAGTGGAAAATATAAAAAAGAACCAATCAGAAATGAAGAATACAGTACTGGAAATGAAAAATTGCACCTGCAGTGGAAGGCAGAAAGGGACAAGGAAACTTAGAAGCTTTTGAGTAGCCAATAAACACATGCATGTTTACTGTGTGTCATCTCTCATATGTCTCAAGTGTACTACTTCTAGCCTCATACTTGATTAGTAGTTCAGTTGGATATAAAATCATAAGCTGAAAATGATATTACCTTAGACTTTTGAAGTCCTTGCCCCTGTGTCTTCTAGCTTCAGTATTATTGTTAAAAGTTCATTGTCATTTTTATTCTCTGTCTTTATACATGACTTTTCCTTTTTCTAGAAGGTTGTAGGGCCTTCTTTTTATCTCTGCAGTTCTGAAATTTCATGGTGAAGTGCCTTGGTTTGGGGTCTTTTTTGTATCTCCAAATCTAAAACTCCACCAGTTCAATTTCTACAAAGATCAAACCTCCAGCATCTATCCTAAATGGAGGAAGGTCAGCCTCATGGTTGTGCAAGATGGGAGAGAGACATATTTGTTCCTTAAACAAATTTTCTATCAATACTGCTGTGTCTCCTTACCAACATCTTGCAGTTCCTGAGGCCTCCAATCCCTGAGCCATCCTGACATCCACTGATATGAATTCACCTTTCTCACGTTGGATCCCCCTGTAAGTACTCGGTGTTAACTTTCTCATTTCTGATGACTCATCAACTTACTTCCCGTCTTCAGAAAATGTGTTGATGTTTCTTCTCTAATGTATTCTCCCTTCTTATTCTGTATATCCTTTGAGTTTATGCCTTTTTATTTTTTATTCTTATTTTAGTGGAGCCTCAAAAGGAAGCAGAAAAAAAATATGTTCATTTCACCATATTTAACCTGAAGTTCTCTTAATTACACTTGCAAGTAAAGAACGAATTGGAGGTGGTGGGGGGTGATGGAGAGTTAAGGTAGAGGGCAGTGATGGGCCAAGACTGAGAGCAAGGAGACAGTCAGGATTTTTTCAGTAAAAAGTGATGAAGATCTGAACTATGATAGTAGCAAGAATAACGGAGATAAGAGGACAAATTTGAAACAAGCTAAATTGATAGAAACAACTGGGGTTGGTGATTGGTTGTAAAAGAGAAGACAAACAGATACAGTATGCGAAAGGAACTTGCACAGCTTACAATTCAACAGTAGCAACCGTAAGTTCTAATTTCTAGCTGGTGGACAGAAGACTCCAAAGTTGGGTAAGAATCTGGTAGATGAACACAGAGGCAGAGCATTCTAAGGTAGATGAATAATCATTACCATTTATTTGTAACAAATGTTCTGCAATGACTGGAACTTAGAATATTCTGAAACTGATAAAACTGCCGTTTTGACAGATATAGTCGGCGTCTGCTTTCCTAAGTGAACTGCCATTTACTTTTTGGGGTATATCCTCCCTCTGTTCCCTTTGTCCCTTTGTTCATTGCTGCATTGTATTAGCAATGACAATGTCAGACAAGTGCTCATGCACTTTGCTTAGGCAAGCCTAGAATTCAGTGAAGTAATCCAAATGCAGACACTTTTTTGATCATGGACTAACAATAAGTGTTGTGTTTGTGTGTGTATTTGTTGCGTTTTCATAGTTTTATTTTTTCATGGTTCAAGAATTTTTAAGTAGGGGCCAGCCTGTTGGCGCAGCGGTTAAGTTTGCATTTTCTGCTTCCGTGGCCAGGAGGTCACCAGTTCGGATCCTGGGTGCAGACCTACGCACTACTTGTCAAGCCATGCTGTGGCGGACGTACCACATATTAGAATAGAGGAAGATGGGCACGGATGTTAGCTCAGGGCCAATCTTCCCCAGCAAAAAGAGGAGGATTGGCAGCAGATGTTAGCTCAGGGCTAATCTTCCTAAAAAAAAAAAAAAACAATTTTTAAGTAAATAATGAAAAATCTTTCACATTTGGCCTCTATCTGCCCAAGTCTTGCCCACTTCTTTTCAGTTCCCATCCTCTGATCTCCTCAGGTATCCACTTTTATTAATTCCTGAAGTTTTTCAGAAAATCATTAATTTTCTGAATATTTTTCAGAGTTTATTTATGCAAATGTGAGAAAATTAGAATTCACTTTCTTATTTTTCCTTGTTTTCACACAAAGTACAGCATAGTACGTACACTGTTCTGTGCCTTGCTTTTACAGTTAATAATACATCTTGGCAATTAACATACAGAGAACTTTCTCATTCTTCTAAAAGCTGCATATTATTCAATTGTATGGATGCACTGTAATTTATGGAACCAGTTTCCCATTGATTAACATTTCATTTATTTCCAATGTTTTGCTATTTTCTTCATTAAATAATCTTGTGCATGAATCGTTTCACATACATTCAACTATATTTATAGGATTAGATATTTTGTTTAGAAATAAACGTTGAGTGTTTCAGCAAAGCCGTGATCCTTCAGACCTAGTGAAATATTTGGCATTGTTTTTTGCTTTGTTTTTATTTTCCATAAATCTGGAGCTAGACCGGTTGGTCTATGCTTAAAAGCATCGTTGAGTGATGCATGTGAGTTGTGTTTATTTACAATTTGGTTTCCAGGATGCAAAAGTAGAAAAGAGAATACAGCAAAAAGGAACATTCAGGCAGTCACTCCCTGAGAGGAAAGAGTGGGATAGGAAGATATTGGCCTTGGCAGCCCAACATATCCCAACTGTTGGTGTCACCCACATGGTGTTGAAACTCCATAACTCCACCTTTGGAATATCTTTACTGTCGTTCTGAGAGTCTATTATACTCTTGTTCTATTCTTATGGTTTGTCCAGACATTAGAGACAGAAGATACCCTTCTTTATGGGCATGGAGTTTCCGTGAAGAATATGAAGTGCCTATTGTCAACTTTACTGAGAATGGGATAATCCTAAAGAAGCGAATGAGATAGGCAATGGTGATTTTGCTCCCTGGGTTTGAAGACAGCCAGGCCTGGGCTCTAAGGTTAGACTCTGCTAGAAGCTAAGCAGAGAGTCAATCTGGCAAGGGACTCAGATCTGATTTGGGGACACGGGCTTTCAGAGGAGACAATTCCAGTGTCAACTATAACTTACTCTCTCTATTGTACTATTACCCCCAAGCCTTTGTTAATTCATAGCATTGACTAGTAATCAAGCAAATGTAAGTTAAAACCATAATGAAATATCATTTTACATCATTTATATCAGCAAAAAGATTAAAGTCTGACAGTACCAAGTACCAGACAGAATAAGGACCAAGGAGAATTCTTCATTGTTGGAGGGAGCATTAATTAGTACAAACATTTTAGAGAACAATTTATCAATATCAAGTAAAGTTGAAAATATTCATACTGTATAACCTAACCATTCCACAGTGAGGCATGTGTGCTGTAGGAACTCTTGCACAGGTGCACAAGTACACAAATACAAGAATATTTATGGCATCATTGTTTGTAACAGAAAAAAATGAAAGAATCTAAACCTTCATCAGTGGAAAAGAACTAAATGAATTGTAAATATTTGTATACAGGAATTCTCACATGATGCAAATAAATGATAAAGTTGCTTAGATTTAGAAAACATGGATCTCACAAAGATACCATTGGGTAAAAAAAAGGTTGCACAAGAAATTTTATGGCATGATACATTTTTGTGATACTGTATATTGTTTTGATTCCTATATATTAGTAAAAGTATAAAGAAATACGCAAAAAAGATAATAAATTCAAGAGACTGGTTACCTTTGGTAGGCATGGAAAGGTATAAAATCAGGGAGGGTACAAGAGGCCCCAGTTGGGTAGTGAGGACATGAATGTGAGTTAAATTATACCTTTCACATACTTAAATATTTTGTAATATATTTATAAATACTAGAAATAAAGTTACACCTCTGTCTTTGCAGTGCAACAGTGATTTAAGGAGAAGCCGTCTCAGGGTGAGGGTTTACACAGAGTTGAGCAACAAAGAACAGCTATGCCAAAAAGACATTGTCTCACAAAGTTCATCCATAGTTAAATGTTGGCAAGATGAAGAGATCAAAGCATAAAAAACAAAATAATGTTTTTCTGAACATATAAGAGATAGAAACCTAGGAAACTATTAGAAATAGCTGAATATCATTGAAATTTTCCAGCTATGACTAGCTAGCTTGTATTTGGCCAGCCTTTCCACTGATAACAACTAGAAAAACTGTATAAAACATTATTTTTTTAAATGTTTATTTAAAGTATCAGAGAGCTACCAAAGCAGCCAGAAGCAAGATCCTGGAAAGAAGGAAAGCTCAGAGAGCGTAGCCAGACATTCAGCTTCACTATTTCTTTGAGGGCGTGTACCATTAAGAAAGCAGAAACTGAAAACTTGGATTTCTAGAAATCTAAAGCAGCTAAGGAGGCAAAATTTGAAATTCAAGCGGAAAGGGAAATTGGCAAATACCCAATTTGACTTGCCTGGGATTCAGAAAGGACTTTTTAGTCAGGCAAACACAGCCTCACTGCCTTCCAGAGCCCCCCAGAGAGATAATCTATGCACCTTGTAGTAAAACTGAAGAAAACCAAATACAAAGAGAATATTTTAAGACTAGACACAAGGGAATAAAAAGGATGCCCTGTCTTTGAAAGACAAACAATAAGACTTACAGCTGACTTTTCAGTTGAAATAACAGAAGTCACAAAACAAATGAATAATATCTTCCATGTGCTTGGGGGGAGAATACTGCCAATCCAAAATTCTATACCTGTTGAAAATGTCCTTTAAAAATGAAGGTAAAATAATTAATGCTCAAGAAAAAAAGGAAAGAAACTGAGATAGTCACCAGCAGACCCACACTAAAGGAAATATTGGAGTTCTTTGGGCAAATGAAAATGATCCTAGATGGAACTACTAAGGAACGAAGAGGTAAACATGTGTGTGCATTTAAATGAATATTGACTGTATGAAGCAATAAACAAAACGTCTTGTGAGGTGTTAAACATATGAAGAATCAAATATACATGACAACACTACTACAAAGGTTTGAGGGTAATAAATGAATTTAAAGAGTTGTGTAGACCTGACGCTGGGAAGTAGTAAAAATACAAATATAAACTTTAAGAAGTCAAGGATGCATGTCGTAATCTCTAGGGAAACTCCTAAAAGAATAGTAGATGACAATTTAACAAACAAGCTAAGGGAAAAGGAAGGATAAATGTATTTTATCAATTCAAAAGTAACCACAACAGGAGAAAAGGAAAAATAAAAAACAGGTGAGGCACATAGAATATAGATGGTAGAATGGTAGATATAGTTTAAATGTAAATACAGTATTCCAGTTACAGACAAAAGTGTCAGACTACATTTTTCAAAAGTAATAACTGTGAGACTCTTTGTAAAAGGCTAAGTTAGAGGGAAAGGCAAAAAGTTACATGACAATGAAGTCTAGGAACTCAAGGATATGGTAGACTATGAGAATGAACATATTATTCTAAGGACTTTGAATTTTATCCTGTTAATTAGAATTAATCCAGCAAATACTGGGGCTCCCAGTCTCTATGCAGGGAGGTGATGGGTAAAAACATGAAGAAGAACCAGCACAGCTGTTTCATAAACTCTCATTTAATTAATTACCTTGATTAGAGTCCCACAATATACTCCTTGCCCCACATCTGCCACTTCTGAATTTAGGGCTTAGAGGTAGTTTGCTGCAGTGATTATGAACACACCCTGTGGAGTTAGATGGCCCAGATTCTAAGCCCTCATTGTTGTGTGATTTTCAGCATTTTACTTAATTCTTCTGTGTATCAGCTTTCTCACTCATAAAATGTAGCTAACAAGACTTACTCTCTCAGAGGATTGTTGTAATGATCAAGCAAGTTAATCCCTGTAAAATTTAGGTAATGTTTGGTAAATAATAAGCACTACATAAATGGTTGACCTGATGGAGCCTCTCACACCTCCACTAGTAAACATATCTCCCATCTCTGGTCCAGCCTTCTCCCATGCGTTCAGAGCCATGGCTTCTACTCTGGTTTGTCAAGATGATCTCATCTAAATTCCATCTGACAAAAATTTCATCAAAATCTGGTCCACAGATAGGCAAAGTCTTCTTAGATATGACACCAAAAGTACAAGCTACAAACGAAAAAGAGTAAATGGACGAATTGTCTTTTATCAAAATTAAACTTATGTGCTTCAAAGGACACCATCAAGAAGGTTAAAAGACAACCCACAGAATGGGAGAAAATATTTGCAAATCATGTAACTAAGGGATTTGCACCTAGAATATATAAAGAACTCTCACAACTCAATAATAAAAAGGCAAAATTGGTAAAGGATCTGAATAGACATTTCTCCAAAGAAAATATACAACTGCTAAGTACATTAAAAGATGGCCAATATCATTAGCCCTCAGGAAAATGGAAATCAAACCCACGATAAGAGAACACTTCACATATACTAGGATGGCTATAACCGAAAAGACAAATAATAACAAATATTGGAGAGGATATGGAGAAATTGGAACCTTCATAAATTGCTGGTAGGAATGTAAAATGTTATAGCTGTTTTAGAAACAGTTTGGCAGTTTCTCAGAATGCTAACCATAGAGCTACCATATGACCTAGCAATTCCACTCCTAGATATTTACCCAAAAGAAATGAAAAATACATCCACACAAAAATTTGCACATCAGTCACATAGCAGCATTATTCATGATGGCCAAAAAGTAAAAACAACCCAAATGTCCATCAACTGATGAACGGATAAATAAAATGGGGTATCCATACAATGGAATATTATTTAGCAATAAAAAGGAATGAAGTACTAATACGTGCTACAACATGGATGAACCTTGAAAGCATTATGCTAAGTGGAAGAAGCCAGTCACACAAAATGGAATGGAATAATTGTATAATTATTGTATAATTATAATTGTATAATTCCATTTATATAAAATGTTCAGATCGGCAAATGTAGAGTGACAGAAAGTAAATTAGCAGCTGCCTGAGACTGAGGGATGCTGGAGGGAAATGGGTAGCGATTACTAATGGGTACAGGAGTTCTTTTGGGAATGATGAAACGTCCTCAAATTGGTTGTGATGATGGTTGTACAATTCTGTGACTATACTAAAAACCATGGAATCGTACCCTTTAAATAGGTGAATTATATAGCATATGAATTATATCTCAATACAACTGTTTTTTAAAAATCTAGTCCATAGAGCATTTCCTTTTCTCAGTGCCGTCATCAATTTATTCCTTTTGTATAACTTTCCTACCACTTCAACGAGATTTTGGGAGGAGTAGTAAACGTGCTTGCTCAGTTCACCCTCTTGATCCAGAAGCTCCCTGGAGCACTTTTAAAGAGAACTGCTCCAGAAATACAGAAGGGATGGGACTACACACAGCACACAGGAGACACAGATGAGTTCATCTAAACAGAAAAAAAGTGAGTCATGGTCGAGGGATAATAAGACTAGTTTAGCTTGTCATTTGCCTAAGCTCTAAAGGAACTTAGTGAGAGAACTTGTCCTCCTGGCTCTGTGATTCCTGTTCTCATGGTTTTAGGAAGAAGTTTTTCTGTTGAAATATATAATGGAAAGTTAAAATTGAAGGAGGAAGAGATACCAAGGCTGATATATACATTGTTCTCACGAGAGTAGCCAAAATTAAGGGAGCTTGCACTCTTCCAGGAATGGTTCAGGGGGGTACTGCAGGACCCCAACCACGTGGATGGCTGAATGGTGCCGACAGCCTCCCATTCCCCTAATAACCTGCACACTTTCAATCCACTCTAAAGCCTTCTCAGCTC
This sequence comes from Equus caballus, assembly GCF_041296265.1. Taxonomy (NCBI): domain Eukaryota; kingdom Metazoa; phylum Chordata; class Mammalia; order Perissodactyla; family Equidae; genus Equus; species Equus caballus. Next base: position 7,411,830 of record NC_091688.1, read on the forward strand.
CCTGTGCCTATCTCGGAACTGCAATTGATAAAGATAGAATCTCAGCTCTCAGACCTCAGAATCTTTGGCAACACTTCACTATCACGTTCTGCCTGAATCCCTCTATTATCCGCCAAAAGTGGTAATCTAGCCTCTGTTTGAATACTTACAGTGACAGGGGATTCATACCTTCCACAACAGTCCATTCTATATTTGTGCAGCATTGTTAACCAGAAGTTCTTCCTTATTGTTGAGGGAAGTTCAGCTTTTCTGTAACATTCACATATTTGGTCCTAGATAGATTTTTGTGTCTACTCAAAATAGGCTTATATGACCTTTTCCATATAACAGGTTTTTTTGTTTGTTTGTTTGTTTGTTTTTGCTGAGGGGGTTGGCCCTGAGCTAACATCTGTTGCCAATCTTCCTCTTTTTTTTTCTCTCTCTCTCCCCAAAGCCCCAGTACATGGTTGCATATCCTAGCTGTAAGTCATTCTAGTTCTTCTGTGTGGGATGCCACCACAGCATGGCCCGACAAGTGGTGCATATGTCCACAACCAGAATCCGAACCTATGAACCCCAGGCCGCCCAAGCGGAGCACATGTACTTAACCACTGGGCCATGGGGCCGGCCTCATGTAACAGCCTTTTTGAAGGTAATTATCATGTACTCTTCAACATATATCCTCTAGGCCAAACATCAAAAGTTTCTTTGGTGAATTTATGTGACAAGGTTTTAAGATGCTCATTACCATCCCTGTTATTCCTGAACTTCCTGGTAGACAAGCCAAGCTTGTTTCCACATTCGTAAAACAAGGAGGGGTGATAATGCCTATCCTTGCCTTGGTTAACCCTGAACTAACCAAATGAATGAATGTATGTGAAAGTATTTTTACATTTTAAAGCACTATTTTGTAAACATAAAATACTATTAGAATGTATCTGCTTCCTGGAAGACAACGTGTCAAAACATATTAGAAACTGGTGACTCAAGATGTGGTCCAAGAACCAGCAGTGTTGGCATCACCCAGAAGCTGGTTAAAGATAGACTCTGAGGCCCACCCCATATCTATTAAATCCACATCTGCAGTTTTAAGATCTCCAAGTGTTTCATACACGCATTAAAGTTTAAAGAGCACTGTAGACTTAAGAGTGTGCGTATATTTTCCCTCAGCAATTCCCCTTTCAGGGTGTTTGTCTTGAGAATATGATTAGCTAAGTGTGGAAGAGATCTACGTGAGAAGCGTTCATCACAGCATTTTTATAACAGCAAAAACAGACACTACAGGTCCATTAACGGAAAGCTGTTGTGTGCTTTATGGTTTATTTGTGGATACTCCCATTCTCCTCAGGAGGCTTATCAGTACTCAGCCCTCCTAAGTACCATTTGCCAGCCAGCGCTATCTGCAGAGCAAGCTTCTCAGCTGGTGCTGGTGTCAAGAAGATGCCTGCTCCTAAGCTGATGGCTGCTGCTGTGGACACAGGTACATGTTAAATTTGACATAAAAGAACATTAACATCTCCAGATAAGTCACCTCCTGGGGGAGAACCATACCATTTGTCCAAGGGTTCAGTCAGCTAAAAAATTTGCTAACACGTGCTTTGTTTTCTCTGTAGACTTGTCAGGTACAACGAGTACTGACAGGACTTCTATTGAGATTATAATTAACTAAAGAAAGGAGAGTGAAGATACAACTGGGGAATTTTTCACAGGCTAGTTACAAAATCTGTGACCCAATTGTCAATGAGGTGATTTATCTTTTTTTCTTTTTAATTGAGAAATGCGTTCAGCTCCTGTTCCCTAGTCATTGATCATCACCTTTGTTGTGTCTTTTACTCTTTTCACAGAGTTGTTCTATATATTAGACAGAAAAAGCCTTTTATCATGACCAAATTCAGTTGGGGAAATTCCAGGAAAATGAGGTTTCCTGAAAACCTTATTTAAAATTGTCAGTCTGCCCTTCACTCCTGTACTCTAGAGCCCACTTCTCTGCTTTGTTTTTCTCCATAGCACTCAGTACCATCTACATACTTGTTTATTTTGTTTTATCAGTTCTTCCTCTGTGTCCTCCCATTAGAAAGCAGCTTCCAGGAGGGCAAGGAGTTTCGTCTTTTTTGTTCATTGGTGTGTCTGGTACCTAGGAGGTATTCAATAAATATTTGGTGAATGAATTTATGTGAAACATCTCAGGGTCCTTAGATTCACTGGTCTTGTTGGTTGAAGAACAGAGTCCTTTCCCTTCGTCTTTTAGACTATATCCAAAGTGCACAGGGCTTTGTAGCCACTTGATTTACTCTTTCTAATTAATGTTAGTGCTAATAGCTGCGATTGCAAGCAAAGGTAAGTTATCCAGGTCTGTACCAAGCCAAAAAAGAGAGCAATAGACAGGGAGATCTTAGAAGTCCCACTAGGTTCATCCAAGCCAGCATCTACCTAAGGGAAAGATCAAGATGAGACATGGGTCTGGGCAGGGTAAGCCATCTTGGAACAGATAAGCTCGGTGTGCTAGGATCCAGAAGTTGTCAAGTCTAAGAACACCAGACCATAATAAGAATCTAAATTCCATGAGATCAAGGACACAATCTGTCTTATTCATTTGGGCACAGTGATATGCCAGATACAGTACCTAACCCTTGAAATGAATATTTGTTAGATAGATAATTAAGCCATCAACTAAATGCAATTCATGCAACCACTGAAAAAAGGCTGCTATAAGTATAAAGTTATTGATATACTGGAAAGTGAAAAATCCAGTCGCAAATTAGAGTGTGATTCCATTTTTGTTTGTGTGTGTATATGTATGTATATATAAATATCTGGAAAGATATGCGAAAGTGTCAGCAGTGGTTATGGTTATTGCTGTATGATGGGGTTAAGAGTAATTTCAACTTCTTTTTATTTATCCATATATAATAATTTGCTAATGAACAGTGGTCATGTCCATTATAAAAAGGATTTTTAAACTATCTATATGATATGTGTGCAAGTGTCTAACGTTGTTACCGTAAAGACATTCCAGAGTTACCGTGCACTTCAGAATAAGAGCCTCTTGCACAGTTTCAGAACTCTTAAAGTCCTCGGAGTTTCAGCTGGCAGAATGCTAAAGGAAGAGTAGGGAGCTCCTCCCATTTCTCACAGCCTCCTCCAGCTATTAAAATGAGTCTGACTGCCTCCCAGCACACAAGCAACAGAGAAAACTATCCTATCAAAGACCCAGTGTCACCAAAGGGCAAAAAGGAAGGTAAGGATGATTTCTGAAGAAAGCAACTGAAAGGAAAGCTCAGCACTCTCAGAAATATCACTGGAGATTTGGCTCATATCCCTAGTACTATGTTATTGAGTTATTTGGCTTTGTTAAATGGGTTGCTTTAAAATGCGAAACAAAGGTGTTGTAAACAAGATCTGCAAGGAAGTCCAGGAGACAACTTGGCTTCTCTCAAGGGAAGAGGAGACAGGCATTTGACTAGTGAGGTATTTTATTCAGTTAGTGCTGCTTATTAAACTACCCCTGCAACAGGGTTTAAAGACCACTACTGACCACGCCATGAAGACTCTCTTATCTTTTGCCCCAGTGAAGCAGCGCTGATTGATCAACTCCTTGGCAGGAGGCTATGGCAAAGAAAGTCGCGGTTATTGGAGCTGGAGTCAGTGGCCTGACTTCTCTGAAGTGCTGTGTGGATGAGGGACTTGAGCCCACCTGCTTTGAAAGGACTGAAGATATCGGAGGGCTCTGGAGGTTCAAAGTAAGTGAGATCTTCTTGTTTCTTACACAGGTTGTGCTGTTATTGCAGAGTGAGTCATAGCTACTCTTGGGCCTTACCTTATTGAGGGATTTCCTAAGCAACTTTGATCAGATTAATTTCATGTTGCTGTACAGGAACAGAAGAAATAGGCTGGTATCTCTCCCAGGTTATAACTATTCTAACTCAGGAGGCCAACCCAGGCACATAAAGGATCTCTTCTTATGGATCCAGCAATTGTCTTGCAGCCCATATTTTTGTCAATCTCAAAGCAATATACTAATATTAGAGACGACTTTTCAAAATAGAAGTGACAGGGATTCTTGTCAAGACATGACTTCTATTCCAATCAATGAGCAAATATTTGTTCAGAGAGTGAGCTCTTATTACTACTAACTTTATTTTTCTCTGAGAGCTGTGTTTGTTTGCTTAACTTTACTGAGGACATGCTAGTGTAACTGTTGGGAAACTCTTTAGATATACTATTACATATATTCTATTCATTAAATTCATTCTATTAACCAAGCCCAAATATTGATAATGCTAGTTGTCCTTCTGAATTTGCATAAAAATGAGAAAGATACGTAGACAAACAGCTGTAAAGATTCATAATTATTCCTTCCCACAATCTTTTGAGTAAGTACTAGCTTACCACCTCCTAGGTGTGAGGTCTTGGGCGAATTACTTATACCCTTCTATCTTAGTTTTCTCAGCAGTATAATGTGGATAATAATAGAAAAGTGTACTTACCTCATAGTGCTGTTTTGAAGATTAAGGGAGATAATTCATGGAAAGAACTTAGAGTACAGTAAATGTTAGCTACAATAACTACATTTATAGTATTTTATAGCCAAGCAAACAGAAACTGAGGGAAGTTAAGCGACTTGGTCATGGTCACACATCTGGAGGAATTGGCATTCAAACTTGGGTCAATACAACTCCTAAGCAGCTAAGCCCCTACTTATAGCAACACCCTGACTTGCATTCTTGCGCGAAAAGCTTAAACAGAAGTTTCAGCCCAGAACTCAAGAGCAGTAACTTGAGGATTATGTATCAGTTACATCTAAGTGAGGGATCAAAACAGCGGACTCCTCCAGACAGGAGTGAAGGTTTGAGTGCATGAAGAGCAGACTCTTACATCAGCAGAGACCATCCAAAGGGTTTTCCCTACAAGCTGACCAATTAGGGGGATGACAAGGACATCTAGCACGTGTGCTTTCCCAGTTGGAACTGAATCTCATCCCAAAGGAGATTTTTTAACACTGGGTTTCTCAAATGAATATGACTGTAAGACACACCTAGAAGGTTTCTTGAAGATACTGGTTCTAGAACACCAGCCCAGACTTCTGGAACCAAAGACTTCTCAGGAAGGGAATCTATTTTTAACAAGAGTCCCAAATGAATCCTATGATGAGAGAAGTTTGGCAAACATTGCACAAATACCAGATAAAAAATCTATTCATTCAATTATCCAAGGACAATCAGAGCTAATGATGAAGATGTTGACCCTTATGCAGAACAGATAAATCTGCAGAGAAGAAAGTGGAAAAACAGCTTGAATCACATTCATTTCTTATGAACAACTGGGTATTAGTGGTTGTTCCTGTCTTAACCAAAAATGTGCTATTTTTGTCCAGTCTAGGTTCACATATAGATTTCATTTGGGATTTTTTCCCCCAAGTGGATTTTTTAACCTATGGAAGAAATATGAAATTGTAACAAATTTGTATTTAATAATAAATTTGTCACTGTATTGTTTTATTACTTGTATTGGGATTTAATATCAAGAAGCCAAGTGTCCCTTATTTGATTATCATTAGCTTGGTGGCAGAAGAGGGAAGAGTTACTTTGAGTGGTCTGTTAAAAATACGATTCAATGAATTCCAAGAAGGTACTTTCTGCCCCAAGATATTCTCCTGCTATCCTATTCTGGGTGTCTAAAATTTCAGAATTAGAGATACCTTCCTACAGGTTAGAAAAAGAAAGTTAGATTAAAATTTGAATTAATTAAGCCTTATTAGACATAAAATAGTTAAGTATATAACTCCCTGGAACCTGTACCAATATCACATTTCAAATCTCTCTCAAAACCATGACCAATAGAGAAATGTAAACAATTTCCTCTATCCAAAGAAGATGAAGACTCTCCCGGCAGAGTGAAACATGCAATCTGCAACATTTCCCAGGCTGCCAATGGGCCCACGTGAGGTGCTTCCTTTCCATGAGACTGGACGGCCAAAGGGAGGAGGTGCTGAAAAGGATGCTGGGAGCCTCCACACCCACTCCCAGGGAAACAGCCTCTTCACAACTCCAGAATCAATTTTGAAAAAAAAATTATTCTTTAATTTCTACATTACACACAATCCCAAGATCACTTAACACATTTAGCGGTGATGAGTTAAAATCAAATTTAAGAATCCTTGTCCCATGGCCAGCTCAGAGGGTGCTTGTTCTTCTAAAAGCTTCTCCAGCACCCCCTCATGGCAGCTTTGGAACATGAGAAGGGTGGGTAACTAATACATATTTTTAGCACTTTTTCCAGCTCTGGGAAGCACTTGATATGCGTCATCTCATTTGTCTTCACAGTACTCCTAGGAAGTAGGTATTACGATTATCCTAACTTACACATGAAGAGGAAATCGAGGTTCGGAATAAACAACTTGCCCAGGGGAACACAGGTGGAAAAAAGCACAGAAATGAAGGTCTGTAAGATTCCTGAGCCCTCACACTTAATAACCTTCCTGAGATATTGAGAGAGGAAAGCAGGACCTTCCTTCAGCCGCTAATCCGCGCTGCCTCCCTTGGTGTTCCTGATACCTGTGTTCACAGGGAAGTTACCAATATACATTGGTTTTTGGTTTTTGTTTTTACTATTTAGATATAAATATATATTTCCCCAGCTGTATGTACTCCACTGTTTTCATTTGTCTCCATATAGTAGTCTCTGGACATCTCTCCATCTTGCTTTCCTCTCTCTAGATTCAATCTGAATTAGCACTTTCTCTCTTAAAATGTGACCCCTTCAAGATCCAATATTTCAAATGAATCTATTTTTGCAATATATATTTTTCAGAACCAAAAAGGTGCTTGGTACTGCTTTAGGCAATGGAGAATGAATCAAATACAATCACTGCCCTCAAGGAATTTATAATCAATTGGTCTGACAATCGCTCACTATGACTTGAGCTTCCCTTGGGCTGCACCTCTACTATAACAGTTGAATGTTCATTTGGTTTTTCAGCATTCACAGAATAAAAGCTAACATTTATATAATTATTTTCATATGAATTATCTCATTTTACACTCTCAAGACTCCCCTACATTAGTTATTAATTCCAATTTAAAAGTGAGAAAGCCAAGGGCAAGGAGCTTGCCCATAGTGACTAATAAGTGGTAGGTGATAGGTCTTAGAATCAGCCACAATATTGGGATTAAACACACATAGGTTCATCACCATGCTTCCTCGCATATCACACTAATGATTTATACTGAGTTTGGGTTCAGTTAAAAACCCTGGGTCTTTTTTATTTGAGCCGTTGATGATCCAGGTCGTTATTATCCTATCCTTGTGAAACTGATTTTTTTAATCCCATGTATAGAAATTCACATTTTTACATATTAAACATTATTTAGTTGGTTTGATCCTTGGTCGATAAATGTTTATTTGACATTCCAATCCTCTGCGAAGTTTGCTGTGCCTCTACACTTTAGGTATACACAAATTTTATCACCTGTATCTGTCTCCATTAAAGTTATTGTTTAAAATGTTGAGCATAAAAAGATAAAAATGTGAAGCAGTCACCTCAGATGTCACCACATGGAACTTCCCATATGGTGCTATCTCCATGCCGACCTAAACACGTACTCCATCTATTTTTCCCATGCCTCACAGCATCACTTCTGTTTCAAGTGGCATGTTCTTTTTTTTTTTTTTTATTAATGTTATGATAGATTACAACCTTGTGAGATTTCAGTTGTACATTTTTGTTAGTCATGTTGTGGGTACACCACTTCCCCCTCCGTACCCTCCCCCCACCCCCCCTTTTCCCTGGTAACCACCAATCAGATCTCCTTCTCAATATACTAATTTCCACCTATGAGTGGAGTCATATAGAGTTCGTCTTTCTCTGACTGACTTATTTCGCTTAACATAATACCCTCGAGGTCCATCCACATTGTTGTGAATGGGCCAATTTCGTCTTTTTTTATGGCTGAGTAGTATTCCATTGTGTATATATACCACATCTTCTTTATCCAATCATTAGTTTCTGGGCATGTAGGCTGGTTCCACGTCTTGGCTATTGTAAATAATGCTGCAATGAACATAGGGGTGCAACGGACTCTTGAGATATCTGATATCAGGTTCTTAGGATAGATACCCAGTAATGGGATGGCTGGGTCATAGGGTATTTCTATTTTTAACTTTTTGAGAAATCTCCATACTGTTTTCCATAGTGGCTGTACCAGTTTGCATTCCCATCAACAGTGTATGAGGGTTCCTCTTTCTCCACAACCTCTCCAACATTTGTCGTTCTTGGTTTTGGATGTTTTTGCCAATCTAACGGGGGTAAGGTGATATCTTAGCGTAGTTTTGATTTGCATTTCCCTGATGATCAGCGATGATGAACATCTTTTCAAGTGTCTATTGGCCATATTCATATCTTCTTTTGAGAAATGTCTGTTCATGTCCTCTGCCCATTTTTTGATCGGGTTGTTTGTTTTTTTGTTGTTAAGCAGTGTGAGTTCTTTGTATATTATGGAGATTAACCCTTTGTCGGATAAGTGGCTTGTAAATATTTTTTCCCAATTAGTGAGCTGTTTTTTTGTTTCAATCCTGTTTTCCCTTGCCTTGAAGAAGCTCTTTAGTCTGATGAAGTCCCATTTGTTTATTCTTTCTATTGTTTCCCTCAACTGAGGAGTTGCAGTGTCCGAAAAGATTCTTTTGAAACTGATGTCAAAGAGTGTACTGCCTATATTCTCTTCCAAAAGACTTATTGTCTCAGGCCTAATCTTTAGGTCTTTGATCCATTTTGAGTTTATTTTGGTGTGTGGTGAAAAAGAATGGTCAATTTTCAATCTTTTGCATGTGGCTGTCCAGTTTTCCCAGCACCATTTGTTGAAGAGACTTTCTTTTCTCCATTGTAGGCCCTCTGCTCCTTTGTCGAAGATTAGCTGTCCATAGATGTGTGGTTTTATCTCTGGGCTTTCAATTCTGTTCCATTGATCTGTGGACCTGTTTTTGTACCAGTACCGTGCTGTTTTGATCACTGTAGCTTTGTAGTATGTTTTGAAATCGGGGATTGTGATTCCGCCGGCTTTGTTTTTCTTGCTCAGGATTGCTTTAGCAATTCGCGGTCTTTTGTTGCCCCATATGAATTTTAGGATTGTTTGTTCAATTTCTGTGAAAAATGTTCTTGGGATTCTGATTGGGATAGCATTGAATCTGTATATTGCTTTAGGTAGTATGGACATTTTAACTATGTTTATTCTTCCAATCCATGTGCAAGGGATGTCTTTCCATCTCTTTATGTCATCGCCTATTTCTTTCAAGAAAGTCTTGTAGTTTTCATTGTATAGATCCTTCACTTCCTTGGTTAAGTTTATCCCAAGGTATTTTATTCTTTTTGTTGCGATTGTGAATGGGATAGAGTTCTTGAGTTCTTTTTCTGTTAGTTTATTGTTAGTGTATAGAAATGCTACTGATTTATGCACGTTAATTTTATACCCTGCTACTTTGCTGTAGTTGTTGATTATTTCTAATAGTTTTTCTGTGGATTCTTTGGGGTTTTCTATGTATAAGATCATGTCGTCTGCAAACAACGAGAGTTTTACTTCTTCGTTACCTATTTGGATTCCTTTTATTTCTTTTTCCTGCCGAATTGCTCTGGCCAGCACCTCCAGAACTATGTTGAATAGGAGTGGTGAAAGTGGGCACCCTTGTCTTGTTCCTGTCCTCAGAGGGATGGCTTTCAGCTTTTGTCCATTGAGTATGATGTTGGCTGTGGGTCTATCATATATGGCCTTTATTATGTTGAGGTACTTTCCTTCTATACCCATTTTACTGAGGGTTTTTATCATAAATGGGTGTTGGATCTTGTCGAATGCTTTCTCTGCATCTATTGAGATGATCATGTGGTTTTTGGTTTTCATTTTGTTAATGTAGTGTATCACGTTGATTGACTTGCGGATGTTGAACCATCCCTGTGTCCCTGGTATAAATCCCACTTGATCATGGTGTATAATCTTTTTGATGTATTGCTGTAATCGGTTTGCCAAAATTTTGTTGAGGATTTTTGCATCTATGTTCATCAGTGATATCGGCCTGTAGTTCTCCTTCTTTGTGTTGTCCTTGTCAGGTTTGGGGATCAGAGTGATGTTGGCTTCATAGAATGTGTTAGGGAGTTCTCCATCTTTCTCAATTTTCTGGAACAGTTTGAGGAGAATAGGTATTAAGTCTTCTTTGAATGTTTGGTAGAATTCTCCGGAGAAGCCGTCTGGTCCTGGACTCTTGTTTTTGGGGAGGTTTTTGATTACCGTTTCTATTTCCTTACTTGTGATTGGTCTATTCAGATTCTCCATTTCTTCCTGATTCAGTTTGGGGAGATTGTAGGAGTCTAGGAATTTGTCCATTTCTTCCAGGTTGTTCAATTTGTTGGCATATAGTTTTTCATAGTATTCTCTTATGATCTCTTGTATTTCCTTGGTATCTGTTGTGATTTCTCCTCTGTCATTCCTGATTTTATTAATTTGCGATTTCTCTCTTCTTTTCTTGGTGAGTCTGGCTAGGGGTTTGTCAATTTTGTTAATTCTTTCGAAGAACCAACTCTTTGTTTCATTGATCCTTTCTATTGTCTTTTTTGTTTCAATATCGTTTATTTCTGCTCTTATTTTTATTATTTCCCTCCTTCTACTGACTCTGGGCCTTGTTTGTTCTTCTTTTTCTAGTTCTGTTAGGTGTCGTTTGAGGTTGCTTACGTGAGCTTTTTTTTGTTTAGTGAGGTGAGCCTGTATTGCGATGAATTTCCCTCTTAGGACTGCTTTTGCTGCATCCCAAATGATTTGGTATGTCGTGTTCTCATTTTCATTTGTCTCCAGATAATATTTGATTTCTTCTTTAATTTCTTCAATGATCCATTGTTTGTTGAGAAGTGTGTTGTTTAGTCTCCACATTTTTGCACCTTTCTCTGCTTTTTTCTTGTAGTTGATTTCTAGTTTAATAGCGTTATGATCAGAAAAGATGCTTGATATTATTTCAACTCTCTTGTATTTATTGATGTTTGCTTTGGTTCCCAAAATATGGTCAATCCTTGAGAATGTTCCATGTGCACTTGAGAAGAATGTGTAACCTGCTGTTTTTGGATGAAGTGTTCTATATATATCTATTAAGTCCATCTGGTCTAATTTTTCATTTAATTCTATTATTTCCTTGTTGATTTTCTGTCTGGATGTTCTGTCCATTGGTGTTAATGGTGTGTTGAGGTCCCCTACTATTATTGTATTGTTGTTGATGTCTTCTTTTAGTTCTATTAAGAGTTGCTTTACAAATTTTGGTGCTCCTGTGTTGGGTGCGTATATATTTATAAGTGTTATGTCTTCTTGGTGGAGAGTCCCTTTTATCATTATATACTGTCCCTCTTTGTCTTTCTTTATCTGTTTTGCTTTGAAATCTACCTTGTCTGATATTAGTATAGCGACACCTGCTTTCTTTTGTTCATTATTAGCTTGGAGTATTGTTCTCCATCCCTTCACTCTGAGTCTGTGTTTGTCTTTGGGGCTGAGGTGTGTTTCCTGGAGGCAGCATATTGTTGGATCTTGTTCTTTGATCCATCCTGCCACTCTGTGTCTTTTGATTGGGGAGTTCAATCCGTTTACATTTAGAGTGATTATTGAGACGTGGGGGCCTACCACTACCATTTTGTGTCTTGTTTTCCGGTTTTCTTCAGTTTCCTTTGTTTCTCGTCCCATGGTTTAATCTGTTCTGATGTAGAGCTGCTACTCTCTGTTGTTGTCCTTCTACTTATCTCCTCTGCTCTTGGTTTTGTAGCCCCTTTCCTTTTTTGGATTTTTCAGGAATGAGGGTTTTCCTGAGGATTTCCTGAAGAGGAGGTTTTGTGGCAATGAACTCCCTTAATTTTTGTTTATCTGGGAAAGTTTTTATTTCTCCATCGTATTTGAAGGATATTTTCGCTGGGTAGAGAATTCTCGGCTGTAGGTTTTTGTCCTTCAGATTTTTGAATATATCATTCCACTCTCTTCTAGCCTGTAAAGTTTCTGCTGAGAAATCTGCTGATAGCCTGATGGGGGTTCCTTTGTAGGTTAGTTTCTTTTGCCTGGCTGTCCTTAATATTTTCTCCTTGTCGTTGACTTTTGCTAGCTTCACTACTATATGCCGTGGAGTTGGTCTTCCTGCATTGATAAAGTTTGGAGATCTATTGGCTTCTGTCACCTGAAGTTCCATCTCCCTCACCAGATTTGGGAAGTTCTCAGCCATTATTTCTTTGAATAGGTTTTCTGCCCCTTTCTCCTTCTCTTCTCCCTCTGGTATACCTATAATCCTTACGTTGCATCTCCTAATTGTGTCTGATAATTCTCGGAGAGTTTCTTCATTTCTTTTAAGTCTTGCTTCTCTCTCCTCCTCTGCCTGCAACAATTCTATATTGCCATCTTCCAAATTGCTAATTCTTTCCTCCATATTATCGGCCCTACTGTTCAGAGCATCTAGATTTTTCTTAATCTCCTCTATTGTGTTCTTCATTTCCAATATTTCTGTTTGGTTCTTCTTTATCGTATCAAACTCTTTTGTGACATAGCTCCTGAACTCGTTGAGTTGTCGGTCAGAATTCTCTCTTAACTCGGTGAGTATTTTAATGATGGCTGTTTTGAAGTCATCATCATTTAGGTTATATATCTCATTTTCTTTGGGATTGTTTTCTGTGTATTTGTTACTTTCTTTCTGTTCTGGAGATTTAATGTATTTTTTCATATTGCTTGATGATGTTGATTTGTGCCTCGGCATGGAGATAGAGTTTAGTTGCTCCTTTCACTTGTTTCAGCTGCTGCGGTGGGGGGAGCAGCTGTTTATACTTCACCAACCAGGAACCCTGTCCGTAGTTGCTAACTGGGCCTGGGCCCCTCTTCGTAGCCACAGTGGCCCTTTGGATTCCCTCCTCTGCCGTGGGGGCCGTCACGGGGGGCTTCAGGCTGCAGGTGCCTACTGTTGTTGCCCACCTAGATGCGCTCTCTCCTTGGGGTCTGCAACGGTGTTATGGGCTTTTCCAGCGGCCAGGGGTGGGATCACTTTTATTTGTCGCTCCGTTGCTGTTGGCACCCACCAAATCTCACTTGTCCTCTATGGGTCGCAGGAGAGCTATTGGCATCTTCTACAGTCTGTGGTTAGTACACCTAGCTATGCTGCTTTTGCCCTGGGGTCTTCCAGCCTTGTGGCTGGCGGCTGGGTGCCTTCTACTGGTGCTGTGCAGAGGCTTTCCCTAAGGCTTCTGTGAGCCTGTAGGGTTTCCCCCTAGGCTACTAAGCTGGGTCTCTGGAACTCTCTCCAGCCCCAGTCCTCTCCGAGATCTCCGGCAATCCCTAGCCTCACCGGGTGGGCAACGGCAGCTGGGGGTCGCCCCGCCCTCTGGGATTCTCTCCGGGCCTCTGCCGGAGCCGTGAATGCTCAGCGTGGCCCCTCTGCTACCGGCAGACAGAGAGTTTTGTCTGCTGCCTGGCGGAGCTCCGGCGCTTCCCCTCCGGGTCGCCGGACCCGCCTTTGAAAGTGGCATGTTCTTTTTAATAACGCATTCTGTTCACTTAAAGTTTAACATTATTCAAGACAAGCTTAGAACAAACAACCGTTTTCTTTCCAGAAGAGGTAACTGCCTTACCTTTGTTTTACTTTCAGAAGTTCTCTTAGATAAATTCATCCACAAGATCTATCACAGCATAATTCATTATGACTTAGAGTTTTGCACCTGCTGCCATTTAACGGAACCAAATTTAACATGTCAGATATTTCTAACTCTCCAGACAATCAAAAACAAGCCTCTTTACCAGCAATTTAAGATATACTTTGCTTAACTTTCCATAATATTTTTAAAGAAGTGATTTTTGCATGTATAGAACAGAATAAAGTCTATAGCATGCTATCAGCAAAACCATAACATTTGCATGCATAAAACAGAACAGTTTATAGCATGCTATAGCAAAAGCATAATGTTTGCAAGCATAAAACAGAACAAAGTTTACAGCCTACTAGCAGTAAAAGCATAATGTTTGCATGCATAGAACAGAACAAAGTCTATAGCCTACTATCAGCAAGACCATCCTTATCCCATCATGTTAGTGAATGTCCATTTTAGTCTCATTAAACCCTATTTGCAGTGATGGAAAAGTGCTTCTGATAAACATCACTTATTCTTTCATTCATCCAACAAACATATAAACTAATTGCCTACTATGCACTAGGCATATACTAGGTGCTAAAAATACAGACATGCACAGTCCCTGCTGTCAAGGGCTCATAGTTCCGAAGGGGCAATACTAAAGAAAACCCATATCAGAGTGCAATTTTATAAGGGCTGATATACTAAGTGTTGTGGAAAGCACAAAATCTCACTCAGCAGAGAAGAGGGCAGGCTTCCTAGAGGGTATCCCAAGATGTTTTTATCTGTCTTGACAACAAGCAGAGATCAGACACATGAATATGGAAAAACAGTGTTCTAGGAAAAGCAAACAGCTTGTGCAAAGGTAGGGAAGCTTGAGAAACCTGACACACTAGAGAATATAAAGTCAGGTGATGTGCCTGGAATAAAGGATACAGGCGGGTGATAACCAATGAGGTTAGAGAGAATAGCGGGGGTCCCACCATGAGGAACCGGGTCCCACGCCAATGAGCGTACCCTTTGCCCTAAAGGCAGTGAAGAAAGTGTGAAATATCTGAGTGACGGAGTTTAATTAGGGGGCTCCGTCAGTGATCAAGGCCAGAGATGTAGGGAAGTACCAGCCTAAAGGAGAGACGGCAGAATGCAGCTACACTCTGACAAAGATGGTTGTTCCCAAAGTTCAGTGTGCGTAAGAATCAGAAGGAGAGCAATTTTAAAATGCATATTTCTGGGCCCAAACCACACCTACTCAGACTTTACATTTTCAAAGCTCCTCTGAATTCTTCTAATGCAACTAGTCCACACTGACTGGCATTTGGGAACCACAATTTTGCCTCAAATTGTAGGACAAGAAAGTAAAAAGAGCTTCAATCATACTTATTTTAAGTAATGAAGCAGATAGATATGCACCTGAAAGAGTGGAAAGATGGAATGATAGAATATTTTTAGAGAAATACAATTTTATTATTTCCAACTGTTTAGATAACTAGCCATGAGAACAAAATTTGGATTGGTAGAAGTCAGTATAATGATGTTTCATAATGAAAAGTCTAATTTTATGTGTTGGTAATTCACTTTGGTAATTTGTATTAAGTGAATCCATTTTTGCTTTATAAGTTTGTTCCTTGAGTAGATTAAATATTACCTTTATAGTTTTCCTTAAACTTAGTTTAGTTTTTACAACCTTTTTATTTTTTTTTATTTATTTATTTATTTTTTTAAGATTTTTATTTTTTTCTTTTTCTCCCCAAAGCCCCCCGGTACATAGTTGTGTATTCTTCGTTGTGGGTTCTTCTAGTTGTGGCATGTGGGACGCTGCCTCAGCGTGGTCTGATGAGCAGTGCCATGTCCGCGCCCAGGATTCGAACTAACGAAACACTGGGCCGCCTGCAGCGGAGCGCGCGAACTTAACCACTCGGCCACGGGGCCAGCCTACAACCTTTTTGTTTTTATAGAGTCAAAGATAAACTTCAGTCCAACCCATGATCTAAAGATCATAAATTCTAAATCAGTGCTATCTGAACTAACTCGCTTTTGCTATATAGTAAAATTCTATATTAGTAAAGTACTCTATCATATGGTTATTTGCCTTAAACAAGTAAGTTGTAGCAAATTCCATCTGCTAGGAAATTCAGACTATCTATTTATACTTGTGCTTAAACATCATTTTTAGCAGTGCTTGTATTTAAGCAAATACGTGAGTTGAATTTATCTGTTTGGAAAACTCTCCCTGAAAAGCCCCTCATCTCTTTCTGTCTCCACGCTCCCATCCCCAAAGCCCAAACACATTTTAATTCAATATAATAATAAGCCCCGTGAAGACAGAAACTGTGTGTACCCTGTTTGCATCTTCTCCCTAACTCCATACTCAGGGCCTGAATAGGAGAGAGAGTTGACACATATTTGTCTATGAAATCAATAAGAATCGTCTTCCTTTTATAACCCTGGGCAAACTCAACCAATTTTACCCAGATTTGTCTAAACACTTAGACATCTACGTTACTTCAGCCAAGATAGGAAGAAGCACATATGGGGAGAAAGCTTTCTTTAACTGCTCTCTAAGAACCAACCCAACAATAAAGGTTATTACTTGATTTACAGAAAAAGAATAGGGATGTCATCATCAACTGGTGACAAAGTATGCAAGTAAAATCCCCAAAAGAGAGTCTTTCCCTGGCTCTGAAATTACTGAAGGGGCTCAGACATCAGAACCAGTTCTTATCACTCGAAGTCCCCTTACAACTGACCTGACGGAGGAGCCAACCACATTTTAAAGCCAATTTATCGGCTTTTGAGAAAACTAACGTGTTGTCTCTAGTGTAACAGTCGATCTTAGTTTAGGTTTTCAAAACAATGGCTGGTTCAGTAAGATTAACTCTAGTGGCCTGTAATAATAGCAATAGAGACAAACGTGTACTGAGCACTTATTCAGAGCCAGGCATTGTGCTAAGCACTTTATCTAATGTCATTAACCCCTCATAACAATTGTTGAATGCTGGAATTATTAATGAACCCCATTTTGCAGGAGGAAATGAGGAAACTGACATGTAACTTGCCATGGTTATAAAGCCATTAAGAGTGGTAGAAGTGGGATATCAACCCAGTCCGACCCTAGAGCCCCATATTTAATGCCACTCTGTATAAAATTATCTGGTCTTGAGAAAAATTTGTATTTCTTTGCTTCATAAAATATTTCCAATTTTGAGAACTTGATTGGGTAAGAAACTCAGGCACTCAGTCTTGCCAAGGACATTGTGTTCAATCATGCCAAGATATCTAAAAAGAGTTTACACATCTGTTTGACTTAGTAATACGCAATTTGAAGTTAGTGTTTGAAGATTAAAATACCATGATCTATTCATCCAGAGTTCAGAGCATTGTATCCTTGTATATGAGACAGAAACCACTTTATATCCTAATACAAACTCCCTTTGTATTCTAATACACATCGTTAATAATAACACCACATCAAACCCTCATCACCTAGAAAGCTGGCCTACCCTAATCTGAAGAGCTTTTACCAAACCACTCGAAATTGTCACAAAGTTATCATCTGAGCCGTGATTCTGGAGTAGGAAAGATCAACACATTGCTCATGGAAAAAGGCATTTGACTCCTGGCCTATGGTATGCGTGAGTGAATGGATGGGTGGATGGATAAATGAATGCGTGAATGAGAAAGAGAGAGAAGGAATGTGTGAGGGAGGAGGATCTTTACAAATTCAGACTGTCGGTGTCGCAATCCAATGTACACATCAGGATAGATGCGGACAGGGCTGATGGCCACTCTGAGTTTATTATAACCAGCGTTTCAATATATACATAGCTTACATCTGTTAAACATACACAGGTGTTCTGGATGAAGTAATTAGCGAATGCCAAGAATTCTTAGTGATTTCTCCAGGAGCCCTCCCTTGGCCTCTTTTTTGATATTATCATGTTGTTGCTGTGCTCCCATATTTTTATCTCAGAGCAGGCAAGGTCTCTTAGGCAACGGTCCCTCTTGCTCCCGATATCGATATCGTTTCTCCATCTGTGCCCCCGGGCGGCCACCGCCTGGCTTAGGTTGCCCCCCCAGGGGGTCTTACCCGTCATTGGCTAACCGGCCTTCTCACCTCCGGGTCACAGTTTGTTGGCAAGCTTTTTCCAGTGATTATTAACCCTTCCTATGTCAGGGGCGGCTACACAGACCTATATTTAGCAAGAATCTATATATTGCTCTTAAATGATGTGATCTGACAGCAAACATTGTTTTAGCTTGGGTGACTCATATTGATGCTGATAATCCTTGAAATTAGGACACAGTGAAGCCCAAAACGTATAAAGAGCTTTGCTGATAGAAAAGGCGAGATCCCACAGTTGACTCTTAACTTTCTAAAATTAAGTACAACCTCTTGTACAGAAAAGTCCGAAAACTCAGGCGTGATAGTGAGTGCGCTTGTGTCAGTTACCTTGGTGTCAGAGCAGCTACGCAAGGTGTCTTTCATATACTGCAGTGAACAGTGAGCTGTAACTGACAGCTTCTCTGAAGCTTGTAGCTTCCTCAATAACGATAGATAACAACAATACCATTGAGCACCAACACATCCCTGTGTTATAGATGAGAGGGCCGAAGCTCAGGGGCACGGGCTGGTCCGGGCTCACACAATCTGAAAGAGATGGATTCAAACCTGTGCAGGACTCCAAAGACCAGGTCCTTCTGCTAGTCCAGGCTGCTTCTTTTGGTGTTGCCAAAAATCTAAGGAGCTTTGATCTAAAGATTTGGCAGGAAAGTAACAATTTTCTATGAATAATGATAAGAAAGGAACATGCACAATTGATTCATTGTGGTGACACAGAGTTGAATATTTACTTTCCTTTACTTACTATTCTATGCTGAGACTTCAGCACTGTTTATGTAAGATTAAGTAATCTATTTCAATTAATTAATGAGTTCCTACAACCCTTTCATTTCTTAACCCCCCACCCTAATGCTGAGTCCTAATAGCAACTACAATTTGCCTGGTTTATGCCTTAGTCTCTGCATGTGCAGAAACATCTATTGAGGAGTTCTTGGGTGACATTATTTAAGTTTTCTTATAAAACCCTCTTTGATAACATGCTGATTTCAGGGACATTGAATCGCCATACTTGATTCTTGTCATGATTTAATGTAAAGGACTTTATCATTATGCAGAGCACTTCTTGTAGAGGAAATTTTAAACTCAACCGCAGCATGTGCTGCCTCCGGTTTGACCAAAGCATACTCACTAACATTCAGAATCAGGTTTAAAATTTTATTGGTATTGATGCTTTTCACCTTTGTCACTTGAGGAAGGTTGATTTGCATAAAGCATAAAATGAAGGTGGGGGATTCAAATTAAGATGTGAAAACTTCCTGCCCCCAAAAGTGCTCATTTTAACTGAAATTCTCTATTATGTTCTCTGCCCAGTGTCCCAGGGTTATTGGTTCCTAAAGAGGTGGAAGGTGGGTGTAGTCTCCCCAGGGGGAATTTCGGAAGGGGGATGACTGACACTTAGTGGATAGAGACTTGGGGTGCTAAATATCCTGCAATGTGCCAAAAGAAGGATTGTTCCCACTCCCAAGTCCACCAATGGCAATAGCGCCTCCAGTAAGCAATACTGGAAGGCCTCAGTGAGGCCCTATCACACAAGATAACAGAGCACATACACTGCCCGTCATCACTAGACATCTCAGGCACACCACAGCAATGAAAGAGGACCACATCCCCTGGGGGTTAGATTTGGAAGAAGAGGAGGAAATCAAAGGATTTTCTAATGCATGATTATCACTCTGATCTGATCTTTTAGGAAAATGTTGAAGATGGCCGAGCAAGTATCTATCAGTCTGTCATCTCCAACACCAGCAAAGAAATGACATGCTTCAGTGACTTTCCCATGCCTGAAGATTTTCCAAACTTCCTGCACAATTCTAAGCTTCTGGAATATTTCAGGATTTTTGCCAAAAAGTTTGATCTTCTAAAATACATTCAGTTCCAGGTATTGTATTGGGAATGGTTTTCTCTACATTAGTTTAGCTCACATTTAAATAGAGAAGTTGCTCTGATAATAAAAGAAATTGTGAATAAAACAAAATATTTCAATCCAATTCTTTGCTAAAATATAATAGTATGATAGAAAACCCTAAAAGTGGTGTCATCACCCTGATATTATACATTATATACGTTAACAGAAGAGGAAAAACATCTGTTAAAATTAAAAGTTTGAATGATGAGGATATTGATGGTGAAACAGCATTTAAACTAATATCTATAACCACTGAGGACCCTTAGCCTCATTTCTCTTAAAATGACATATGAAAAAAATCAAACAGCTATTTCATTTTCTTACCTTCTTTAAAGAAATGGAATTTCTTAGGAAAATGTAGTAAATAAACTCATAGCTCTCCATTTATCTCAGAAGCCTGTAGAAACTATTTTTGCTAGTTTTTTTCTTTTATACGCATTCTCTAGCAACATAAGGATGGCCTGATGATTTTGAATACAATTAGAACCACATTTCCTGTGCTTTCTCAAAAATAAATAATCAAAAAGAGACAAACAATATTCTCACTAAACATGTTGAGTTTTTATCAATAACCTACACTCTGAAAACTAGTAACTGTGCTTAGGAAATAAAATTTAAATTATATCTCTGAATAAGTAAGTGCTAGTGGAGCTTATTTTTTTTTAACACATCTCATTTTCTCAGTAACTTTAGTTTTGTTCCTAGGTTTGTATTATATTAATTTATAAGAGTTGATTTTGGTGGAAATCTATATTTGTAAATACCACTAAAATGCCCCATTCTGTCTAATGTAGCTTTTTCCCACAATTCCTGGTAGATCCAACCTATGAGTGACAGATTCTTGCAGAAGCTTTTCTAGGTCTTCATCCACTTAGCAATCAATCTATTTAACTGATATGGTGTCCTCTTAGGATATATAATTTATATTATCTGTTCTTTTAAAGATCATCTTTGAGTTGCAAGGGAACTGTTTTTCTTATTTATTGTGTTACTGCTATTACTATTTTCTGGAGGTTGGAGAGCGGTTAGGAAAATTTATTTCCACTTATTGATCTCTGAGTTGGCATAAGTCATAAGATGTTAGAACTCAACTCGAACTGTAAAAGGCTCTGTTGCATTTCTAGTAACCTCCCAAGTGATATTGAAGGTGTCGGTCCTCAAACCACATTTTCAACAGCAAGAATCCACAGTACTTTAGCTAATACGCTATTCTGAACTGCCAATCTGAAATCTTTACTCTCAGCTGAAAATGCCCAGACACTTTATACTCCTTTCACAAGCTTTATACTAATATTCCATATACACTTTTAAATTGGAACAGCTTTAGAAACTGACAACCCAGCATTTTGAAAAATATCTGAAAATTTGAAAAGCATGTGTAAGGGACTCAAATACTCGCAAGAAAGAAGAGAAGCATGCCATTCCTCTGGAAGTGAGAAAAGCTTCACTTCCATTTGACATTGTTTCTTAAATACAGCAGACACAACATGTATTTACACTTTTCAAAAATTCACAGACCTCCAGACAGTGAGCTACATTAAAAAAAAAAATCAATGAGCCAATAAATTATTGCATCCAAATGAGATCATGAGCTGTATTGCTAACATGATGCACTGTGTTTTAAAAAGAATAAATATGGACAACCACCATTCGTGGAGTGCTGACAATGTGCCAGGCATTCTGCTAAGTGCTTCACATGAATGATCTTCTCTAATAGAGTCTGCACAGAGGTAGACACATAAAGGTTCTTGATAAATACTGATTGTGTGATCACTTGAATGATGGACATGTGTTTTGTATCTTGGAGGCCCTCATCTTCCTCTTCTGTGTCTCTCTCAAGTCCTTATTCAGTCCTTCACAGGCTGGTTCTCACTGCTGGGTCAGGCCTCTTGCACAAAGCAGCCTAACTTTGACAGCCCCCTCCCAAAGAAGAATGAGAAAGCGCACCTAGTAGTCTTTGCCTTAAGTGTCTTGGAATGATTCACATGAAACCTAAATGGAGTCATACACTGCACTTTACCCGTCCCCACTCCCAGGGCACTGGACAAGGCCCATGTCATGCCAGAGTAGTTCTCAATGATGCCTTCTCTGTGTTTGTTCAAGACAACTGTCCTCAGTGTGAAAAAACGCCCAGATTTTTCATCCTCTGGCCAATGGGAGGTTGTTACCGAGAGCAACGGCAAGGAGCAGCGTGCTGTGTTTGACGCAGTTATGGTTTGCAGCGGCCACCACATCCTCCCTCACATCCCACTGGAGTCATTTCCAGGTGAGGCCTGCAGGGATTCCCAACTTTTCAGAGTACCTGTCCAGGTACTCTCTATGCAGGTTGGATTGACAGGCAGAATTAGCTGCTGCAACTGGGCATAATATTAAGACAGGGATGGAGCTGGAAAGACGAAAGACTCTACATACCATCTTTGTTTTTGTTGACTTCTTTGGGTCTTCATTACACAGGGAGTTCAGCTAACCTCCAAAGTCACTAAATCTTCCCCAGAATTTCAGAGAATTCTCATCCAAACTGGTTCTCTGTTGGAAAAGCCCTTTTAGCCATGTACCCACCTTGGCCTTTTTCTATCCTGCTAAACACCTGTGACTTTGTTATGTCCTTGGAGCCTTTCCCACAGAACCATGCTCATGGACATGGTGACTGGGGAGAGTTCCTGGAAATAAGTGCTCCTATAGGACAGAGATGAGGGACAGCGGAGTGCAGGGGAGGAGTACACACAATGGAATGCTGCAGCCATCTGTCCAGGTACCTCCCAGACTCTTCCCTCAGAGAGCATAGTTCCTCCCAAGACCCACAGGAAAACATCTAATATAGTGGGTCACAGTCCAGGCCTCACATATGAACCACTGTGGAGCTTCTAAAGCCTTGATGCCTGAGGCCCCACCTCCAAGATTCAGTATGTATAGGGCAGGTCAACTGGGGTTGCTCAAATGATTTTAATGTGCAACCAGGATTGAGACCTACTGATCTAAAGCAATGGTTCTCAAACAGAATCATCTAGAGGGCTTTTTAAAACACAACTTGGTAGGCCCCACCCCTAGTATTTCCTATTCAGTAGGTCTGGTGTGTGGCTGAAAATTTGCATTCCTAACAAGTTCCCAGGTGATGCTAATACTGCTGGCCAAGGGACCACCCTCAGAGAACTAATGACCTAAAGGTTCTTTCAAGCAACCCATCATCAATGGCAAATAGTTTAACAAAATCCTGTATTCCTGAGAAAGGACAGAGAGGTTTGCCTTCAAAGAGTCTTGTCCAGGAAGTTATCTCAATGAGGAAACCATCCCTCACCTTCTATGGACCTGGTTTTTAGTTTTAGTTTTTGTTTGCTTTTGCAAATTAAGGATGATAAATATTATTTTACTTTTTACGCAATTACAATAATATCACTTCATAATGTATCTAAGAAACATTTAAAAGAATATATACTATGTGATATTAAAATATCATTGTACAGTCTAAAATAGAATGATGGGTAGTCATAAGGCAGCATCTGACTCTGCTGTATTCATCAAAACCATTTGTTTGTTCTCTAATAAATACGTAAGCTGCAGCCTCTAAAAGCAACTCCTTTAGTCCTATACCTTATGCTTAACCCAGCATTTCTTATATACTTCATAGTTTGAGTTTGTCATTTGACCTAGCTATTGTAACCCCCCTAAGAGGGGAAGGGGCAAAACAATGATTGGTCCAAGAAAGGAAAAGCTAACAACACGGTTTTATCGAAATTAACTTGACATAGTTCATGGACTTCTCTCTTCTTCCCCTCTAGGTATCGAGAGGTTCAAAGGCCAGTATTTCCACAGCCGCCAATACAAGCACCCAGAGGGATTTGAGGGGAAACACATCCTGGTGATTGGAATAGGAAATTCCGCCTCAGATATTGCTGTCGAGCTGAGTAAGAAGGCTGCTCAGGTGCGACACTCTCTGCTTACCTTTTACTATGGAGGAAAGGAAAGGGGAGGGGCATATGGGAAAATCCCAGCCGTATAACCAAGGTTCCATAACTCATTAATTTGTTGGTTGGTTGGTTGGTTGTTCAGTGTGGTATCATAGAACATCTGGAAGTCCAGAAGCCAGAGTTTACCTCCCAGCTCTGCCATTAATCAGCCGTATAACCTAGAGTGAGTCATTTTACTTCTCTGGGCTTTGGCTCTCTCACATTTTAAAGGGTAAATTTGAACCAGATGACTTTCAGCACAAAAGGCCTTATTGACCTGTTCACATTCTGGGGAGTGCCTTTTAGAAATTTAGTGCATATCTGAATTCTATTTGAAATGTAAATAATCCTTAGTTACCCAAGGATCATGACAAGGAAGATTAAATAGACAGACTCCCAACCAAGACCATAGATATTTAGGTGCTCCCTGAGGCCTTCCAACTGCTATCATCTTTACGCCTTCTCAAGAAAGAGTCAAACATTACAAGATGTAGATAATGCTTACAGCTATGGTTGGGAGTGGCAGGAAAGAAATCTCTTCTGGACCTAGGCAAAGATGGGAAAATAGCTAAGGTTGTTCTCCCTAGAGCATTCCATCTCAACAGGGCTGGACCCCGGGGCCCTATCACTCTCTCACTGGCCTCCTCAGCATGGCGTCTTCTGGCTACACAGGGCTTACTATGGCTGTATCCTCACCAGCCAAACCATCCTGTCCTGAGTCTCATGCTTTCAAGGCTTAAGATGCCGCATAGCAAACATGAGAAACAAACATGGTTCCTCTCCAGCAAGTTAATGCAGGGGTTACCCTGGGACCGGTCAGAGTCCCTGTCAGTCGGTATCAGTCTGGGGACAGAGCAGGTCACTAAGACCAGAAAGAAATTTACTAGACCCAAGAGGTTCTCACCTTTTTTGTGGAAAGAAATCCCTTTTCACCTTTCAAAGCTTTAAGACCCTGATGTGAAGAACAAGCGAGGAGGCAGTGACTGTAAAGGCTTGGAGCAGAACAGAGTTGGAGAGGGTGAGGCCCCAGCTCCAGCTCCTTCCTGTTGGGAATACCTGCCAAGCCTGAGGAAGGGAGTATGAGAAAGGGAGCTGACGGGGCTATCAACCAAGTGGCGCTCCAGACTAAACCAATGCATGCCGTCAGGTCAGTGATTTGGCCTTAGCACAGATGTCCCGAAGACAGCAAATCCAGGATTGCAAGAGCCAGTTCCTTGTATGGGTCTTGCCAGGTAAAAAGACTTCTATGATGCCAGATTCAATATTAAGAAAGCACCTTGGCTATATTTGTGTGCCTTACAGCTCCTTAAGTGATCTTTTCAAGAGAATGTCTCTTCGATATTTATTACATTAATAACATCAATTATAATTATGATTAAAACCTGTTATACAAAGTAATGTACTCTCAACCCTTTTGTGAGAAGACTTACCAGAGACTCTCCAGGAGCTATACGTAAGGGACAGAACTAGGTGTCCCTGCAAAGCTGAGCACTGCAAACTAAACTCATCACAGTCCTGAGTGTGCTCTGCACCTGTTGAAGGAAGTTCACATTCGTAAGTACACCGCATGCTCTACCATAGTCCAAAAGCACCACTCAAGGTACTGTGGGATAGTGCTGACTCCTCCACATGCTTTCCCACCCAAAACCAAATCTCCGGCCCTTCGCCTGATATTTGCACCTCAGAGAAAGCAGCCTGAGCCTAAATCCTCAGGTACATCACCCTGTTGCGGCTAGTAGAGCTAGCCAGGTTAGGCTCCCTGCTGTAGGGACGCGACAGGAGAAAGACAGCAAATAAAGCAGGCAGAACATCCACTGTGAAACATGGATTGATCCTAAGGAAGAGGAGGGGACAGTAAGTAATGGAAAGAGAACTCATGGAAACATCTAAGTATAATGTCTAATACCTGATCAAAGCATTGCCAAGTCAACATAAGGGCAAGAACAGGAAAAAGTCAGGACAAAAGTGTATTACCACACACAGACCAACAACTCAACACTGCTTCATGCAGGTGCTACTTCACAAGCTAAGGCTTTGAGGCCCTTCCCAGGAAAATTTGTCTCCAAATTCTGGCTCACCCCAGACATGTGGCACTGTATGAAATGCCTCTCCTCCAGCCTAAATTTACAAAATAATAATAGCTAGCCATGCTTATCACCTGCCAGGCAATATTTTAAGTCCTTTACATATATCATCTCATTTAATCTGCCATAATAATCCCATGAAGTGAGTACTGTTAGCCCCATTTTATAGAGAGAGAAACAGAGGCACAGAGAGGTTGAAATAATTCACCCACAGCAACGCGGCTTGTAAGTAGTGGAGCTGAGATTCAAACCCAGGCAGTCTGGATCCAGAAGTCCTGGATCTCGAGTCCATGATCTTAAACTCCTAAGGAAATCGGTTTCCTTGCAAGAGAATCTTATTTAAGTGTTTGTCAAGGGCAGCCTTTTACAACAGAACTCATAGAACGGTATGTAAAATTTTGAGAAGCAAGTCAAATATGCATTTAGACAATGGAGGATTAACAGTAAACAAGGTGAAATGTCTATTTGAAAAGAGATTTAAACGTACATTTCAAAAACAAGGGAAACCTAAGTAAACAAGGTAAAGAATACATCGAAAGGGGGTTCAGATATGCACTTGAAAAGAATGGGAATCACAGTATAAGCTCAGTGGTTTTACCTTTTAAAATACATTATGAAGTTCTTTTAAGGATGGGAGGAAGCTGATTTCCCTTGTTATTCTCCCTCTGGGGTTATACAGATTCGTACATTTATGCCTATCTAGTCATTAGGCTGTAAACATACATTCCCTAGGATTATAATTGCTCACCATCACCACAACAGGGTGGAAAGGTGAGAAGAGAAAAGCGTCGAACCACAACTGCAAACATGGTGAAGACTTGTGGATTTCATGATTGGTATTAGCCCGAAGGTTTTCTCATGTCTCCATGACGTTCTCAAGACTGTTGTAGTCTTCCTCTATCAGTGGACCACTGGGCACCCCTTTTACGATAAAGCTGTCACAGAGCAGTGAAAACTAGAAGGTACTTCACTTTGAGGTCAATCATCTTTAAAACAAAGCATTTCAGCAAATTCTGGGGCCAAACACATGATATATCACCTACATAGTAGGTCCTCCCAAAAGGGAAGATGCCGTAGTGTAAATTGTATTTCTTTTTGCTTAACAGGTGTTTATCAGCACCAGACATGGTTCCTGGGTCATGAGTCGTATCTCTGAAGATGGTTACCCCTGGGACATGATCTTTCACACCCGATTTAGCTCCATGCTCCGAAACGTTCTGCCACGAACAATTCTAAAACAGATGATGGACCAACAGATGAATCAGTGGTTCAACCACAAAAATTATGGCCTTGAACCTCAAAACAAGTAGAGTTATTTTGCTTTTTTATGGTAAACTCATTGGTAAGCAAGGTTGTCAGAAGTGCCTCTCTTCACAAAGAGCCACATTGCTAAACAGCATTACAAACTACAACCTAACAGTATAGGTATCACATAGGTCCTGGAGTATGAATTCCAACTTTGTTCTGTACGCCTTGTAAAAAGTAAATACTCAGGAGATGAAGTAGAAATATTGTGAACTGCTCTAGAAAGCAGACCTAGGATCAAGGGAAGAACTTTCTAATACCTAAGCTGTCCGACATTGGAAAAGGCCACTTTAAGATATTGTGAGCTTCCTTTCAGAGGGGTGTGGTGGGAAACATGTCCCAAATTCTCCATCTGATAACTCCTGCTTTGTTAGTTCTATACACCATGAGGATTCTTCCCACGGACATCTTTTGAGAACATGCTGGTTGTCTCTTTGCCAAAAAACAAATCTCTGTTGATCTCAAAGTTAAATATCACTGACCTTATAAACACAAGAAAACATGAATGCTTATTTTTCTTTAGTTGATAACAAACTCCTTCCCTTTAGAAAAAAAAAAAGAACAGAAGAGCTTTCAACAAATCTTTCAACAAATGCCATGGGACTGTGTATTCTGAGGTCTGATTGGTGTGGCATGTATTGTCTTTTATATATATATATATATATATATATATATATATATATATATTTTTTTTTTTTTTGCAAAATGGTTCTCAAATCTATAAAAAAGGGAATTCCAGAAATACAAGCAGGCTTTGCTCCATCACCCATGCTATCACATACAGAGACTTCATAGGTATTTGGGGTCAAGAAACATCCCCAAACTTAATTTTTTTTTTTTTAAAGATTGGCACCTGAGCTAACAATTGTTGCCAACATTTTTTATTTTTCTGCTTTTTCTCCCCCAATCCCCCCAGTATATAGTTGTATATTTTATTGTGGTCCTTCTAGTTGTGGCACATGGGACACTGCCTCAACATGGCCTGATGAGTGGTACCATGTCTGTGCCCAGGATCCGAACCCTGGGCCGCCGAAGCAGAGAGTGGGAACTTAACCTCTTGGCCACGGGACCGGCCCCTCTAAACTTAATTTTATACATTAATTTTCACACTGATCCCTTAATGTTTCAAAAATAATGGGAATTCAATTTTCCCTTTCTTACTTATGATCAGTTAGAGATTAAATGGAACAGCAAGATAATTAAAGGTAGATGACATAAAACAATGGTGGAAACATCACTGGAATACTCAGGAATTGACCACAGGCACTGGCATTTTGCCTAACTCCTTGGGGATGCCTCCTTTTTTGAATTGTCTTTTACCCATGTCACCTACATGTTTTCTACTATTTGCTGAGAGGAGAGATTTTTGACATGAGAATAAAGTCAGATAGTAAGATTTGGGGCAGGCCAACGAGTCAAGTTAGAAAGTTTTATAGATATTTAAGAAACCTCTTTATTCTAGGAGCCAACCCTATAAAAACTCAGAAGAGTTTGAGACTCCTCATTAAAAGCTCCTTCTAAGTGTTTTCTTCTGTGTGTTTCAGATACCTTATGAAAGAACCTGTACTAAATGATGACCTTCCAAGTCGTATACTCTATGGAGCCATCAAGGTGAAATCGAGAGTGAAAGAGCTCACAGAAACTTCCGCCATCTTTGAGGATGGAACAGTGGAGGAGAACATTGATATTATTGTCTTTGCAACGGGATATACTTTCTCTTTTCCCTTCCTTGAAGAATCACTTGTTAAAGTAGAGGATAATATGGTCTCACTGTATAGATACATATTCCCTCCTCACCTGGCAAAGTCAACCTTGGCATGCATTGGTCTCATCCAGCCCCTAGGTTCCATTTTCCCAACTGTTGAACTTCAAGCTCGTTGGGTGACAAGAGTTTTCAAAGGTAAGTGAGTGGGCGAGTGAGTGGCTGAGGGTCTTCACACTTGGCGGAGTTTGCTCAATAATGAGTTTAAATAAGAACGTTGCCGAGAAGAAGGTTACCAATCTGGGCTGCTCTCACAAGATTAGCATCCTAAAAAGTTAGTGGAGAACTCACAAAATAACAGATACAGAGATGCAAGAGTAATAAATATCTGCAATCATTCCTTTGAAATAGTAATTCAGAGAATTGTGATTGGCATAAAGTTAAGTACATGTTGTTCTTTCCTTGACTCATGAGAGAACAGCTAAGAAGGAAGACATCTATGACTCCTGGTT
The DNA here is from genome assembly GCF_041296265.1 of Equus caballus. Taxonomy (NCBI): domain Eukaryota; kingdom Metazoa; phylum Chordata; class Mammalia; order Perissodactyla; family Equidae; genus Equus; species Equus caballus. Next base: position 7,440,997 of record NC_091688.1, read on the forward strand.
TCACCTATATGATGTTTATAAATTCCTCAGAATATGTGCAAATCAAGAGACCTAGGGCCTACTCCATGCTTAACTCCAAATTAACTCTCAACAGTTAAGCAGCTCAACTTCACAGATCCCTACAAAGTTGTAAAATTATTGAAAGGTTTCTATCTGAGCATCTGTATAGTACTTTGCGCTCCAGAAGACTATTATCTCTTTGACCATAGGGTTCAATTCAGCTCAACAAAAACTCATTGCATATCTAGCCCTGTGTTGGAAACTGGTGGGATAGAGAGAAATTTAAACAGATTATTTCAACATAATAAGACAAATGCGTTAGTAGAGGAATGCATGGAGTGTGTGGTAAGAGAAAGGGCACTTAGCAACAGCAAGGTGGGATACAGGGAGGGCATGTGGTAAGGAAAACTTCCTAGATGACTGAGTTTCTCAGGCGCAGAAAAGAGAATCGTTTGAGCCAGAGCACGGAGGCATGAGGAAAATTACAAGCTACTTGCCATTCCTAAAAGATGAGGTGTGAGGCGGAGAGGGGTGAGAGATATCTTAGAGAAGAAGGGGCCAGGACACAGGGACCTTGTAAGGCACGCGAGGGAGCTTGAAGAGAAAGTGTAGATCAGCTCTTCCCAAATCTGGCTATGCATAAAAATCACCTGGCAGACTCTTAAGGACCCCGATTAAGAACAGCCTGAGAACCTAGACTCTCAGTTCAGAAAGCTCTTCAGGCATAGGATCCAATGAAAGTTATATGCAAGGAATAGACATTATCAGATTTACAGTTTCAATAGATTATTTCACCATTAGTCTGGAAGATAGATTTGAAGGCGAAAAGAGTGGAGTCTCAGAGACCAGTGAGAAGGCTACTGCAATAGTCAGCACTAAAATCTGATGCAACCTGAGCCAGGCAAAGAGGCAAGGTGGAGACAAGGATGTAAATGTGAGAAATAGTTACGGATAAAATCAGCAGGACGTAATGATTAGCTCAATGTAGGAAAATAAGAGAAAGAGAAAGGAATTAAGGATGACTTGCAGATCTCTGACCATAGAAACTGGATGGACAGCAGTGCTGTGAATAGAGAGGGGGCGTGCGGAAAAAGACACAAGTCTGAGCAAGAGGGCTTCAATGATGGGCTCAGTTTTAGACTTGGTGAATCTGAGACGTCTGATGACAAGCCATATCCAGGAGAACTCATCATTTTTCAATATGTCTGAAGCTCAGGGGACATTTGCAGACAGGAGATGGAATCATAAGCACACAATGGTAACTTTTGTATCAATCTGCTTTCTCCATCCCCACTGCCCTCCCTTAGTTTGGGCTGTTGTATCTCTCATCCAGTGTACTTCAGTACCCTCTTAACCAGTCTTGCTGCCTTTAACCTCACCCTCCTGCAGTCCATTTTCCAAAATTCAGCAGCTAGAGCGATCTTTCCAAAAGACAAATTTGATCTTGTCATCTCCTAAAGAAAACCCTCCCATGGCTTCCCATCACCTTCAGAATAGAGCTCAAGCCACCTGGCATGGTTTCCAGGCTCCACCGGCTTGCCTTCCCTCTCCCACCTCTTCTCTTACCCACTCCACCTCAGAGTTCCTGCTGCAGCCTGTGTTCCAAGGGCAGCATCACATAGAACTCAGTGGGAGTGGCGCACCCTGGTGTTCAACAACACAGCAGCCTTGACTGGTAAAATGCACGTAAATGACCAGAGTTTAATTACAGGAATCAAGTACTAGATAAGGCAATGATATTGAATCAAACCCACTACTCAAACCAGCCTTTCATTTTCTAGGCTTGTGTACCTTGCCCTCAGAGAGGACTATGATGGCGGACATTATCAAGAGGAATGAAAAAAGAATTGACCTGTAAGAACGTTTTTTTTTTTTTAAATTCTCTACATAGAGGAGTGTTTCCCAAAGCATAGTAATTTAACTACCTGCAAGAACCACCTAGCTGTTCATTAAAAATGTAAATTCCTGGACCACAACGCAGACCAACTGAATCAGAATCTGATTATCTGTATTTTTATGTTCTTCGTAGGCGATCCTTACACATACTAGTGTAAGAACCCACTACTTAAAGATAGGAATTTTACCCAAATCAGAACATTTTTCCTTGACTTAACTTCATTCCATTTTTGTGTGATGACGAGATGAGAGTCCATATCTTCTCAGACCACCCCCCTACACACACTCTATGGTTAGAGAATGGGATGGGAGCAACGGTAGTGACAGTAGCCTGGGTATTTGGAAAGTTAGCTGAGGGATCTCCCATCAAAGTAAATTAGAAAGAAGTTGGCGTGAAGTGACGGTTCGAGGATTTGTACTTTGTGATGAGGTGGAATGGGGTTCAATAGTGATCAAGCACCCTTGGAAAGTTAAATGGGGGGCCTTACTTCACATGCAGGTGTTATCTCATGTTCAAATTGTAATTCATCTACCATGTATTGACTATCTACTATCTGCCACCCAGAGTGCCAGGTACTTGAATAATTTAACAAGCAAATATTAAGCCTCTCCTCTGTGCAGGACACCGAGCCAGGCTTTCATTGGTGTTATCTCCTGAAGCTGCAGTAATCCTGACTAGTTTGTATTTGCCTGAAGACTTGAAGCTGCTTAGTTAATATCAAATAATAATTGTAGTTATAAATCTTGTCACATTCCTAAAACTTTTAGGAGTTCACAGCTATTTATTTTACAGCCTACTTTCAATGTGGGAGATGGGTCTTGCGATGGGATACACTGACGCTTTCCACGAGAGATTAATTCAAAACGCATTATTCATTCACTCGTTCTTTTGACGGCTGTTGAGCACCTAATGTTCGTATATAACTTAGAACATTTTGTGAATCTGCCTTTTTGTCTCCGTTAAGGTTTGGAAAGAGCCAGAGCCAGACATTGCAGACCAATTACATCGACTACTTGGACGAGCTCGCCTCAGAGATAGGTGCGAAGCCAGACTTCCTTTCTTTCTTGTTAAAAGATCCTAAACTGGCTGTGAAACTCTTTTTTGGACCCTGCAACTCCTACCAGTATCGCCTGGTTGGGCCTGGGCGATGGGAAGGAGCCAGACATGCCATCTTCACCCAGAAGCAGAGGATACTGAAGCCTTTGAAGACACGGGCTCTGCGAGAGTCATCTAATTTCTCTCTTTCCTTCCTGTTGAAAATCCTGGGGCTTCTTGCTGTTGTTGTGGCCTTTTTTTTCCAACTTCAGTGGTTCTAATCTGTCAGCATTTATGTGCCTTTGGCCTTATGTCAGTCAGCACTTCCAAAACAAAAGGCTAAAAGAAAAAATATTAAATCTATAGCCTAAACTTTAGATAAGAGGAATGGAGCAAGAGTGGTAACTAGAGAATTAGCAGAATTAGGTCTATGCATAAAACTAAAATTGTGGCATGAAATTTCTTTGCTGTTCTATCCTTCCCTCAAGTCCACTGGACTCTCCAGAAAAAAAACAACAAAATAACACTGGCTAAGTAGTGCTGCCAGCCATGATATAGGAGAGTTGTGTGGACAAATACTCGAATTACACAGAATGAAAAGCAGGCCCCATGGTTTAAATCGTTGGAAAATTTAAATTGTGGGTAAATATTTCACCTCCTGTGTGACATCCTCCATAGTTTTCCTATCTGGATTCTGCTTGGTAACAAAGTTCTCAGATGTTAGGTCATGCTCCAGTTGTTGCTAAGTGGAGAATCACACAAAAATACTGGAGAAAAAAACGAGAAGAGAGACCTAGAATACAACAGCAATGCTCAAACTGACTTTCAGGGCCTCATATTGAAAGCTGAGCAAATAGCCACATAGCTTATATTTTTCTTATATTTTGACAGAAGCACTGCTATAACAATAAAAGTAAAGTTGGCATATTAGCTATATACATAAATATACATATGTTTAGAACTTACCACAGACCAGATATTGTGCCATGTGCACATTGTATGTATTATTTCACTTAATTCTCAGAATGATTCTGTGAGATGGGTGAAGCCATTAGGCCTGTTTTACAGATGATGACACTGAGACTCAGCGCAAATTGGGTGATACGCCCAAGACCACACAGCGGACCTTATAATGGAGCTGGGATGGGAACCCGCGTTTGCTTCACTCAACTGAAGAGCTTTCTGAAATGAGAGTCTAGGTTCTCAGGCTGTTCTTAATCGGGGTCCTTAAGAGTCTGCCAGGTGATTTTTATGCATAGCCAGATTTGGGAAGAGCGGATCTACACTTTCTCTTCAAGCTCCCTCGCGTGCCTTACAAGGTCCCTGTGTCCTGGCCCCTTCTTCTCTAAGATATCTCTCACCCCTCTCCGCCTCACACCTCATCTTTTAGGAATGGCAAGTAGCTTGTAATTTTCCTCATGCCTCCATGCTCTGGCTCAAACGATTCTCTTTTCTGCGCCTGAGAAACTCAGTCATCTAGGAAGTTTTCCTTACCACATGCCCTCCCTGTATCCCACCTTGCTGTTGCTAAGTGCCCTTCTCATCCCACGCACTCCATGCATTCCTCTACTAACGCATTTGTCTTACTATGTTGAAATAATCTGCTTAAATTTCATAGCCTTGTCTCATGATATACTTATTTACAAAAGCCTCTATTACTGATAAGGTATTTATCACCAGTTTATTTTCTTCATAATCATGTATACTTTACTTTTGGAGGAACTTCACGTAGAAAACAACACTCTTTTTGCAAATATGATCTGATTCATTTTATTTTTCATATTTGGTTTATATTTTAGCTAGATCTAAAAGGCATTTGAAGAAATTTACAATGAAAGACACCTTTACAACAACATTTAAAATGATCATTGACATTTTGAAAAAATAAGCATCCAGGAGGGAAAGTATATCTCCCAAGTTGATGGAAAGCATAATGATTGAGCCTTGCGTTTGTCTCTAACCTTGCAGATAACCCAGGCAAAAAGTAAAACAATATGTAATCTTTGTCATCTGATAAAAGGAAGCACACCGGTTTCTTAGGAGAGACAAATATTTTCTTAGAACTGAAGCCGAAAAAAGACACAAGCAATTCAATGTCAATAGACATTGAGCAACATAATAGATAAACATCTGGTTATGAAACATTCATGCGGCCAGTCTTTCAACAAACTGTGTTTGTGGAGATAAACTCATCTATAAGCCCAGACCAAGGCCTTCAAAGACAGGGAAAAGGTCAAAGATTAAATATTTAGGAAAATTTCTCCTTTACTCCTCCAAAGTCTTTGTGGACTTTTTTTTACTTTGGCCTGGATTTCTCCCTCAAGGGCCTAGAACAACGCAATGGCAATCTCTGTCCGTGGAAACTTTTTCTTTAAAGTCCATTGAAATGACACCAGCATTTAAATGCAAGATTTTTGTTTTCATTTCTCTTCTAAGCAGATTCCTTTGGAAAAAAAACCTGCAAATGTATATATACTTAGTTCTTGAGTAAAAACTGATTACTTTGTTAATTATTAAGGATTATTTACAAGCCGTTATGTTAATAATAATAATAATAGAATTTATAAAGCCTTTATAGCAAAAGCAGGCCAACTACCGCCTCTGGGTCAAATCCAGCCCACTACCTATTTCTGTAAATAATGTTCTATTGGGACACAGCCACACTCATTCACTTACTGTCTGTGGCTGCTTTTAGCTGCAATGGCAGAGCTGAGTAGTTGCAACAGAAACAGTATGGCTCCCAAAGCCTAAAGTATCTACTCTCTGGCCCTATACAGAAAACGTGTGCCAATCCCTGCTTCGTAATGTGCAAAGCATCGTCCTAATTGTTTTTCCTAACTGGCCTCATTCATCGTTACTGCTCCCCAGTGAAGTAACTACAGTTATTATCCTACTTCTACAGTGGAAGAGATTGAGAAACAAGTGTCAGGGTGATGCTGAATCAGTAGGAAAAAACAGCTCTGTTAGGACAAAATTATTATTTGTTTTAAAGATTTTAGTTTTCCTTTTTCTCCCCAAAGCCCCCCAGTACATAGTTGTATGTTTTTAGTTGTGGGTCCCTCTAGTTGTGGCATGTGGGATGCCACCTCAGATAGCTTGATGAGTGGTGCTAGGTCCATGCCCAGGATCCGAACTGGCGAAACCCTGGGCCACTGAAGCAGGGTGGATGAACTCAACTACGAGGCCATGTGGCCAACCCCAGGACAAAATTATTATTAAATTTATATCCTTAAAAATTTTAGAAGAGCAATGATCTCTTGAAATATTTCCAAATATTCTAGTATCTTTTTAAAAGCATAAATAGTTCATTTTCAGAGTCTGAGATTGAGTAAGGAAGACTCACTCAGTCTATTCTTCTGCCTCCACACATCCTGAAATGGGACGCACTCCCAGACAAAGCATCTATGGTAGTCTGCTCCGAACTATGATCAGACCACTTGCGTCAGAAAGCCTCGGGGAGCTTAGAAAACGGCAGATTCCTTACTATAAATGTAATAATTATGCAGACTTGCTGAATCGGAATCTCCAGTCTTGATGAGCTCCCTAGAAGATTCTTGTGCACACTAAATTTAGGAACCTTTGGTTTGAGGTCTCTCCAAAAAGCTGCTTTCAGAGATTAGTCCATGACCCTTTCCACTCCTCAGGGCCAAATTCCTCCTTAGGTGCAGCCTTCTTGCTTCTCGCTACAGTTTACAACGTTGTGCTTCTCCCAGAAAGGATGTTGGCTGGTCATCACCCTCCTCCAAAATCTCTCTCTGTGATGCTCTCCTTTACTAACCTTTCATTTTAACTCTCCTTCTTTATATGATAGCTCCTTGATTTTCCTTACCAAGAGCCAAATATATCACATTTGTTCCTTAAAGAAAAATAAAGATATTTTTAAAATAAAACTCTTGGACCATGATACATAACACATTTTCAAATAATAAAGATTTTAAAAGCTTAACCCAGAAAGAATGCAGCATTTGAATTATAACGATGGCGGCAAAGGAAGATTATAACTGGTCTTTCAACGCTGCCATTGACCTGCAACCCCCAGTGCAGAGCGTATGGCTGTGCCCCAGGAGGCAGAATGTTGTTACATGGAACATAACTCACTTTTGTGTCCCGTCTGCCTTATGACCAGATCATGAATCAGTGACGCTAAACAAGAGGTTCTTGAGACTAGACTCTACTTAATCCAGGTTAGATGCCACAATGAGATTAAACACGTAAGGGTTTTATTAAGGAAAATGCCTGTATGAGGGAAAATAGGGAGAGCACAGGAAAAGTCATCTCAGATTTCTCAGCCTTAGTTTTCTCATCTGGGCATAAAAGAGGGGATCAGATGATCAGTAAAGCCCATCAAATATGCTACTCTGTGACCCTGTCATAATTTCTCCACTGTCAATTTTTGAATGATGGTTAAATTGAACGTCATTTTTATCATGTTCACTGGCACTAATGGCAAAGATGACAATTTAGTGCTTAGGAGCCATCAACTCCAACTTGTAGGAAATACAGAAATCAGGATACTTTGGCACTCTGCAGGGTGATGCAATAGTAGGAATTATGCTTTGGAACCAGAGAGTCATTGCAAGTCCCTGAGTCATTTTAGGGGTGGAGGGGACTGACCAGAATGCTCTCAGATAAGGAGACAGAGGCTCAGAGAAGTCAGGGCACTGTGCAGGGCCACACAGCCTGTCTCATCTCCTGAATACCAACTGGTATTCCTTCCACTACCAGTCCAAGCAAACCACTGGGAGAAATGGCTTCTTTAGCCTTGTGGGTGAGAAGTGTGTATCCAAAATTTTTATTTTTACACCTGGATGTCCATCTATATATGCTACATATTCTGGGAGGGGAATTTTCCTTGTAACTATTTTTAAAAGTTTTATGGTTAAACATTCCTACACTTTGAGCTGCTGGCCAGTAGGAAGCAATTGACTCTACAAAAGCATCAATTTCTCTTAATGTTGAAGTATTTCAAGTTCTAGCAACCTAAGTAACCTGGATAGAGTAGTAAAAACATCAATCACTTATTGATCATTTATTATGTTCTAGATGTTATAAAGAGTTCCATGTTATTTCGTTGTATTTAATCCTCATAACCCATCTTATGCAGCAGGAAATTGAGACTCAGAGTGGTTAAATGATTTTCCCAAGTTATGTGGCTTATAAGCAGGCCCAGCTGGGTTTGACTGCAAGGACTGTCTGACTCTGCAGCCTGTGCTAAATGGTGGTGTACAGGATGATGAATCAATAAGAAAAATCATTTATCATTTCTTCATTTTCCAGCGTCTGTCTTATATCCAAGATAAAATATCATGTTAGTCAATTTTGGTCCCTCTGTACACACCAAAAACAGAACTGATCCCCAGGGTACTAAAAAGTTGCTGAACTACAAGTTGTCAAAGAAGATTCAAAAATGCTTTTAATATGTTTGTGTCTAATAAGATAATACAAAGTTTGATTCATGTATTGTATCTAATAAGGTAATATACAAATGTATTAATATCATTAATAAATATTACATAAATTTAGGTATTAAAGAATCTAAATAAGAGTAAGAACTGCATTTGTTGGGGAAAAAATGTCCTCATAAGCACCTGGAGGGAAAAAGAGAGACTTGAGGTTTGGGCAGAATAGGGTTCTTTAGGAGAAAAGAGAGAAATGTTCAAGTTATTTAAAAGAGGAAGGAAGAAAAGAAAGGCAGAACTAAAAGGAAGAATAGAGCCACTGGGATAGCAGAATGCAGTGTAGAGTACACTGCTCTCCCTGTGACTCCTTGAATATTCCATAACGTTATTAAACACAAGAAATCTTTAGTGGACATGAACTTTTCGTGGAATAGCTAAGCTCTGTACTTATATTGGTATGGGACAGAACAATAGCAGCACAGTCAGGGGCCAATGCAGACACAGAGAAGACATTAAGAAGGAAGCAGAAGTAAGGAGAGGACTGTGAAGTTGAGGGCATGTGCCTAGGGACAAGGAGACCCCATCCACTATGCAAGCTACATATATTATATTTCAAATAAGTTCTCAGATTGCCTAAACTTTAGATTTCTCAAAAGGATCTGTGTATCACTAGAAAGACCTGCTTGGAGTCCTGACTCCTACAAGACTCAAAACATCATGAGAAACCCTGGATATCCCCTCGAGCAAGGAGCTAAGGCCTGCAGTTCATTCATTCCTTGAACATTTATTGAGCACCCACTGTACGTCAGGTACTGTGCTATGTCTGGGAACACGCAGATGAACAAGAAAAACCAGATGCAAACTTGTGAGGTTTAGATAGCTGGGTTCTGTAGCATTTACAAAGCGCTTCCACAATTACTATCTCCCTCATCCCTACCACAACCTAGTGTGTTAGGCAAGGCAAGGATGATGATCCCATTCTACAGGTAAGAATACTGAGGAAGTCTGATTCCTTGCTATTGTCCTTCCTGCTTCACCCCACTATGCTATGTTAAATATTTCACCATGTGAGCATTTCCCATTAATTACAAACTTGTTAGGCAGTTAGAGGACAGAATCTTAAGTGATAGGATGGTTTCTAACTCACTGTTGCAGGCTTTCCCACAAGATTATCATCAAGCTACAGAGACATTTAAGGGAACTCTAAAGGAAAATGGCTGCTGTTTGCTCTAGTCCTTCGATGGTAGAGGTGAGTCATGGGTCATCACTGTTGGCAGAGAAAAGATGCATTTCAAGCAAAATAATTGGCCTTAAGTACTCTCTCCATCTTCCCTCTCAGTGTTACTATTCTGCAAGTGTGTTCTCACAAAAAGAAAAAGAACAAGCTCAAGGTGAAAGGGACATAAGGAATTACTCCCTCTTAAGAACATGTGCATTAAAATAAAAACAAACCAAAAAAACTACAGAAGAAGCCCCTGTGGGGAAAACCTGTAGGTAGGGAGCCTCTTGATGCTTTTTGTATTTTAGAGTTGAGGGGTAGGGCGTTGTGATTGTTTCAATTTTGTTTTTGGAGGGAGAAAGAAAAAAACTGTACTGGGTAGGTCCAATTTACAACTGAGACTAAAACTAAGTAAATTCTATGCTCTCTTTGAACTCCAAGATTCTATGTCTGTAAGTATGAATCAGAGCAAAGGAAGAAAGGGGAGGAGGTGAGACTTCAGATGACTTAGAAATACAATGAAGATGCCAAGAAGCATCCCTCTCATGCATCAGTCAACAGAAGCTGGGCACGATGCATTAACAACCAATCCCCAAATCTCAAGGCCTGGAAATAAAACAAAGATTATTTCTCCTTCATGTTATATATCCACAGGGGCTAGGCTCTGCTCAGCAGTCACCCAGGCATTCAGGCTAATGGAATAACCATGTTGAAAGTTGCTGGTTACGGAGCTGAAGGAAGAGAAAGTGCTATGGGATCTCGCATTGGGAATTAAAAGCTCTGAGCCCAGAAAGGACGCATGTTACTTTGGCTCACGGTCATTGGCCAGAATAGTCACATGTTCCCAAACCACTAAAGGACCAAGAAGTTCAATCCTACCATGTGCCCAGAAGGCAAAAAGTCCAAAATATTTCCTAAAGGGCATTATTGTCTACCAATCTGGCTTCTTAGGGTCTAGGTCTGCTTCAAAAAGGGACCTGGATTGCTTTCCCTGTCCCATGACCTCAGGTACAACCAATTGACAATAAGCCCTAAAAACAGCAGAAAGTGAAGGTGCCATTGAAGGCCAGTCTTCTCAGTTTTAATTGCTATAAGACTCTGGTTGAGTATGGAAAATTAGATGATATAATAAATGATGTTTATGCTCAACCAACGCTTTAAAGTTCTTTGTCTCTACTTACGTTAGCAGCCTGCCTACTAAGGGGACTCCCTCTGTGTGCACCATGTACATATCATGGTAAGTGCCTAAAAATTGGAATTTGGGACACTAATTGTGGCCCCTGCTCTCAAGGTGTCCCTGACTCAAAGTTAAACATATTTTGGTTTTCAAAAGGACACTTGAACTAATAGCAGTCTTGAAAGCTTACTTTCTGGGTAAGAAGTAAGCTTTGAAATCATCAAAATATGATCATCTTCATAGGTACAGGAAAGCAGCTGAACTCACCAGAGCTAACAATGCTGTCTCTGTGCCAAGTCTTTAATAAGCAGGAAATAAGGCAAAGGGTGAGTCTAATGAGCAAGCCACAGACTCAGGGAGACACAGGGCCAAATTGTTTGGTTATACCGTATCGAAAACGAAGAAAAAAAGATTTATTCTTCCAGAACCTTCCCTCTGCTTCAGTCTTACCAATCTGTCCTAGAGTTTACTCCTAGAGTACTGTGGGAGTCACTTCAATGTTACAAATCAATAATCAAGACACCTTCTCTGGTCTGTCAACGACATCATCATCATTATCACCATTGTCATCGCCATTTGCAGAGTGAATACTATGGACAAGACTCTCCACATAGATTCTTATCTAATCCCCACCACAACCCCCTGAGGCAGATATTACCATGCTTATTTTAAACTGATGAAACTGAAGCTTTAAAAAGTTATAGAATTTTCCCAAGATTACTCTGATAACAACTGGTGAAAAAAATGCTTGAACCCAGGACTTGTGACTCCAAAGGTCATGTTCCTCCAATATATTTGTCATGTTTCCCAAGTGCCCGGGCAATAATCTACACTTTAAACAGCTTTAAGAATTGAATTTAACAATACGGGTGATATATGATTTTCAAATAATAATTTTCTTTAAATGTGAAATGGATCAAAACCCTTAAAAGTGAATCTTAGATGTGGCAGCTGTTGACATGATTGTCTTATTTTATTCTCCCTCCTTTGAGGGTGAAATTCATGAACAATGCAGATACTCTTGTGACTCCCTACTTAATTTCTATTTTGGAGGGACAAGAGTGAGTCTAAAGTGCATATCAGCAGTGCTTCTCTCAGCATTTCACTGTTGCAATTAATCAAGTTAAAATGTAAACAAAGGCTAACCTTAGGTTCCCAAATTCTACATAACATTCCTTATCTCTTAGACAGGCTTCATCCAGTGTGCTGGGGACTCCCAGGCCAATACTGGCTCGCGCTCACGCTCATCCACTTCAATTTCTGCTAGATCCAGAGTCCCAACCGTGCCCAGGCCCTCACAGCACCAGGAATTCCAAGTACCTAGAGTAAGTAACCAGATATAATCTGTAATTCCTTTGGAGTAGGGAGGGGGGCCCGGATTTTTTCCTGTTTTGTTATTGTGTGTCAGGAGAGAATCACCTCACCAGAATGCCACTCCCTCAGTCTCTGCCCTGGGGAAGCTATGAAGCCACTCTCTGCCCCAAGGTACAAAAAGAACAGTAAATGTTTGAGTACTTGTAACAGGACAGTAAAGACAGATATTATCAAGTCTTCTGTGTACACTGGCAAGTACACTGCTGGGTAGATTAAATGGTTAATCAAAAGGGAAAATTGAATTCCTAATGCAAAGGGAAATCAGTCATTTTTCTTAAGAGTTTCCATTAATATCTTCTAACATGGTGTCAGACAGTTGTTTGGGGGTTTGTTTACCAAATGTTGGCATTTGGTAGAAATTGGGAGAGAGAGGCAATCCCCCTTTGGAATCTGACTTGTACATATCGACATGTTGTCCTTTTTCCTGTTCTTAAAAGTGTTTCATTCTATACATTGTGCATAGATGAGCATGCATTATGTGCGTTCCATTCTATGAATTATGACAACATTTCTTGATTTGCATACTATCGTCAGATCTTTTTTGCTAATTCCACTCCCAGCTGAGTTCACAAGATTATAAATTTCAAGGGTTTTGAAAATCTGTTGTAAACATCCAATTTAAGGGCATCTGATTTAGAGATGGAGAAACTAAGTCTCAATTCTTTGTTATTGGTTTCCCCTCCAGCCTAAGGAATTTCTATGGCACTGCAAATTTAGAACCTGAAAGAATTTTTCTTATCTGGTGATTGTGGTTAGGAACAGGCTAGAGGAGGCAGGGAACAGCTGCTGGAGGATAGAAATCCCAGAACACGGCCCTGCTCTGACCCGAGTTTCTTACCTGTTTGTGCTTGTTTGTTCCCAGGGGCTAAGTGGGCCCGTCACTCACCCTCAATCGCCATCCAGCTAAGTCTATCTCTGATTGCTCCTGAAATGCACGGCCCACTTAAGGACATTGTATCATTGTGCATTCATGCCAGTATCCATGGGCTAAGAGTGTGTGTGTGTGTGAGAGAGAGAGACACACAGACAGACAGACACACAGACAGACAGACAGAAACAGGGGAAGAGAAAGAGGGATGGAGATATAGGTAAAAGACTGGATGCAAGTCTGACAGCACCAATGAAGATGGCGTCCTAAGGAAACATAATACGTGACTCACACTGGAAACTGTTAAGAAACACAGGTTAATTGATACAGTGCTGGACTCAGATACAGGATAATTTGCAGTTTCCTGACACCAATAGATGAGGTCTCCAGGTCAATTAAAAAAATATATCGAGAATACGACTCTAACCCAGAGCTTCCCAAACTTTGTAGGTTCACGGGGCCTGTTAACGGAATAAGCAATCCTTTCACAGTGCCCCCAGGCTATAGCTCCTCATTTAAGTAGTCAAGTCCAAACAACTTAAGTATTTCTGTTCTTACAGCTTTATAGTTGTCTGAAAAAATACTACACACATTGAAAGAAAAACAGTACTTTTATTTTATTCTTGAATAATCACAGTTACTTAACAATGAGGTTTATGTGCCTGCTGGGCACTGCACAACTTCTCAACCTTGAAATCAAATCAGACATCATCTTTTCATTTCCCGTTCCACCTTGACCAATTTTCGTGCAGTACTTGCTTTGATTAGCAGGCATTTGGTTCTGCCCAGAACATCCATAAGATATTTGGTCCACTCCAAAAGGTCCTTGATACATGGTTATGTTTGGTCCTGTCCAAAATATCCACGGAGACATTGGGTCCATGCCAAAAGGTCCTTGATATTTGGTCCTGTCTAAAACCATTTGGCATGAACCAAATATGCCCATGGTGGTTTTGGACTGGAGCAAATGTCAAGGACCTTTTGGCACGGACCAAATGTCTAATGGGCCAAATGTCTTATGTTTTGGACAGGACCGAATATCCAGCAAGGCTTGCTTTTTAATATTGCAACTGCCCAAAACCCAGCTTTGCAAAGATCTGATGTCATCAAGTGGAACACAGCCCTATCTGATATTAAAGCAGTGAACTATTTTCATCTAATACTTCGCTTGGTATTCAATAGATGTGGAGTATTACTGTGCTTTCCTCAAAATTTTCAAATAACTTACAGCACCTCTGCACACAATTTTGGGAATGACAGCACTAGCCTCATGTTCTGACCCCCTATATGATCCTAATAGACTAAACTGGGCACTCAATCTGATTTCGGTACATTGCATATTTGCATTTTACTTCTTTGAAGCAGAAGAAGCAGTATAAAATGCCCAGGGGAAGAATAGCAGTTTCTGACCCCGTGGTTAAAAATTGGCAACCATTATGCAACTTGATGCGGGGTCGGTGAGCCTGAGGAGTCGAAAGAAAGATTTCTTAGACTCTCAAGATCTGGCAGTAGTGCTCTTTTATTTAGAGAATAGTGTGGAATAGCATGGGGACAGGACCCATGGGCAGTCAGAGCTTCTGCTGCCGCTGCTTCTGCTGCCCCCGCTGGCATGGGGACAGGACCCATGGGCAGGCAGAGCTGGTGCGTGGGGACAGGACCCACGGGCAGTCAGAGCTGCTGCTGCTGCCCCGAGTTGAGGGTTAGAGCTAAATTTAAGGCATAGGTATGTGAGTTATCTCTTTACAAGACAAAGAATATGTAAAAAAGTTAAAATAGTATCAGTGCCCGTATGGTCTGGCCATTTGGCGGTCCCACAACTTTTAGATAAGAATCAAACCGGATTGAGTAAATGGCAGAAGTCACCACTTGAATTTTATCCTCGGCTAAAGACAAAGGAGGATTTGGGGGGGGGGGGGTCAGTTACATGAGGTTGCCAGACAGTAACCAACTTAAGTTCTTGCCTCTGGCATTGATTAAGAGCTTCTAGAGATAAGACCATCCCCCCTTCTTCCTGGCACAGAGAGGGAGGCATCTTCACAGATAGAGGTTTCCCTTAGAAATGTAAATGTTTCCCAACAAAGGGGCAAACAAATTCCACTCCTTGGAGCCTGAATCTCATCTGTAGTTTTAAAACTAACCAGCCTAAAAATCCTCATCACAACTGACAGTGATTTTCCAACTCATTTGGTAATTTTGTGTTGCTTAAATTATTTTACTTGTTATTTTTTATAAATTCACTTTCATCCAGTGACACTTACGTTACCAAGTTAGTCATATTTTCTTAATTTTTATTACTTATTTCTTTTATATTTAGTCAGTTTGAGGAGGCTTTTTTCATTAAAATAACAATAATAAGAAGAAACACGTTGCTTTTAAAACCTCCAACAAAGAAATGACCAAATTTTTACTAAATATTCACATAAACAGCAATAACATTTTAAATGTTACGTTTGCATTAGCACGTGCAATAGCATGCCAGCAATCAGTGGCACTCACGCACTTTTCACCCTACTAAAATTTCCTACTGTGTTATCAATCACTCTGCCTGAAAGCACAGCAGTCAGGGACTGGAAATGATTTTTGGTTAAAAAAAATAAGAAAGGAGGACAAAACTTTCTCTAAAAAGCACTTAATTTTTTAATCATTTTGGTTCATGTAATTATCAGTGCTTGAATGCGTGGTTGGACGCGTTCGGTGTCATCAGCGTGTGAAGGCAGCTGCTCCCTTGGGTGCCTGTGTGCTCACATATTCTCATGTCTGCTTTCCAAACATCGGAACAACTCAAATGAGACTAAGCAGATTTGAATCAAAAAATTAAAGACAGAAAGGAAAAGCCCTCAAGAGCGACTTTGAAACCTATTTTGTGCCCTCGTTTTTTCTTTTTCTCTCTTCCCCTTTCTCTCACCATCATCCTTTTATTTCTCTACTTATTTCCCTCACTTGCTAGAAGACAACCTTTAGATATACATTTCTAGTTTACCCCGATGGCTCTGATTCCAAATATTCTGTAACTTCATCTTTGTAAATAAACCCAAAATTGTCAAGGCAGATATCCACGAAAACATCAGATTAAAGAAAAATCTCCTGAAGATGTAAAAATAACATAGCAACATCTATTGGGGGCCCAGCATGTCCCAAGAATTGTGCTAAATGCTTCTTTACATTAGCTGATTCTTTCTTACAACTGGGTCTATCTCTAGCTTCATTTTGGAGAGAAGGAAACTGAGACCCAGAAACAAGTTACTTGCCTAAAGTCATACTGCTGGTAATTAGCCAACACTGAATTCAAACCCGGGTCTCTGACTTGCAGCTTTCCCACTGGCCCACGAAAAGCCTCAGGGAGATTCACTGCTCCGAGAAGGCTGGCTGCATCTGGTCCACAGTGATTACAATGGTAGCCTGGGGAAAGAATTTCTATTTATTGAACATTTGATAAGAGGCCATTTTGAGGAAGGAATCTCTGACCCAGGACATTAGCTCCCAACAAACACAGTCGTGCGCCACATAATGACATTCTGATCAATAATGGACCACATATCTGACAGTGGCATAAGATTAGTACCATATAGCCTAGGTGCGTAGTAGGCTATACCACCTAGGTTTGTGTAGATACTGCACAGGAGGAAGAAATTTTCCTCTACCCTTTTAGGTTCTTCTGGCTGGTCTAAGAATTAAATTGACATGAGACAGATTAACAGGAGAAAAACAAACAAGAGTTTAATAACACATGGGAAAAACTCAGGAAAACTGAGTAACTTGCCAAAATGGCAGAAGCTCTCACCTTAAATACCATCCTCAGATAAAGACAAAGAAGATGTTGGGGGTGGGGAGAGTCAGGGACTTCGAAGGCAAGGAAGGCAATTCACAGGTAGGTAAAAAGGAGCAAATGTTTGGAAAATAAGTGTTTGGCCACAGAGAAACAGAAGAACACAGAAGGGAGCCCAACAACAGGCTTTTCTAGGTTCCTTCCTGTCTACCACCCAGTTCATGTTATGCTCAGGTGATAGCTCACTTCCTGAGACAGATTTTTTTAATCGGAATTCTTTTAGGCAGTTAAGGAGGAAGTAACAAGAAAAATGTTCTCAGTCTTTTATTTCTTAAAAATAATCAGCCTAAAATAATCCTCATGTTAAAGAGACGCATTTTGGGGTGGTAAATTTTATTCCCCTTCAGTGCACTCTACGATGTTCACACAACAATAAAGTTGCCTAATGATGCCTTTCTCAGAACATATTCCCATCTTTAAGCAATGCACGACTGTATTTGCTCAATTAATTATCTTTTCATTGAAAAGGATATAAGGAGATGAATTAATTTATTTTACCCATCAGGAAATCAAGCCATTGCCAAATACGTATGCCACCAGTATAGACCAAGTATGCTACCAGGAGCTATGAGAAAATAAGAGACAAGCCAAAGAAAATGCCCTACTTTGGGGAAACATACAGCCTTAGGCAGAAAGAAGACTAACAGATATGACCCAGTGAACCAACTCTGCAATGCAGTCTCCTCTTGTGAGGAACACACTACTTCCTCTAGGTGTCAAGAGAATGGCAAGCTCACCACAGAGTTAGGTGGTCATAGCGCCTCTGAGGACCATCTCTGGCCTGTCGTCTCACTGCCCCCTGTCTGGAATGCACTTCCTCCGCTCTCCACCCATTGAAATTCTATTCACCTTTCAAAACCTGGAGGAAAGAGTATTCCTCTCTGTTGCTTTCCTACCACCCCGAAGCCAGAATTAGCACCTCTTCCTTCACGCTCTTAATGCAATGTATGCATAAGACATCTCTCTGTTTTAGCACTTGACACAGAATATTGTAATTATTTATTTTCGAGTCTGACTTCCCCTCCAGAGTGATAGATACTCTAAAGACGGCTTCATGTCTTGTTAACCTTTTGCACGCCCCCCATACCTCGCCTGGGGCTTAGCAATCGAAGCCCCTCATTGAGTGTTTGATGGCAAAATTAACCAGAGAACGAAATCATAGAATCTGAGTTGATAGGCCCTTCTAGAGCATTTGATTCTACCCTCTACATGATCTATTAAGCTCCCACTTACAGTATCTCCAAAAAAATCATCATATAGACTCTACCTGAACAAAGCAATGATCAGAGCTTGAAACACTGGGAAGTGCTTATATTGAGCTGAAATTTGCCTCCATACAACATCTTCTGTTCCCCCATTGGCCATAATTCTAAACTTCTGTCTTTGTTTTGCAAAGTGAGCCCAAGGCAATTTGTTTCGCTGCCCAAGCCCTCAGCAGTTAGCTCACAGGGAACCAGGTCCCTGGCTGGGCTACCTTCTGACTGCCATAATATTTGGAGCAGATGCATTTCTTCTTACTGAGCCAGCCCACTGCTTTCAATCAGCAGTGTGAGCCTGAAGCAACAACGTCCTAAGCAAGGCAGTACACAGCACTGGTTCTTGCTATCCCGGGAGCCCGGACACCCTCTCTCCGGGGAAGTCACAGCTCCCCCTGCTGACCGACGCTATAGTTTCAGTGGGGCCTTGCCAGGGAAATTGCCTCGCCCTCTCTCTCAATCCTGCCGTTGGAAATGCCTCCGCGCTCTCCGCTCACGAACGGAAACTGCTTTGTTTCCTGGTGTCCTACTGAGGGCATGAGTGTCTTGCTTTAATCTGACCTGCTGTCCTGATGGAGCCAGCACGCTGGTGCACACAGCTGCAAATACCACATTTATATGTGCAATCTCCCCCGCTTTGTTCCTGGAGCCACTTTTCCTATAAGAGTGGATATTCTTCATTGAATGCCTACTATGTCCCACAAAAATTAATAGCGTTTTATCCCATTTTACAAATGAGGACACTGAGGCTCAAAGAGGGTATTTTCCTATGCACCACACTGATTCGTGATAGAGCAGGGATCTGAAACAGACGTGTCTGGTCCCAACACCCACACTCACTTCACTGCATCACCTGCCTTTCGAAATGTAGGGTCACTTTCCTCCTCTAGGACCCAGGGAGGGGGACGTGATATAAGGTTGTTGGTTCAGTGATGTCCATCAGGCGCTGGAGCATGACTTCCTGGAAGCTCTTCCCCAGCAAATCAGATCCATTTGCTACTGGGAAGCAACCAGCCCCCCAACACTTTTACCGGACACCTGAAAAAAGTGGGCCTTTTCATTTCGCTCAAAAAAGATTTATTACACATCCATTACTGCATGTTCCAAGCGCTGCCCTCGACACCGAGGCCACAGCAGAGAACAGCGCAGATGAAGTCTCTCTCATTGAGCTGCTTCCCTCAGGTTCCCAATCCTAAAAAGCAAAAGCTGTATATCGTTTTGTGGAGAGAGCTCATCTGCGAAAGAAGAAAATAGCAACTGTTCAGGAAAACTGCCTTTGGGGCTGCTTCTCACATCTCCTCGGTGACCCATGTGCTTTAAACGCTTACTAACTTGGGAAGATAAAATTGTCACAAACATATTAGGGAGTAACCTCTAAAATCCCATGATCTAGTGTTAAACGTGTCTGTATTGACCAAAATGCTGTAGGAATTAAAAGAACAGAGGCTCATAGATGGGAAAGGCAGAAGAGGAAACCAGTGTGGGGCAGTGTTTTTATAGTGAAAAGAGCTTACATTTATTGAGCATTTTCGATGTGCCAGGAACAGTTCTAAGCCAATTGACATGTGTCAGCTCACTTGATCCTCACAAAGCCCTGCAAGGAAACTGCTCACTATTTTCTCCATTTTTGTGATGCACAGAGGGGTTAAATAACTTGCGCAAGATCACACAGCAGTAACTGACAGAGCTGAGCTTTAACCCAGGCAATCTAGTCCAGAGCCTAGTTGCTTAACCAAGACACTGAATTGCCTCTCAGCATTCTTACAAGTCTGTGTTGACACATGGCCTGGGACCACACAATCCTACACCTGGAGCAATGGTGACAGTGCCATGTTCCTGGAGGGGAATCAGTATCTGATGGAGAGAAAAGGGATGATTTTCCATGCCTACGTTTCCACCACACACCCTCCAAGGCAGCACCTCTTTCTTCCGCTGGGGACCATCCCCTGGCAGCAGGTGGCAGGAGGATGGACAGCACAGCTGGGACCCTGTCCCTATGCCAAATAACTGACACTCACCCAAGGCAGTGTCTCGGCTCCTAGTGCCTCCACCACCCCACGTGGGGCCTTGTGTCACGTCACCACACCAATCTGAGCTTCAGTCTCGTATGTTTATTTGAAATCGTGTTTGACAAGGCTATCCTTTCCAGGTGTGCCGCTCTATCTCGTTCTCAGGTTGGTGAAGGGAGGCTGAAGGCAGCAGCCCAGTCCAGAATGTAAAACTCTGTCCACTAAAGGGTCAACTGCAGCCACTCTGCCAGAAGTGACAGTCTTGGCAGCAACTGTGCTAACATTTGACAGCAGTTCAGAGTGAAAGGGTGGGAACGTCCCAAGCACATGGCTAAACTAGTGAACTGAACAGGTCTCTTCTCACATTCGTGACACCTATACAGACTCAAACAGAGCAAATCTCTTAATCTTCCTAATCTTTTTGTTACTGAACCAGGTTAATTTTGCCCGCCGCCCAGAATGCCAAACACTGAGGTGACGAGATTGCAGCAGAGAGAGGGTCTAATCACAAGGCAGCCACGTGAGGAAGCGAGAGCATGAGCCTCAAATTCAGTTCCCCGAAAATAGGGACTCAGGGATATTTACGGGACAGGCACAAGGTGGTCTGAAATGTGGAGAGAGGTGATTGGAGGTGAGGAGAGGGGAGGCAATTGATGATGTGCGCAAGCGTAGTCAGACTCCATGCCTCTTCACAGGACCCATGTTCACAAAACGGCGGCATTAGCATGATCTGAGGGTGGAGTTTTTAGCCTCTTGACATCAGAAGGTCGCCTATCAGACATCTGCATGGGTCCAGTTGATGGGTTGGTGGTCTCAACCGGCCTGAAGTGGACAAGGAGTTCTAATTCCTGAAGAACAGCTCACACGCCCATTACCATGGTGACCCAGGCCCCAGGCAGATGTTATCCATAGGAGCCTAGTGGGAGTCAGATAGCACATTGCCTCAGCAGCACAGTTAACGATGGGCGGGTTAATAGCTAAAAGCTATAATCAGTAATTGCAAAAAGGAAAAAAACTTTAGTTCCTAGCTATTCAATCCTCAATGGCTACTTCACTTTTCCCTGGTTTCGAAAGCAGCCAAGGATGGGGTGGGGCTTTCACCTGTGAATAAAATGCTCTGCTTCGTTTTCTCCACACAGGACAACATGGCCAAGCGAGTTGCAATTGTCGGGGCTGGGGTCTGTGGCCTGGCCTCCATCAAGTGCTGTCTGGAGGAAGGACTGGAGCCCACCTGCTTCGAGAGAAGCGACGACCTTGGGGGGCTGTGGAGGTTCACTGTAAGTGAAGTTTCAATAGCTTTGTCATGTGTCTGTTGGGAAAAGGCTTGACCAGTGCAAAAAGAGATTAAATTTCTTCCACAGGGGCTGGCTGCCCTGGGGAGGGGCTAGATACATCTGTTAAACAGGAGGCCGAAAAGGGTCATCGAAGTTGATAAAAGAAAGAAGCAGGGCACAGCCTGGGCTTGGGCAGGAGGTGTGTCAGGCGCCTTACAAGCTTTATCCAGAGCCAAGAGGAAGAAAAATGCACACCAAGGGTGGAACAGGATGGAATGGCTGGGACAGGCCAGTAAAGCCCAGGACAGGGGGAGCAGGCACAGAACTGGGGATCTGAAGCAAGGCCAGAGACGCAGTGTTCAGGGCAAAGGTGTAAATGCAGCACAGGAATTTCAGCCTCTGCCTGCAAGACTGAGCAGCTTGTACTGCACCTTTGTCCAGACCTGCTCCACCTGAAGTAAAAGGACACAGACCTCAGCATAGGAGGAGTCCTATACTCGAGGTCCTGCCATCCCAACAGGCCCAATCCATGCTAAGAGCAATCAGAAGTAGATAGTGGGGCTTTGCAGTCCTTTTTTCCCTGAGCAAAAGAGAAGTAATATTCTCAAATTTCAGCAGGGCTCCATCCTGGATTGGAGGGTGGAGAGAGGTGAGGAATGAGGAAAGGCAAGTACACAGCCCACCTTTGGCTGGCTGGGGACCCAGGGGGATCAGAGGGGCCCTGCCTGAGGCTGTTGAACTGGGAAGCAAGGCAGGAAAAGCATTCAGGGAGCTCCGTGGCTCAGCCGGGGAAGCGTTGGCATCGGATCTCCCCAAAACTCCTATTTTCCCTCCTTGGGAGAGTGAGAACATTTCTCATGAGCTTCAACGTGCTAAGGAAACAGCTGCTAGGAATAGTGAAAAGAGGCAAGGTGTCAGATATTCTGGTCTCAGAGCCCCTACGGGGCTGAGGGAAAGCATTCCCCCACCAGAAGGGTAGGACTTGGAACTAGAATAAAGTTAATTATTTTCTAACTCAGTGAGCAAAGTTCCAGAGAGGCCACGGTTCCTACTTCAGTCACAGTCCTCCCAGCGTAGGCCAGCTTGGCTCACATAAAGAACTGCGCATCTTTGTTTTGTTTTTTTAATTTAAACGTTATATAGCTTTCTGGTGTACGTCATAATATAGTCAGAATTCTGTATAGATTACATCATGTTCACCACCCAAAAACTAATTATAGTCCATCCCCTCACATGTGAGCCTAATCACCCCTTTTGCCCTCCCTCCTTGAATGGTCACCACCAATCCATTCTCCATTGCTATGTGTTTGTCGCTGTTTTTTTTTTTTTTTAAGATTTTATTTTTTCCTTTTTCTCCCCAAAGCCCCCCGGTACATAGTTGTATATTCTTCGTTGTGGGTCCTTCTAGTTGTGGCACGTGGGACGCCACTTCAGCGTGGTTTGACGAGCAGCGCCATGTCCGCGCCCAGGATTCGAACCAACGAAACACTGGGCCGCCTGCAGCGGAGCGCGCGAACTTAACCACTCAGCCACAGGGCCAGCCCCTATTGTCACTGTTTTTATCTTCCACTTATGAGTGAGATCATACAGTATTTGACTTTCTCCCTCTAACTTATTTCACTCAGCATAATACCCTCAAGGTTCATCCATGTTGTCGCAAATGGCCGGATTTCATCATTTCTTAGAGCTGAGTAGTACTCCATTGTGTATAAATACCACATCTTCTTTATCCATTCGTCCCTTGATGGGCACCTAGGTTGCTTCCAAGTCTTGGCCATTGTGTATAATGCCGCAATGAACATAGGGGTGCAGGTATCTTTATGCCTTTGCATTTTCAAGTTCTTTGGATAAATACCCAGCAGTAGGATAGCTGGATCATATGGTAGATCTATTCTTAATTTTCTGAGGATACTCCATACTGCTTTCCATAGTGGCTGCACCAGTTTGCACTCCCACCAGCAGTGTATGAGAGTTTCCTTCTCTCCACATCCTCTCCAACACTTGTTGTTTCCTGTCTTGTTAATTATAGCCATTCTGACTGGAGTGAGGTGATATCTCATTGTAGTTTTGATTTGCATTTCCCTGATAGCTGATGATGTTGAGCATCTTTTCATATGCCTGTTGGCCATCCGTATATCCTTTTTTGGAGAAATCTCTAAGAACTGCACATCTTGAAAATGTGTCCAACCACCAAATGTGACCATCGAGGCATAGAGACCTCCCCAAGGGGACTAGGGAAAAGAGCACATCTGTTCCCACAACTCAAACTGCGTAGTTTCACTAGGACAGCAGAAACCTGATACCCATGCCCACTGAAGCCATTGCCAGTCAAACATGATATCCTTCCCCTGAGGAACCTCAGAATCCTTCTTAACACAATACTCTAGACAAGTACTATTAATCCATCAGAGTTGGGAGTTAGCTCACAAGATGAAACTGCTCAGGTAGAGAGGTAATTAGCAGAGTTATTTGGTTAAAGTAATCTCAGTCAAAGCAAAAAAAGTGAGTCCAGAGACCTTGGCATACTAAACAAAAATGCACCTTATATAGGTCATGGACATCTAGTTATTAACACAAAAAAGTCATTGATCTAAGAATCAACAGAAATAAGTTCTAGATCCAGCTGTGCCTAACTGGCTGTGTGACTTGGGCAGGTCAGACACCTACACACAAAGCACTGTGGGGGGACACAAAAGTGAACAGGATTCACCGTGTCCTCAGGGAGCTGTGAGGCCGAGGGGAAAAGTGCAGGACCTTGCAAGTCAGAAGCAGTGCTGTGGAGTGGAAATGAGGTCAGAATTGCATCCACTTGAGGGAAGCCAAGGAGGGTTTCATGGAAGAGATGGCACATGGTGAATTTTGAAGGATTTCAACAGGCAGAAGAGATTGAGGGGGAGACACTAGAGAGGGAATCAGTACAGAAGAAGTACTGGGCAGGCTTGGAAAATAAAAGTAGCTTATTGCTGTATGTGGTCCTTGGAAGAGAAATAATGGGAGGGGAGGGCGGTGGCTGAAGGTTTGGCCAGGGGATTTGTACTCAATTTAGAAAGCAATGGATAATGAGGAGCAGAATTCAGAAGATGTCATTGTTGTTGTTGTTATGTTTGTTTTGTTTGCATGATGGGAAGACCCAAATATGTTTATAAGTAAAGAGAAAATATCTGGAGGGTAGGAAACGATTGAATATGTAAGCCCAAATTGGAACAAGATCCTGGCAGAAAAAGGAAGTCGTGGAATTGTAGGCCCAGGCGGAAGCATTCACCTTGGAAAGGCAGAGAGAGACAGCTCCCTCAGAGACTGGAGGGGAAGGAAAAGTGAACACAGGAGAGGAATTTTGAGGTGGAGGGGAAGAAGATGCAGGAGCATGCACATCAGAGGCCTCAATTCTTTCCGGAAAATATGGCGTCTGTGGAGGGTGAGGAAGGAGTGGGCGTGGTGCACGGGGGTGGAGAATGAAGGAAAATAGACAAGGCCATGAAAAGATACCGTGAGGCCCGCGATAGGGCATCAAAAGGAGGAGAAAGAGGGTGACCCAGCAGTAGCCGAGTGAATTGGTGCCCAATTAACAAGTCATCCCAGCCCCACTGCCTCCCATTATAAAATGAGAACAGGGAACCAGTTTGGGAAATGGGTAAAAGCTGAATTACTCCAGGCCAGGAAGCAGGAAAAGCCAGCCCTGCCTCCATTCAGCAGCAGTCTCTTGTACTCCCTTGGGATTCCTCCAAAGCCTGATTGAAAATCCCCAAACTAGGGGACCTTGAAGGGGCCTTCCAGCTCTAGCAGGCTAGGAGCCTCCTGGGTCTTCCTAGAGACATCCTTGTCCCCCTCTTACCCTTACACACACACACACCCCCCCACAAAAGTTTGGGTAGCCGTGTCAGTAACACTGTAGGTTGATCACCTCGATTGAATATTGAAGAAATAAAATGTGAGGAACTTCCTGTCACTCACTAGAACTCTTAGAGAAACTCAGTACAGGAAGGGACGATACAAATCGCCTTCATGGAGAGCCACACTGACCTCATCTAGAGGTAAAGATACTACCCTGGTAGAAACAAATCCAGCTCCATCCTTTGCATCCCTGAAACATATTCTCGGGCTTAATAACCCTGCCTGGGATGGTCTCCCTCCTTATGGGCATCAGGGTCTTCTTCTCTGCACATGCATCCTTTCATTTATGCAACAAACATTTATTGAGCACCTACTGTGTGCCTTATGGACCACATACTTTTTAGACTCAGTGAGGGCAATGATGAAGTGTAATACTTCACCCCTTAAATCACTGAGGAATTGCTCCTCAGCTGTTTCTTCTCTAGGCTTGATTCTTACAATTTTTCTTTAAAATCCTTATTTCAAAAATTCAGTGATCTTGGTAGGTTTCCTTTTATTCATATATTCAACAAACATTTATTGAATTCCTATTATTTTTGAGGGGGTCCACCTGACAGGCCCCTACCCTTTGGGGGCTTTCTCAAATCTCCTCTGAGTTTGTAGGTCCAAGAAGTGGACCGTGTCCACCAGTGAGAGCCTGCCTCTCATTGAGGAGAGGAGGTGACAAAGTGAAACGGGTTCTTGCTGCTCAAAGGAGAGGGAAAAAAGAAGGAAATATTTGTTCCTGGAGAACAAGAGGCGTGAATGCCATGCATCAAGAGGATGTCTCTGTTCAGGAGTGAATTTTTATCATTTTACTTCTATTTTTAAAATGGGTAAAGAGAAACCTCTGACCTGACAAAGCTCTCTTCCCACTGCCTATAATCCTCTCTGAAGGACACAAAGTTTGAGAAAGTAAATCCCCATGGTAATTGTAGAAGAATAATACAAATACCATTTCTTAAGAGCTTACCAGACACCGTTCAAAATGTGTTATAACTATCATTTCAGTTTATCCTAAGGGATATGAACTATTATCATTCTTATTTATAGCCGAGGAAACTGAGACACCGAGAGGTTAAGAAAATTCCCAAGGTCACCCAGCTAAAAATGTAGAGCTTGACTATGAAGCCAGGCCTGACTCCAGGGTCTATGCTGTCAAGAACTACACTCCATGCATTTTCAAAGTCTGTTTCACAGCTCAAGAATGAGGCCAGGCAAACCCTGGACTGTTCATGGAATCCCACCAAGTCTTTGCAGAGAGTGGTGACTTGCCCACTGCATTGCCGGACCAAAGTGGACCAGCGAGCCCTAAACCCCTCCATTCCTGCTCTCATTCTTTTCCCTCTCTCCACAGGCCAGCCCTCCTCCCCTCCAGTCATTTTTCCCTTCAAGACAAAAACGTTTCTCCTAAGTGGGCCCATCAATTCTCAGGAGGTGTGTCCTTCCACACTCGGTGTGCCGGGGCCACTGGCAGACCCACACAGAGACAATGCTAAGAGTGCCTGCAGCCGGGGGTCTGGGAATCGCTGGGCCAGGTTGCTTGTTCACTGAGGCAAACTCGAGACCCGTCTTCTCTGTGTGCACGCTAAACACTCCAGACCTGGGGGTTTTCCAGGAGAAACAATTGGTGGGAGGAAAGAGAAAGGAGAGCAAAGAGGTGGCCTGAGATTCCACCCTCAGGGGGAAGTTTCCACTCTAAACTACAGTTTCCCCTCGGCTAACACCTGTGAAACATTCGGCGTTTCCTGGAAGGTTTTCTTCTTCCTGCCCTTACAATTATCTTCCAAAGTTTGGCAAAACAGAGTAGTTGGTTTGGGTTTTTTTCTATTTTTGTTTGTCCATTTGTTTTAAGGTCCCATAAAATATGATTCCCTGGTTTATCCAATTCCAGTCAATCCCCATTACTTTCTGGTATTTAAATGTCATATTTAAGTGTCATTACAAAATGCTTTAAAATTTTGGGGG
Source organism: Equus caballus (assembly GCF_041296265.1). Taxonomy (NCBI): domain Eukaryota; kingdom Metazoa; phylum Chordata; class Mammalia; order Perissodactyla; family Equidae; genus Equus; species Equus caballus. The sequence continues at coordinate 7,468,169 of NC_091688.1, forward strand.
GGCCAGCCCGGTGGCACAGTGGTTAAGTGCGCACGTTCCACTTCTCTGTGGCCTGGGGTTCGCCAGTTCAGATCCTGGGTGCAGACATGGCACCACTTGGCAAGCCACGCTGTGGCAGGCGTCCCACATATAAAGTAGAGGAAGATGGGCACGTGTGTTGGCTCAGGGCCAGTCTTCCTCAGCAAAAAGAGGAGGATTGGCAGCAGATGTCAGCTCAGGGCTAACCTTCCTCAGAAATAAATAAATAAAATAAAATTTTTTGAACTATTTTTATGGAAATCTTTACATGTATTATGCACACCTCTATCTGTCTTAAACAGTACATATTCCAAATTTAACTTTTTATTGTGGTTTACTAGAAATTGACAGTATTAGCAAAGTGTTATTGACTATGGGATGCTCTCCGATGCCAGAGAAAAGTGGGGGAGCTTGGGTCTAATTGGCTCCAAAATGTTTGTAACTGATATTTTCTCCTTAAACAATAATTTCTTCCCTTGCTGTTTGCTCTCGCTTCTCAATATTACAGCTCTTTACAACTGCTCCTATTCTCTTCTTTTCTAAAACCCAGGGGAGACTTTGATCACTTTTAATTAAATCAATCCAACACTAAATTAAGTTGTAATACCAGCTTCAAGTTTAAGGATGTTCTAAAACTCTACTGTCCAATTAGGTAGCCACCAGTCTCAGAGACCATGAAATGGAGTTGATACAACCAAGGAACTAAATTTTTTATTTCATTTAATTTAAATTTATTTTCATTTTAAAACCGATACTCAATTCAGTTACTGAAGAACTTTTAAGTACAGTGTTAAGAATCTGAGTACGTGAATCCACTATATCCAATGAAAATTGAACATTTGAATTGAGATGTGTAAAATGCACACTGGATTTGGAAGACAGTATGAGAAAAAAGAAGGTAAAACGCTTCATTAATATTTTTTATATTAATTATATGTTGAAATTATAAAATTTGGGATATATTGAGTTAAATAAAATATATTAAAATTAATCTCACTTGCTTATTTTTACTTTTTTGTAATGTGGCTACTGGAAAATTTTAAATGCACATGTGACCTCCATCCCATTCCTGCTGGGGGGATTGCACTGAAGCCGTGTTACTCAGAGCACAGTCCATGGCCCAGCACGATCTGCATGGGAGCCTGTTAGAAATACAGAAGCTCAGGCTCACCCAGACCTGCTGAATCAGCAGCTACATATTAGTAAGATTCCCCAGGAGATTCTTAGCAAAATTGAGAAACACTGATCTAGGGAGCTGTGCTTCTCAAACTGTGGAGAAGAATCAGATTTTTTTTTTTGATTTCTAATCAAGTATCAACAATTGTATTTGTAAAATATAATAAAAATGTACTCTCAGAAAAATGAAAATGAAACAAAGAAAAATGTCAAAATATAACTTCAAAATTTGTATAGAGTCAAAGAACATAAAAATAAATTTTAATAAATGTCATTAAACAAACACAGAAATAAAAGAAAACAATTCCAAAAAAGTGGACACACTGTTCTTTGAGAGCATGTACATAGGCAACCAATATAGAGAATCAGTATTACACTTGTAACTTTTTGCCAAACAAAATATTATGTGTGTAATAGCAGTTTTAAAAGTGTAGGCGCACTTTTAATATGCATTATACATATTAAAATTTAAGGTTTTTAATGTGATAATTCAGCTTGTTTCTTGATTGTCAGTTGATCTGATCTGGGTTAGATGGATGGCAATGCTCTTTGCAAGGGGTAATGTGTACATAAACTGTTTCTAAGTTTTGCTTAATAATAGCACACATGGTGGAGAAAGGAGGCTCACAGAAGTATGTGCACTGGAATGGAAGAAGGGATTTTCAAAGCAGTCTCAGCAAGCTCAGGATATTCATTCTTTTAACTGCTATCCAAGATGAAGCAAGTAGTGCTATGATTTTAAAACTTATCTTCAATCCTTTATCAGCAGCCAGTTTTTATGCACTTTTGGATAACATTTGCAAACACATTGTGATATAATCCTACTCACGTGACTAGTACACAGCTCAGATCTCATGCAACTCGTCACGAGTTGGACAAAACTGACGCTGACCTCTGCCTCATTCAGCATAAAAGGAGTCCACATGCTTGGATATTGAGCAATGTCAAATTATGGCTATAAAAGTTCCTAGACATTTGCTCTCAATTTCTGACTTATCTTGTCATGGACTAGTAACAGACAGTTCACGTTGGTACTGCCCTGCCGACAGCCTCTGGGAACAGCACTGCTTTAGATCTTTCTGCAGAATGAAAGACCAGGATTTCAATAGTCCTCTTTCTCAGATGCCTTTTAGACTCCAGTTTGCATGATTTGTTCTGGATAAATGAGACTGTCAGTCGTGGGGCCACATATCAGCAAGATATAGTGAACTCATCAGTTGACGAGATCAGTGACATTAATTCAAACCACAAAGCTATGTTTATAATTGTATTCTCTGTGATCACTAGATATTTCATGCAGATATAGATTCCTATCCTTTGAGGGAATAAAGTAAGCCCTCTCCACATGTGAGGTTTGTGTTCATGTTTCCACTTTTTCATACAAATAAAATAATTTTTTTTCACAGGGAAAAAAATGAACTATACATATTCAAGAGGGTAAATAGTACTAAAATACTAAGGACCTGGGGCCAGCCCTTTGGCGCAGTGGTTAAGTTCGCACATTCCGCTTCTCAGCGGCCTGGGGTTCACCGGTTCGGATCCCAGGTGTGGACATGGCACTGCTTGGCAAGCCATGCTGTGGTAGGCGTTCCAAATATAAAGTAGAGGAAGATGGCCACACATGTTAGCTCAGGGCCAGTCTTCCTCAGCAAAAAGAGGAAGATTGGCAGCAGTTGTTAGCTCAGGGCTGATCTTCCTCAAAAAAGAAAAAAATACCAAGGACCTTCCCATTAAAATCAGAACAATCTTCCATAATACATCCAAAAGACAGAGGAAATGTATGTTAAAGACCTTACTAAAACTGCTTATTAGTCAACCTGTAGTAGTTGTTTGAGATGTTGATACTTGCTAGTCATTCAAGTCAAAACTGGGGGTGAAAAATTGGTTAGTGTTGCACCATGCACGCAGTTGTCCAACCTAGAAACCTTTGACCTCCCTCTCCCAACTCCTAGATCCAAACGGTTTCACAATCCTATCTGTCCTACCTTACTGCTGCCTCACGGATCCCACCTCTCTCCGTTTCCGCTGCCATTGCCTCCCGCAGGCCCTCATTAGCAATCAAGTGGATTTGTGTTTCACACTCTGAAGGAGCCTCCTTCCCTCCTTTCCAGATGCCTCTAATTCATCTTTTGTAAAACCAACATTATCTTTCCAAAATTTAACATGAATCACTTCCATGTTAAAACATTCAGAATACTGCCATAACCTTCCCATAAAATCCAGATTCCTTGACTATAGATACAAAATCCTTCACGATCCGAAACCCCTTCCCCATAATCCTTTCAACGACACCCTGTGAAACCAAAGTATCCAGCAATTGTCCATCACCCAGATGCTGCTTTCTGGCTCTGGGCTATTTCCACTTCTCCTGTACTTTCCAGTGATACTGTGTGAATCTGAACAGGTGAGTTCATCCCAGGTTTATTTGTTAGAACATAATGAATAAAATTATGATTCTGATCACGAAATTCATAGTATCCAGTGCTCACCATTTCTATAACAAGTCTCATTAGAAAGGGTCACCTTAATCTTGGTCAGTGTTGGAAATGTCTAAATGTAACATCTATTTCATACGTGTGTATGCACATGCGCAAACACACACATGCTCTTGTGCCTGCACTGTTTGTACAGGAACATGTTGAAGAAGGCAGAGCCAGCCTCTACAAGTCTGTGATTTCCAACAGCTCCAAGGAGATGTCTTGTTACTCAGACTTTCCATTCCCAGAAGACTGTCCAAGTTATGTGCCAAATTCTCGATTTCTGGAATATCTCAAGATGTATGCAAACCGGTTCAACCTTCTGAAATGCATTCAATTCAAGGTAAGACCCGGAACGTCAGATAGCAGTCAAGAAGTATTTCCCACCTATTTTCTATAATCTCTCTATAGCCAAGCCCTGGAGTCTTTAGATGAGATAAGGAACGGGCAGGACAACCGATGACGTCTGGCTGGTTTCCGTTTCCCCTTGTGCTTACATCCTCTGGAGGTGGAGGTGGATACTTTGAGTAAGGATTCACATGTGTAAATTTTTAGTTTGCCATCCTTAAATCCAAGTGTCCAAAGAGACTTAAAAATAGCAAACCACATTTTCAGCTTGGGCGAAATGCCTGCTCGTGGCGACACTGATAACTCCTACCAGCCCCTGAGTACTTGCTTCCTGAGCAGCCCTTTATAGGAATGGACCTGTGCAATGGCCCACACACAAGACAACCTCACCACCTGAAGGAAATCTTTTCTAGGTATCCTTGGGAATAGAAAACTCTTGGAATATTGTTCCTCTGGTAGAACCTACCCACCTCCCTCCCCATTTCAGAGGACAGAGATGAAAGGAAGGTAGAAGGACATGGGCAAATGAATAGATCCTTTCTTTTTTCCTGTTCTCCCTTCTTCTCGAAGAAACACATGGAAATCCATGGGTCTCCCTTCTCCCATCTACCTCCCTGCCAGATATGGGGGTGGTAAGGGATTCATAGGGAATTACACAGAGAAAGCAATGTGAATGGAAAGCTTGACTAAAACAAGTAGCAAACAAGATTCAAATTCACAACCTGAAAAGTACTCCTGATCAAAACAAAATTACTATCTCGAAGAGATATCTGCACCTCCGTGTTCATTGCAGCATTATTTACAATAGCCAAGACACGGAAACAACCTAACAGTCCATTGATGGAGGAACTGATAAAGAAAATGTGTTCTATATGGATAGATAACGGAATATTATTCAGCCATTAAAAATGAAGGAAATCCTGCCATTTGCAACAACATGGATGGATCCTGAGGACATTATGCTAAGTGAAATAAGTCAGACAGAGAACGAAAAATACTGCATGATCTCACTTACATGTGAAATCTAAAAAAATCAAACTCATATAACAGAGAAACAATTGGAGATTGCCAGAGGTGGGGGGGGGGGGGGGGCGGAATGGATGAAGGTGGTCAAAAGGTACAACCTTCCTGTTTTAAGATGAGTAAGTTCTTGGGATGTGATGTACAGCATGGTGACTATAGTTGGCAATACTGTATCGTATATTTGAAAACCGCTAAGAGAGTAGATCTTAAAAGTTCTCATCTCAAGAAAAAAATTCTGACTATGTGAAGTGATGGATGTTAGCTAAACTTACTCTAACAATTGTTTTGCCATATAAACATATCTCAAATCATTGTTGTACAACTTAAACTTGTACAACGTTAGATGTCAATTATATCTCAAAAAAACTGGAGAAAAATTAAAGTACTCCAGTTTCCGAAAGAGTATTTTATCCCACTTCCTTATTTTACAAGGGACACAGTAAAACTAAAACACTACCATAGTGAATGGATATAATACCCATAAGTATTTTTTAATGTATCAGAGTTCCTGAATCTGAAGCATTTTCTTTACTACATGCTGCCTCAGCTTGCTTTAAAATAACTGAAAAAGAAAAGCAAAAAAGCTAGATGTTCACAAAAGTTTTAAGAAAGTACACATAGGGCCAGCCCGGTTGCATAGTGGTTAGGCTCATGCGCTTCACTTTGGCAGCCCACAGTTTGCTGGTTTGGATCCCAGTTGCGGACCTACACATGCCTCCTCACGCTGCATGTGGCGTCCCACATACAAAACGGAGGAAGACTGGCACAGGTGTTAGCTCAGGAACAATCTTCCTCAGGTAAAAAGAGGAAGATCGGCAACAGATGTTAGCTCAGGGCCAATCTTCCTTGCCAAAAAAAAATTTTTTTTAAAACAAAAAGTACACACAAGCAGCTATCTGTGAGAGGTTTTGTTCTTCTTTCTTCCCTATGCATTCCAAATTTGCAATAATGAACTTTCATTATTTTTAATATAAAATAAACTTTATTTTGAAAGATTTTTAATTAACTGAAAATTTACATTGACAGAGTTGCTAATACAAATGTAGAAATCCAACAAGCACTTCAAATGTTATAAACCAAACAGTAAACCTGTCAGGAAGGACGTGAGAAGCCTGTCTTCTTTGAAAACTGAAAAAGAAGAAAAGGCAACAAAGTCTCTTGGTCAGTGGAGCATTTATGCTTTCAAATTTGACTTGTAAATTTATTTTATATATTTTCTGAATCAGAACCTAGTACCCATGGACATATATGTACTCAATGGGGACAAAAATTAGACTATTGGAAATTTGGACTACTCCCAAAAAATTCAGGCCATGAAGTTAGCACTTTTCAAGAGTTGTCTAGATCTGGGAAAAACTTCAGCAACGTTTTCTATAAGACTTTTCATAAGCTAAGATACTTGGGACCAAATTTATATTTTCAATTATACATTATCCATGTCTCTACCAAAGGAACTGTTGTAAAAGAGACAGCTCTATGGGAAATATACGTAATAGAAAGAATAATGAATACAACAGAAGACTGAGGTTATCATCTTGACTCTACCACTTACTATGAGAATTTGAGCAAATCACCTCAAATCTTCAGACCTCCCCACCTCTCTTAAATACCCATCTACAACTCTAAGCTTAGAATACTTCCATCAAGGAAATTATGATTAATCTGATAGCCCAGTTAGATATATAGGGTTACGTTTATCAATTATGTTTAGTCTGGGCTCTAGAACACTTGAAATGTCAATTAGCACATCAGTCAGCAAGCCCTTACTGGAAACTTGACAACTATTAATCATGTCTATGATTCTTTTTTCAGACTAAAGTCTGCAGTGTAACAAAACGCCCAGATTTTGCCGTCACTGGCCAATGGGAGGTAGTCACTCTGCGTGAAGGAAAGCGGGAGTCCGCCATCTTTGATGGTGTGATGGTCTGCATTGGTTTTCTCACTAACCCATTTTTGCCACTAGACTCCTTCCCAGGTAAGGCATTTTCTGCAGCTGACCTTAATTTGTCTCATGGGAACCGTCGTGATACTGGACTGGTCTGGGAATGAATTCCTATGATTCCTCCGTTAAATAGTTAAAGTGATGAGGTATAAGGGATTTTTTTCTAACCAGCATTTCCTGGCCATTTTTTGGCTTTCATGTGTTCCAAACAACCTATGAGTACGGAAGAGTAGAATGAATAACAAATAAGCAGTTTTATACTTCTCCAGCTTTCAGTGTCCCTCCCTAAGTGCCTGGCAGCAGTTGCACGTCTTCTAAGATGCGGGATGCTTATGCAAGTTGCTAACCTCAGCAGAGCACATAGCTAGAGCTGAGTTTAGAGGCCCACAAAGGTCACTTGGCGAATAAAGGAAAAACTCATCTGGTTTTTGTTTGTTTGTTTTATAGAAGTTTAGTTGGATCAGAGGTTTACGGCATTGAGTCCATAAACCTCTGGGAGGGAGATGAGTCCTGGGAGGCAAGTTAAGACATCTTTGGGTCTCAGTTTCTTTATCTGGCTTTTGCAGCCATGATCCATGTTAATCTATGCCAAATTTCTATTGGATTACAACTCAGAAGGAATAGAAAATACAATGGTTTGCTTTATTTCATCTGCCGTAAGGATTCAAAAAGTTAAAACTTTAGGAAACTTTTTTCTGAATCATCTAAATATGACCTGGAGTGATCTCAGGCCTCATCTTATAATAAACTCACGTACTTCCAATGGCCCTTGGTCTGTGCCCAGAGGTTAGTCAAGTCAGGTCAAGTTAGGATAAAGCATATCCTGAAAACTGCCATAGAAGAGAGTTCTTGAATTGGAAAGCACCAAGTTCAGTCTTCTTCCCAACGCAGAAAACTCTTCTCCAGCATCCCTGAGAGACTCAACAGCCTCTGCTTGAACACATTCAACAATGAACTCTCACCACCCCACAGGACAACCCAATCCTTTGTCAGTTCTTGCCTGCAGAGAAAATCCCTGAGCAACAAGCTACTCCAAACTCCCAGGAAAGAGTGCCTGGCACAGGATCTCTCCAAGAATCCAGAAAGTTCCATGGAATAGGGAGTACACTGCATTTATTCGGCACCTACAGTCTATTGCATAAGGTGCTAAGAATATAGAGGTAGATAAGATACGTAGCCTTTATAGAAGGAATAAATAGTGTTTCATAGGAGTCCAGTGGAGGAATCACAATCTATATATGACCCGGGGTATTATCAACTCATTCTACAACACTCACGTCCTCCAGGGATTCTGGATCTGCCCCCTAGGGGTCACTCAGGTCAAGTCAGATTAAGATAAAGCATACCTTGAAAGAGACTGAGCCAAGGTATTCAGTTTGAACAGGATGAGCTGGGGATCCAGGAGGTATAGAGTCTAGGATACACAATTAACAAGCTGTATAATCTTGGGCCTTCCACTTAACCTTTCTAAGCCTCTGTTTTTTTGTCCACAAATTGAGGGGCTTGGACCACCCACTTATGCAACAGCATACAGCACAAATCACAAATCAAGCGAGCAGAGCTCTGCAGAATGTGTAGTCCTTCTCAATATTCGTCTTACCAGCCACCACCAATTGGCCATTTGAAATCCCCGGCTACATGATTGCTAAGGAGCCTTTGAGCTCTAAAATTTTGTGTCTTTAGACTTAAAATGGAATCCTCCAAATCTCACCATCTCCCTCTCTGCCTCACAGCAGACTTGCCTAATCTGTACACACTCCCTGGGGTAGTTGTTAACTATTAGAAAAATTCAAATTCTTTCAAGACATTCAAAAGCATGTCATGAGCTCCGGAGGTAATTCCAAAGAAAATGTTCCAAACGGTCTTAGTAAAAATAATAGGTATCACAGAATAAATGCATAAATTCCCAAGATGACTATTTTTATTCTTTCAGATGTATACACTCTGGTGTGTTTCCTAACACAACCACATTCACCTAATAAACTTTCTTTCTCTGTACTCCTGTAGTATAAGAGGAGAAATTATTAGTCTGATAGGAGACCCAGCCACAGAGTCTCCTTTTTGCCCATTTATGATCCAAAAGAGCCCAACCCAGAGAGAATCTACAATAATCTAACATCCAGGGATAATTCCATGATTCTCATTAAGCTCGTCTAGTTCTCACTTCTCTGCCCTTATCTGATCTATATTGTCCGTGTGCTGAGTTAATATTTGAACTTAGTTATCGTTAAATTCTAAAAGCTCTGGATTGTGGTTGGGTTTTAAGTGGGATTCATGTCATAGTTCAAATGATTCAAGATGAACTGAAGAGTTACCAGGTGTTGATAAGGCTACTTGTCACAGGCGTCCATGTTTAACCCCTGAGAATCTAGATAGCTCATCACTTTTTCTGGAAAACAACAGGTTCTTTGTGTAGTCCATATTACTTTTGCTTGTGTTGTGAAACCTTGAGAGTATTCTCCAAAACACTCCATTCTCGTTTGATGTTTCAACGAGCTTTGGCATCAACTGCCTGCGATATCCTGTCTGGTTAGAACAGCAGATCTAATCCGAAGTGGAACTAACATAGTCCCCCTTTCTCTGAGGCAGCTCTGGCCAACTCAGCAATTGCAGCCTCAGTTACCATCGGTTCCCAATGTAAACTATCAGTGAACTTGCCACACATACATGGATCTTTTGGAATAGGAATCACATTTTATTTACTTTATTTCCCCGATATCATCTAGCACAGGGCAGGTGTCCAAAAACGTTTGCTGAATTGAGTGGAGGCACTGACTCCTAATTCCCTTTAACTTCTCTGCTCTTGCTTCTTGCTTGTGAAAAGCTCTACATAAATCGAATATTAGTAAATAGACTATTACAGTCCCATTGATTGCTATCAACTTTTAAATGGTGATGACTCCTTACACTTTCGCTCAGTAAGTATGCCATGATATTTCAACTTAGTAGTTAATCATCTAGTAAATAAAATTAAAGGCCTATGTAGTGAGATGGAGTAAGTACATCCATTAAATAAATAATCACTCACTAATTTCTGTATCATGTAAAGTCATGTATTCACAGTTCAGATTTTCTTAAAATCAAGTATGCTATTAAAAACAACCTAAATAGTCTGTCAATCATTCAGTTATTAACTGAACAATACTTATGTTTTATTCACTGATCCTGTAATTTCTCTACTTGACTTATTTTTTTCTATAGGTATAAATACCTTTAAAGGCCAGTACTTTCATAGCCGACAGTATAAACATCCAGATATATTTAAGGACAAGAAGGTTCTTGTGATTGGAATGGGAAATTCCGGCACTGACATTGCTGTGGAGGCCAGCCACGTGGCAGAGAAGGTACCATTCTTGACGTTGCTTAGTGAAGAGCTTTATCTTCAGACGCATGCCTCAAGCAAACAGTGTACGACACCATGATAAATGAGGAAAGGTTTGAAAATGCCTAAAACACACACATGTACAGGAAGCAGATTTTTTAAAGTACTTTTTTCTTAAACGTTCATAAATTTTACTGCAAATTCTGTCATCTTTCATCCAAAACCACTTCTCTTCCTATTTTTGTCATTTTCCTACTCATCCAACAAGAGTTACAAGAGATGTCTGTTTCTTACCCAGTCCCATAGGTCAGAAAGTCCTGGCAGTTTTTCCCTGCTAAGATCTCCCATTTGCTCCCTTCTTTCCTTATTAATTGCCACCGCCATCATCAGATCCGTACTACCCCGCACTAAGATCATTGAATTGTCCTCATGATAATAATTGTAGAAATAGTTGCTATTTATTGGGGCTCACTCTGTGCTAAGTGCTTCACTATATGCTTGACTGCATCACGCAGTCATCAAACAAGACACTGAAGTAGGTACTGTTAGTATTCTTGACTACAGATGAAGAAACTGGGGCTCAGAGAGGTTAAGCAACCCACCTAAAGTTGTACCTCTAGCAGGTGGTAGAGCCAGTCTTCAAACCCAACCTCTTTGCTTCAAAGCCCCTGCTCCTAACTCTACCCTGCAGCCCTGCCCTGCGCCCCCAGTCCACGCACCCACGTGCAATAATCCATCCAGATGGCCAACCACCAACAAACACACCCTCCGAAAAGCCTGCTCTCATTATGACACTCTCATGTTAAAAAGCTTCTAATAACTCCCCTTACCTAGAAAAAATAAGAAACTGCAGATGCATTGGCCCCGCATTATAGTGTTCTCCATATTCAGGTCCACATCTGCCATTTTAACGTTATCCCCCACTGTTTTCCCACAGAATCATCAACTGCAGCCCACAGGTCTTCTCAGCCCTTGCAATTCCCGTGCCTCTATCTTTCCCTTGGCCTGCACCACACCCCTCCCTCTGCACTGCTCTTTTCTCTTTACAATGTACATTTCTATTCCAGCTATCTCACCCCAACACAAAGTGATCCCTCCCTAGTAAGAATTTATGTATTAATTGTTGTTTACACTCCTCAGTTGGCACTTTTTAATTCTTAGTATTGCTAATTACTTTTTATCGTATACGTTTTCTTTCTAACTATGCTATAAACTCATTGAGAGCCATTCAGCCAAGAGACATATATTGACTGTTGGCTTCCGATACGCGGAATGCTGTGCCAGGCACTGGGGATACGCTGCAGAACAGAACGACAAAAACAAGATTCCCACTATCAGGGAGCAGAGAGTCATGGGGAAAATAGATGCCAAGTCAATAAGTATAAATACCTAGATCAATAATGGCAAGAATGAAAATAGCTACTAATAAAAAGGATTGAGGGGCCAGCCCCATGGCCGAGTGATTAAGTTCACGTGCTCCGCTTTGGTGGCCCAGGGTTTCGCCGGTTGGAATCCTGGGCGCGGACATGGCACCACTCATCAGGCTATGCTGAGGCAGCGTCCCACATACCACAACTAGAAGGACCCACAACTAAAATATACATACAACTATGTACTGGGGGGCTTTGGAGAGAAAAAGGAAAAATAAAATCTTTAAAAAAAAGTAAGAAAAAGTGTTGGGAGTGTATACCTTTGATATTCCCTTCTGGGACTTTAGAAAAAGGACTCAATGATCAATTGATTGATTGATTGACTGACTGATTGACTTGGAGAGACTTAGCAGTTTGGTGGAGCTATCCTGAAGGAAAAGAAAGGAGGTCCTGAAACAAAATGATCACAGTCCCATCTACCGAGATGACCATATGTGGGTAGCATATTATTATTTCTATTTCTCTAATCATTTAGAAACTTCTTCAGTCGGAGAATATACTTTGGCATCCATCTTGTCATTTCTATATCAACAAAGAAACTCCTCTTGAGGAGAACATAGTTCATTTCTACCAAAATATCCTATCCAGTTGCACATCCTGACACAGAGGCAGGTTCAGTGCAAATATGAGCAGGGGTCAGCCCCGCAGCCGAGTGGTTAAGTTCAGGCGCTCCACTTCAGCGGCCCAGGTTTCACCAGTTGGGGTCCTGGGCACAGACCTACACACCACTCATCAGGCCATGCTGTGGCAGCGTCCCACATGGAAGAACTAGAATGACCTACAACTAGGATATACAACTGTGTACTGGGGCTTTGGGGAGAAAACAAAAATGAAAATTGGCAACAGATGTTAGCTCAGGGCCAATCTTCCTCACCAAAAATAAAAGCACACTTTAAATAAATAAATAAATAGCCTACTCGTCCATTTAAAAAAATACATGAATAATGTCAGAATCATTGATATGCTCCTAGTTCTTGCCCCCACATATCCCGTGTAGAATATACTGCTCCATTTTAAAGCCTAACAAAAACACTGACACTGTGGCCGTGGTCACCATGCCCCAGTTTGTTGGAGAAAAAACTATCTGTTAAATCAATCGTTTTGTATGCAAAGTAACAGATTGGTTGACTAAATCTTTCAATTTTAAACAGTTGTATAGACCACTCCTTATTGCATAGATACCAAAACGATTATTAGCTTAGTGACCTCAGTCAGCTGGTAAACTCAAACAGCCGATCAGGGAAAAAAAAAATATTTCACCAAAACAAATTGTACTGTCAGTTCAAACAATGGATTCTTTTGAAATCCTTCCTAGACAACTTTTAATTGCTGCCATACCCTGTTATTACTGCCCACAATTAACGTACAAAGTTGTTCATTCGCCTATTTATTGTCTTCTTACATGAGACTTTAAGCTCCCCATGTCTTGCCACCACAGCTCATTGACCACAGTGTCTAGCATTGAGGCTGATAAGTACTCTGTGACAAGTCCTAAGGCATTTTTACACTCTAGATACTCAATCCATTATCTGAAAAGAATGACTTTAAAGTAGGAGTTAGAGGAACCAAAACTATCTTGTCAGGGACATATTTTGAGAGTGTCAGACTTTTTGGTGCCGTTCAATTCATGATCTTTTCAAACGTCCGACCAGGCCAGCCCCGTTCACTGTGTGAAACTGACTGACCTCTTTGATTGCTTCCAGGTGTTCCTCAGCACCACTGGAGGGTCATGGGTGGTCAGCCGAGTCTGTGACGCAGGGTACCCATCCGACATGGTGATGCAGACTCGATTTGAGAACATGTTCATAAATTGTCTCCCAACTCCAATTGTAAATTGGTTGATGGCAAAAAGGATGAACAGATGGTTCAATCATACAAATTATGGCTTGGTTCCAAAAGACAGGTAAATACAGTGTATCTGCCGAGGGCTATCAGGAAGAAGGCACCTCAATCCTTCCAGTGGCATATCCAAACCAGGCAATTACGCAAAAACATGATTGAGTATGAAGGAAAACTTCATACCAATTTACTTGATCATAATACTAACTGTTTTGGAGTTCTCAGTAAGTGAAATTGTGTATTTCGTCTTGTCAACAACCCTTTAAAGTGAGTATTACTGTAATCTCCCTTTTATTGTGGGTAAACTGAGGCTTAACGAAGTTCAGTCACTTGCCCAAACTCATTTAATAATAGTGAGCTCTGTGACCTTGGCAAGGTACTTAAGCCTCAGCTGCAGCAATCAAAGGAGAACGATCTGTCTAATATTCTTTCGACAAAAGCAACACGCTTGCCTTGTTTCACTGTGTGGGAAAAGTTGACTGCCCTTGTGGCCCTTCACCATCTCTAATAGCAGTGCCTTCTTGCCCGTGTCAAGATGACCTTTGTTTTCAGTCTTTCCTTTCAGTTATAACCTACAATTTATCCTGTTAACAAGAATCAATAGTTTTGCCTCCTCGTTCATTGTTTCTACAATGATATTCCATTATCAGGGTGCACAGCCTGGAGATCCTGTCTGATCTTCCTCCAGATTTCACTCTGGACCAGCACGGATCAGGTGGCACCCAAGCCACCACTGACGGCATGCAGCTTCCTGCTACAGGCACTTCTTTCCTCTTGCTCTCTTCATCCTTCTCTCGTGTACCTTCCTCTCACCCTGATCCGCCCTTCCCTCTTTTGTCTCCATCTTTTCCTTCCTTATTTCTTGCTTACTCTCTTCCATCTCCTACCTGCAAGCCTCTCAGAGGTTTTGACCCTTTCCACTAGAGCTTTCTCTACCATAAGTTTTATCTAGCCTGGATGTTAGCTCGTGGAACTATAAAGAATTTGACTTAATCCCATATACCCTAGAAAACGTGAAAGGAGCCTGAGGAATGATAATCCCTTCTCTCTTGGATTTATTTAATCCTTTATCAGTTCCAAAGTTCTTGCATATATACTATTTCATATGCTCTTCATCCTCCCCAATGAACTAAGGATGGCAAGTATTAGTACCCTTATTTTACAGATGAATAAAAGCAAGCCTGCAGGGACCAAACGACTTTCCCAAGCTCTGTTAAGTTTAGACTTTGGACAAGAAGCCACCCTTACTACCTCCTATGCCAGTGCTCTTTCCATTTTATCACACTGTCTCTTTCTCTGCATTCACTATAAGCCAAAAATGGCTCAGCTTATTTAAAACCAGCTCACAGAGTATTTGTTTAGTGATTCCCAAGGCATACCCAGAAAAAGATAATTCTGCCCTTGTTCTTTTTAAACACATGCATGTTTTCCTTATACAATTGCTTCCTACGAGGAGAGAGCTTCCAGGCGTTCTCAGCTGATGTAGAAGTCCCTGGTTTCCCTTGTAGTCCTTCTCTCCAGCTATCTCTACAGTGATAGTGACAGCTGAATGCTGAAATTCAGCAAAGGAAACAGGAGCCAGGAAAGCTCTCACCTCCTTCTCCTCAGGCTTCCAAACTCTGGTTAACGATAAGCACACTTCATCATCCTTTCTGGACATTCATGAATCCCCTCGCACAGAGGTAACTTCTCCCAAGACTGGCACCTCCTGCCTAGCCAGGGGGAGAGTTCCAGAATGAAGAGCGGAAGGAGGGAGGGCTGGCTGCATTGTTCACTGGCAGTTCTCTTCTCTGTCTATGATTTTGTTTAGGACTCGGCTGAGAGAGCCTGTGCTGAATGATGAGCTCCCAGGCCGTATCATCACTGGGAAAGTGATCATCAAGCCAAGCGTAAAGGAGGTGAAGGAAAACTCCGTCATATTTAACAACACCCCAAAGGAAGAGCCCATTGATATAATTGTCTTTGCCACTGGATACACCTTTGCTTTCCCCTTCCTTGATGAGACAGTAGTGAAAGTTGAAGATGGCCAGGCGTCACTATACAAGTACATCTTTCCTGCACATCTGCAAAAATCAACCCTGGCCATTATTGGCCTCATCGACAGCTTAGGCTCCAGAATACCCATGGGAGAAATACAAGCCCGATGGGCTGTTCGTGTTCTGAAAGGTAAGTGCATGAGAAACAGCTGGGCACATGTTTTCAGTTTGCCATGGGATTTTGGATACTGGAAATCTCCAGACCACCCCCGGCTCTGATCTAAAACAAGAGAATCTTTAAAAGCAGGATCCATTTTATTGTTCACTGAATTACACTATCATAACGAGTTTGTGCCATTACCAGCACAAAGGATAAATGAGGGGGTCAAAAAACATAAGTTGTATCTACCTGTTATTTTGCCTGAATCAATTGGTTCAATTAAAAATCAAAAGTTCAATCAATTGAGGGATATAATTCAGTTAAACCAGTGGTGAGATTCTGTCTTATCAAATAACTAGTGAGAGAACCAGATACTTCTGTTTTCAGCTGGCGGTATTATTACCAGGAACACACCGCCAGTCCACGTAGACTGCTAATATTTTTGCCAGAAGAACAGATGAGTATATGGCTACTAGAAACAAAACAGGAGCAGTGGGTTAAGCATCTTTACCCACCAAGTAAGCACCTAGGTCTAAAGTTAAGTTGCATTTTCTGTTTGTTTGTTTCATAGGTGTGAATAAGTTACCACCACCAAGTGTCATGATAGAGGAAGTTAACGCAAAAAAAGAAAACAAGCACAGTGGGTAAGTTAGCTACAAATACACCCTTTTTGAATCATAACTGAAATTGGTAAAACAACAGCAAAGAGAGGTGAGTTACACTGGAGAAAAAAGAAGCACCTGAGACTTAGAGGAAAAACACTAGGATCAGTAGTTTAAGGAGAGAGGAGGGAAAAGGACATAGAGAAGTTTTAATGTCCCCAAATCATCACTTCAGACCAGGATTAGCTAACACCACATGGAGTTTGGATTCTAAATCAAAATATAATTAACCCTCATCTACCAGACACGGTATTCAGTGCCTTATCCATAAGCAGCAGGCAGACTGCCATGTTCATCCTCCGACACTAGAAGGGTCTGCTCATTCATTCATTCACAAATCTATTCAGTTCTGTTGTCTTTATTCAGACTGCTACCAGGAGTCAGCACACTACGGCCTGTGCGCCAAATCTGCTGACCGCTTGCTTTTCTCTTTAACGTTTTTAAATGGTTGGAGAAGAAGAGGAAGAAGAAGAAGATTTTGTGATGTGTGAAAATTGTATGAAACTCAAATCACGGTGGCCATCAATAAAGTTTTCTTAGAACATAGCCCCACTCGTTCACTTGCGTATTGTCTAGGGCTGCTTTTGAGTTATAAGAGCAGAGGTGAACAGTTGAGGCAGAGGCCATAGTACGGCCCTCAGAGCCTAAAGTATTTACCATCTGGCCTTTTGCAGAATAAGTTTGCCACCCCTTCTCTGGAGGACAGGTGTTCCCTTGTGCTCGGCTTTTTGGTTACCACTTGAGGGCCAGGGGTAAAGGAAGGGAGAGGGCGGCAAAGGAGGGAGTCTTGGGGACGCCCACTCTCACTCCTAATCCAACTAACACATCTCTGGTTTTATCTGTTTTACTGTTTATCTGTTTTGGCCTTTGATATAAATTTTCCCTTGAAAAAGGGGTTTCTGTAGCAGGAAAAAAAGTTTTAAAATCACATATATATTTCCAAAACTCTATCCTTGTCAAAGTGCTCAATCCCAAAACAGACATTTGAGATGTCTCTTCTTCATCCTCAACCTGCAACATGATTTGGTCTCCATTATGGGGCTGTAGGGTAACACTGATGATTAATTCAGCTATACAATGTGAAAGCTTCCTGTCACATAGGCCAATCAACGACCCTAGAGACTAATACTAGCCTTACAGGGAATGCTGTCCTATTGATTTTTGCGGCTTTTTACATTATTCAAATCTACCAATAATTGGGTATTAGAAAGATTTAGGAAGAGTAAAATTATGTAAAATCTTTTTTTCTAGAAATTGCTAATCATTTGACAGAAGAACTAAGGTAATACTAAACGCATTATGAGCATTTGGAGCTCTGTACATACAGAGTACCTTCTCGGGGAACCCATCTTGTATTTAAATAATTCAATGAGACCATTAGACAGCTATGGGCACAGAGGGAAGAATACAGAGCCATTCCAAATTTTGCAGCATCGTTGTTTACTTTTGGCATTTTTACTTGTTCTAAAGTTATCATTATTTTATCTTTTTGTCTCCCCCTTTATCCCCAAACTTCCTTTATAAAGGTTTGGCTTACGTTACCGCAAAGTTTTACAAACAGGTTATATTGCCTACGTAGATGAGCTCCTGACCTATATGAACGCAAAACCCAACCTGTTCTCTATGCTCCTGACGGATCCACGCCTAGCTTTGACCGTCTTCTTTGGCCCATGCACACCGTACCAGTTCCGCTTGACTGGCCCAGGGAAATGGGAAGGAGCCAGAAATGCCATCTTGACCCAGTGGGATCGAACAATCAAGGCCACCAAAACTCGAACTGTAGAAGAACCCCCATCTCCCTTTGCAAGTTTACTTAAACTCTTCAGCTTTCTAGCTTTGCTTGTGGCCATTTTCCTGATTTACTGTAAGTAAAAGATTACCTTAATGGCTCATCAGATGCACACAGTAGATTTTCAGTGCTCTGCTTCCTCCCTTACAGCACCATTGCCTTCACAGCTCTGAGCCACATCTGAGTAATGAAGGCTACCTCCTGCCCTTCCGTGGCTGGCCGCAGGCCTACTGCTGGTACCCCTGAGCCTCTCCCAGCTCCATCTCCTTCTAATGCTAGAGGAAGACAACCAAGATTTCTGTGCATTTGAAGACTGTGGGAAAGTTCCAAGTTCATTTTAGAAGAGAGAGCTGCTCTGGATAGCCCTCTGAGCAATCAAACTCTTTGCCACATAAAGTACTTTCATGGATCTCAACTAAAACCCCCTACTTCACAAAAGATATGGCTGTACTAAAATGGTGCTCTTATGGTATCAGCTGATTAAAAAGAGAAAAACAAACTAGAAACTGATTGTTTCAAGTGGTCTTTGATTCTCTTTCAAAGAGTTGGGGAAAAGATGAGAAAGAGAGAAGGGGATGAAGAGTCTGTTAAGAAAGGCCTTCAAGGACAGGGGGCTTCACTGAGTTTGTCAGAGTGTTTTTAAAGGAATGTACCTACCTGAGGGTGCTCATCCCCCTAGAATGTACTCTCCCACAAAACAGGGTGCTCCAGCTGGCACAACAGCGACCCGAATCAGACCCGCGCCACAGGAAACATCCACCTCCACCTGCTCTCGGAGCTGCCTCCAGCAGCCAGAGGAGGTGACCTCCTGCTTGGGTCCTCCTTTACAACCCTGATTTAAGAGGTGAACGTTTAAGCTGCCTCCTCTTAAGAGTCAACTAAATCCAATTGGAATTCATTAGAGAAAGGCCACAGCCGAGAAGTCTTTAACAGAGAGGCAATAGGAAGAAAGAAAAAGAAGCTCAAAAGCAAAACCATGGCAAAAGCCGTTTCTGACCAACTGGACCCAGCCCTTGCTTCTCTCTCCCAGTTACATCTGAGGAGGATGGGACTCACAGCTGGAAAACGTTTGGCCTTCACTTCTCCTCCTTGTTGGCCTTGGTTGGCAAACCTCACCTAACAGAGAGGTTTGGATGGGGGAGGGATTCGAAAGCTCTGGAGTCAGGAAAGAGTGAGCTCCATAGCTAAGCAGAGATGCAGGGCACTTCTCCTCCACTCTGGCCTGCTCTTCCGGCTACTCTTGATTGTTCCATGTTTGACTTTCCTCCTGACCTATTTCACTTCTTAATGTTGTGATTTATAATAAGAAATATACATTTGGTCTTTATCTCTGTTTCTGGCACAGAGCTCCTAAAACCCTTCAAATCTCCCAAGTGATAAGAGCACGAAGGTGTCTTTTGTCATATGAATGAGGTGACTTTTGCACCCCACCTGAGGATGGGGACTGCTTAACCAAGAGAACCAACCACGTAATTAGAGGGTTGGAAATTTCAGTCCCACCCCCCTGACCTCCAGGGATGGGAGAGGGGCTGCAGGTTGACCCAATTGCAGGTAGCCAATGATTTAATCAATCATGCCTATGTAATGAAGCTTCCATCAAAAGCCAAAAGGATGGGGTTCAGAGAACTTCTGGGTTGGTGAACATGTGGAGATTCGAGGAGCGTGGCAGTCCTGGAGAGAGCATGGAAGCTCCACACTCCTTCCTACATACTTTGCCCTGAGCATCTCTTTCATGTGGCTGTTCCTGAGTTATATCGTTTTGCAATAAACCAGTAATCTAGTAAGTAAAATGCTTCTCTGAGTTCTGTGAGCTGCTGTAGCAAATTAATCAAGCCTAAGGAGGAGGTGGTGGGGACCTCTGATTTATAGCTGGTCCTCAGAAGCACAGGTGGAAACCTGCACTTCTAATTAGTAAGGGGAAGGGGGAGCAGTCTTGTAGGACTGAGCTCTTAATCTGTGGTTTCTGATTCTATCTCCGAGTAGATAGTGTCAGAATCCTGTTAAAATTGTAGGACCCAGCTGGTGTGCGAGAATTGCTTCGCGGTGTAGGAGAAAACTCCCCACACACATTGGAATTGGGTGCAGAACTCTTAACATAGAAACTCATAATGAAAAACTGCTCTACTGAATACAATCTAGATGACTTCTGGAAATGCTTTGTTCTCCCTTGAAGCAGAGCTGACATTTTAACATTCCTCATGAAGTTGGCTGGGGAAGTTCAGTGCCCAGCAAGGTAAACTACCCAGGCCACAGTGGCATACCACGAGGACACAGCTGGAACCTAAGCCTAATCTCATCTATTGTACTGAATATGTTGCACTGAGAGATGGAATATACAAATGGCCAAAGGCCAGACTATCTTCAACAATACAGCTCTGACCCATAGCCTCTGTGGCCATCAGTCTAGAACAGTCAGAACTTGGTCAATGAGTGCCAGCTTCTCTAATTTTTGCCCCCATCTCCAGCTCAGGACTAACAAAAGGAAGTCAAATATACTCCCCAAACCAGTCACCTATCATGCCTTGCTTCTGGTTAGCCCACCCCCACGGTCCCAGTGCCAACAAGCTCCAATGAGAGCATACCTGAATCCTTCCCCTTTTCTCACTAGAGAAAGAAATTCCCCTGTCTGCCTTTGAATCTCTGCCAAATACTAGCGATGGTAGCTGAGTCTATTGCTATAGAAGCTCTGTCTTCATGAGGAAAGCTGTTCTACACGATTTAACAAATAAGAAAACTCAGACAAGGACATGTCAATTGATTGTCCAAGGTAATGGAGCAAGTGGCTGAGTCAGGACACAGGTCTCCAGAACTTACATCCAGGGCTCTTTACTCCACCATTTAAGCCTGTGGTTTCCAATGTTCAAATAACTTCAGAAGTCTTAATAGTGATATCATGAAAGTCATATGACAAGGATATTACTCCTTGAAAATATCTGTATGTCTCTCTCCCTTTCTCGCTCTGCCTATGGGTATGTGGACCCTCTGTGGATGCACATTTTTCCCACTGTGTCCGGGATTTTGCAGGCCTTTCCCCTTCTGTACACTGCTGTTTCTGAATCGCCACGTGCATCTTTTTCCCTATTTATCTCTCCCCTTCTTCTCTGACCACGACTATGCTGGACCTACTGTATGCCAAAAGTAAAACAGACTCAGTAGAAAGAAAGGGTTCTCATTCTTAGTCTTGAAATTATTCCATAAACCATACTGGAAGACAGTATTGTTTTTTGCCATTCGTTAAAAAAAATGGTAAATCTAATTCGGTGCCAGAAATCTAGAAAAGAGGAAATATAAACACTTTGGCTTCTTGCACATCCCTTAAATCAGAAGGGTTTCTGAGGCATTTCACCTCCCAGATTAATTTTACATTTTCAGAAATTCTTTTTAATGTATACAAATAGTACCCCTTTTGGGGCCAGTTTTAGGTAATGATGTCTATCTTTTTACATTCCAATGCTCTGGATCTTTCAGTGTGCCCCACTCTGCGGAGGTGCTTAGAGAACTGCGCCCAGTGCAGAAGCTCTGCCACTTAGTAGCTGTGTGACCTCGAGCAAGTCACTAAATTTTCCTAAACTAGAGTTTTCCTTTCTGTAACACAGGATTATAATACATCCTCCTTCATAAGGGTGTTATACGGATTGAACGATTTGACCCACGTAAAGTGCTTCACGAAAGTCCTTGTAAGTGTCAATAACTAATCGCTATTGTTACTGTAACTCCCTAAGCAGGCTGCATGTTTTATTGCGTGCTTTCTTTTCTCTGTGCCGTACACCTAGCTCCCCATTGGACATTTCCGGAGAATATGCCATGGGCTTCTCAAATGCAACATGTGCAAAATTAACCTCATTTTCTTCCCCAACAGCCCCCGACTCACTCCCTGACAGCATCCTCTTCACCCTCTGTAGGGGGAAAAAAAAATTTAGGGTATTTCAATAAATAATGATATAGAATTGCACAGTTTAAAAATAAATGGCATTCAATAAATATTTGTTTTCTTCTCTCATAGTCAAAAAAAACTAAATAAATAAGTTAGTAAGTAAATAGATATCATTGTCTAAAGCACACCCTTCAGGGTTATCTGATTTTGATTCCATGGGAGCTATTTTAAAACACTTTAAATTATAGACAACTAATAGTAATGCTAAATCATCCTTGTCTGTAGACATGTAAATTATATCCAATAGTGGTTTAATTGGCTTCCGGTTCTCCACTGTGGAAACCACTGTTTGCCTCCATTTGCATATTCACGTCAATATTCCTGATCTACAAATGTGAGTCTCCTTTGAACTGGTGGTAACATCTTACCAATTCCCTCTTTAATAACAAGTTAACTAAAATCTTTAAACGATGTTAATTTTATATTTATATGAGAGTCGTGATTTTGCCTCCTTCCAAAATTACCTTTTCACACCTCTCTCAAGGACTAGCAATACTGCTCACCCGTAGTTTTCCCCTGAAATACAAAAGAAGCACCTTGACCCTCTGACCCCCTCACCTCACCTAAGTCCCATCAAGAGTGACCCTAGCACAGAGCAGGGGTCACGTGGAACCGTGTGTGAAAGCACAGGCCACAGAGTTGGACCGCCAGGGCTGAATCCCACTTTGCGGCACAACCTTGGGCAAGCTATTTAATCTCTTCTAGTTTCAGTTTCTTTGGCTGTAAAATGAGGAAATAAAACTTTAGCACCGTTGTGAGGAGGAATAAATGAAAGTAATGCACGTAGAGCACTTACCCCGGAGCCTAGCATACAAGTGCTCACTTAAAGGGAACGATATCTCACAGGCTCGTCTGCCCCTCGCCCTCCCCGCTTCCTCACTGGCTAGCTCAGGCTCATTTCATTTCTTGTCTAGGTTACTGCTCCCTGTCCCACTGGCCCCGCTCCGGCCCCATCTCCACTCACCTCTCTGTACTCCCCCTAAGAATAATTGGAGGGTGCTGCCATTCCCTGTAGGGGTCATAGGAAGAGAAGATAAAACAAAGAGCTTCTTACATTCTCCCAAACCCACTGTGCGTTCTTGACCACTGCTTCCCAACTGAGGAAGTTTCTCATGGAAGCTGCAGATAGCTGAGAAAAGCAACACCTTTTAGGGTTGTCTTGTCCCTGTTGAGACAGAATACATTATTTTTAAATAATCTAACTTCAGAAGAATTTGATTTTAAAACAAAAGTCTGCACTTAGTTCTCTCTCTGCAAAAAGTAGAACTTCGTTAGACATTTTAAAGTGACATAAACAGTTTAAGCCAAAAGGGAAAATATGAGACCATCAGCTTATATCGACAGGATAAGACTATTGAGCAAATTTTCCTACAGAGTAAGAGTTATACTGTTTAACTAAGCAATGTTGTTATTTCTGACGTCTGTTTTCATGGGAGGGCAAGCAGCCTTTATAAGGAGCGTGACTGTGATTAGAGTTATGGCTGGATTAACAAACCAAGAAGGAGCAAGTGCACCGTGTGGCTGGGGAGAGAGGCTAAGCCTGAACGTCAGCAAAGGAGGAGCATGCATTCACCACAGTGCTCTTCTGTAAAAGCTGTTCTACAAAATCAAGACCTAAAAGGAGTCAAAAGGACATGTTCCAGGACATTAGAAGAGGAGGGTGGTGATTGTGGAAAGAAATGTTAGCAAATGCATTTGGGGACAATTTGCAGTCTTTACTGAAAATTTTTTTTTTTTTGAGGAAGATTAGCCCTGAGCTAACTACTGCCAGTCCTCCTCTTTTTTGCTGAGGAAGCCTGGCCCTGTGCTAGCATCAATGCCCATCTTCCTCTGCTTTATATGTGGGACACCTACCACAGCATGGTGTGCCAAGCGGTGCCATGTCCGCACCTGGGTTCTGAACCGGCAAACCCCAGGCTGCCGAGAAGCAGAACGTGCACACTTGACCGCTGCGCCACTGGGCTGGCCCCAGTATTTACTGAAATTTTAAATACACATATCCTTTGGCACGGTCATTATACATCTTAGAATATATCCTATACAAATAGTCATGTGTACAAAGATATGGATACAAAGATGTTTACTGCATTATTTGTAGCAATGGCAAAAAGAAATAACAGGGTCAGCGGTGGAATGGCCAAATAATTCGTGGAACATCACAACTGCAAGAAACATACTGGCATAACGAGGAAAAATTGCGGCTCATGTCATTAGTGTCTAGCGGTAAGATGGGTTTCACGGTTAACTTAATCCAGTGGCTGCAGTGCCATCTCTCTCCAATTCCCTTGGCTCAGCCCTTCTCCCTGGACCATCTTCCTCCTCAGCATGCTAAGAGGATAGCTGCTACAATTCCAGACTACACCCTATAGAAAAAGAGAAGCCCTTCCAGAATTCTTCCAGAAGTGGAATATGGCAGACAGCAACTTGCATCCCAAAAGTCTGCTTCCCCCTTCTTCCTGATCACACGGCCACCTAGCTAGAGACAACCTTTCTCAGCCTTCCTTGCAGCTGGTGTAGCCATGTGATCAAGTGCCAATGGAATGTGAAAGGAAATAATGTGTGTAATTTCTCCCTCATTTACTTAAAAGGAAATTGCTTACTCTAGGCTTCCTCACTTCCTCCTCCCTGCAAGCTGTGGTCATGGCAGCAACTCAGCTTCAACCATGCAAAGGACAAAGTCCTCAGAGATGGTGGAGGAACAAGATAGAAGGAACAAGATTTCCTGAGTGACCCTGGCAACAAAGCGGCCCTAGCAGCCTAGACTGCTCAAATTGTTACAGGACAGAGAAATAAAATTTTGACTTGTTTGTTCCATTGTATTTAGGGGTCTCCGTCACATCGCTTCCCTTTTACACTAACGTATAGACCCTAAAGTCGCCAGGGAATCTCTCCTCATGTCTCAAGTCCTCATGGCCTGAATACATCAAAGCCTCCTTCTGAAGGCAAACATTTGCCAGGGGGACATGGATTCCTCTTTGACCAAAAGACCCACACCAGGAGCTGGGGGTGGGATCCACTGTCTCAGAGAGGCCCGGAGCTGCACAGAGGAGGAGTGCATGGATCTCTGACTCAGTGACTCTCTCTTCACCATTACTCCTGTCATAATTCTCAGTGACTTCAAAATCAGGTAAACGTCTCCTCCATGTCATGTCTTTAAACTGGTTACCACTAATGATCTTAGCTTCCACCTGTCTCGGCCACTCACTACCCTGTTCATGCTCTAGACACTGTCCAACAGAACTTTTTGCCATCATGGAAATGTTTAATCTTCACTCTCCAATGTGGTAGCCACCAGCCACACGGTTGTTAAGCACTTAAAATGTGGCTAATACCAGTGAAGAAACGAATTTTTAATTTTACTTAATGTTAATTAATTTAAATCTGAATTTAAATAGCTACCTATGGCTGGTGGCTATTGTATTAGACAGTTCAGGTCTTGACCTTGTCAAATGGAGGATAAAAATCACATGATCATCTCAATAGATGCAGAAAAAGCATTTGATAAAATTCTACACACTTGCATGATTAAAATTCTCAACAAACTAGATGTGTAAGGACTTTACCTCCACATAGTGAAGGCCATATATGACAAGCCCACAGCTAGCGTCATACTCAACGGTGAAAAACTGAAAGTTTTTCCTCTAAGATCAGGAACAAGGCAAGGATATTCACTCTTGCCACTTCTATTCAATATAGTACTGAAAGTCCAAGACAGAACAATTAGCCAACAAAAAGAGACACAAGGCATCCAAATTGGAAAGGAAGAAGTAAAACTATCTGTTTGCAAATGACATGACCTCACACACAGAAAACCCTAGACTCCACAAAAAAGCTTCTTAGAACTACTAAGAAAAACTATAGTGGTTGAAACAGTGTGGTATTGGCATAAAGACAGACAGGTAGACCAGAATCGAGAGCCCAGAAATAAGCCCACGCTCATATAGTTAATTGATCTTCAACAAGGCTGCCAAGAACACAACATGGGGAAAGGACAGTCTCTTCAACAAATCGTGCTGGGAAAACTGGATATCCACGCCCTAAGGAATGAAATCAGACCCTTATCTTACACCTCACACAAAAATCAACTCAAAATGGATTAAAGACTTAAAAGGAAGACCTGAAACTATAAAACTGTTAAAAGATAACTTAGGGGAAAAGCTTCGTGATGTTGGTCTTAGTAATGATTTCTTGGATATGACACCAAAGGCAGAGGCAACAAAAACAAAAGTAGACAAATGAGACTACATCAAATTAAAAATCTTCTGCACAGCAAAGGCAACAATTAACAGAATGAAAAGGCCACCTATGGAATGGGAAAATTGCTTGTAAACCATACATTTGATAAATGGTTTATACCCAAAATATATAAGGGACTCCTACAACAATAGAAAAAAATGAATAACCCAATTAAAAAATGGCCAAAGGACTGGAATGGACCTCTCTAAAGAAGACATACATATGGGGGCCGGCCCAGTGGTGCAGCAGTTAAGCTTACACGTTCCGCTTCAGCAGCCCAGGGTTCGCCGGTTAGGATCTCGGGTGCAGACATGGCACCACTTGGCAACCCATGCTGCAGTAGGCGTCCCACATATAAAGTAGAGGGAGATGGGCACAGATGTTAGCTCAGGGCCAGTCTTCCTCAGCAAAAAGAGGAGGATTGGCGGCAGATGTTAGTGAAGGGCTAATCTTCCTCAAAAACAAAAAAAAAAAAGACATACATATAGCCAACAAGTATATAAAAAAGTGCTCAACATCACTAATCATCAAGGAAATCCAAATAAAAACCACAATGTGATATCACCTCAAATCTGTTAGGATGGCTATTATTAAAAACAAAATAAAAGGTACGTATCGGCGAGTATGTGAAAAAATTAGAACCCTTGTACACTGCTGGTCAGAATGTAAAATAGCACAGCTGCTATGGAAAATAGTATGAAGCTTCCTCAAAAAAATTTAAAATAGAACTACCATATGACCCAGCAATCCTGCTTCTGTGTATTTATCCAAAAGAATTGAAATGAGAATCTCGAAAAGATTTCTGCACTACCATGTTCATTGCAGCATTATTGACAATAGCCAAGATATGGAAACAACCTAAATGTCCATGGACACATGAATGGGTAAAGAAAATGTGGTATACACTCGTGATGGTTTATTGTGAGAGCCTTAAAAGGGAAAAAAAGGAAACCCTGTCATATGCAACAACATTGCTGAAACTGGAGACATAAGCCAGTCGCAGAAAGACAAATTGTATGATTCTTCTTAAGTGAGGTATCTCACATGGTTAAACTCAGAGAAGCAGAGAGAAGAATGGTGGGTGCCAGAGGCTGGGGGTAGGGAGAAATGGGGATTTGTTGTTCCATGAATATAAAGTTTCAGTTATGCAAGACGAATAAGTTCCAGAGATCTGCTGTTCCACACAGCGCCTACAGTTAACAATACTGCATTGTGCACTTAAAAAGACTTTCCTAGACGTGGTAACGGTAATGTGACAGTGTGGAAGAATGCCCTTATTCTTGTGAAATGTGGGCTGAATATCCTGATGGCATCCTAATGTTTGAAGACCACTTTTAGGTATGTGTGTATGTGTGTGTGTGTGTGCGTGTGTGTTTGCACATGTGTGTGGGGTAGAGAGAAAGAGAAAGAAGAAGAAAATGTACCAAGAGGTTAATAGTTGATGAAATAAGTGAGGGGTATGTTGGTGTTCATTAACTTTTTGTTCATTAACAAAGCTGTTCTTTCAACTTTTCTGTGGGCCTGATGTTTTTCAAAAAAAATTTTAATTTGTTGCCAGCAGAATATTTCATATAAAAATCTGGATTTGTAGTTTCTATTGAAAAAATCCTAAAACCTTGCAATATTGGGCTCATGCTCTCAAATGGCACCATATAGCTGAACCTAATAGACCGGGGATGTCCTTTCCAGTCAGATCTTATCCGGCCCTCTTCCCTCCTTTGGGTTGCCCTCTGACCCCTGTGGGCATTTGCATTCGTGCTCCTGGTCTAGAAACTGTTCAGTGAACCTAAGATGGTCTTTTGTACCAGCTTCCAAGCACTCACTGGAGAAGGAAAAAAACCAAAAGAGGTGATGCCTACTTCGTATTCTGTTATTGCCACTGCTTCTGTAATATTCCTCTTCTTGTGCCCTAGGTTAATATCTAAAACCAGTCTTATGCTTTCTCAAACACATTTTGCCAACTCCCTCTGCTGACTCTTTCTGAAAGGATGAAACTGCTTAAATTCCTTGTAAGTTCTGAATTTTAAAATCACACTTCTGAGGTTAGAGAACTCTAGACATGGAGGCACTGCGCTCAAGAAGGTGAGAGTTCCCTAAACTACTTTCTCCCTTGGACAGCTCCCGCGGTGGTTCGAGGGGCTGACACGGGAGTCAGAGTTGAGTCAATAGGACGAACGCCTGTTCCTCGGAGAGCTGGGATTTCGGGTGACTTGGCGCCCTCTAAAGGCTGCAATGAGAAGAGCAGCGCTTACCACGTGCTTCCCTTCAAGTTTAGGTCATGCCGGAACCGTGACGTTCAGGAGGGTGGGGGCAAGGGGCAGAAGTCGTTCCTGTCCTTCGAATCCAAAAGCAGTATTCTAACGCGTCATTTAGCCCTCCCTTGAGATCACGGAAGTATCAAGCTCGTGTCCTACACAACTTTTTTTCCCTCAGCGATTATACTTTCTGCTGTCAGCATGACAGAAAAGACGAATGGTCTTTGTTTCAAACTAAGAGCTCTTTGACTAAAGTTAGCCTTCCTTTATTTTTCTTTTAGAACAGAGTTTGAGTTTCCAGATTTTTTTTTTTTTTTAAAGACAAACACTATCTTTGGCTACTGGCTTTGAGAAATAATTTGTCAGAATATCTACTCTATGCCAACAAGGTAAGTGCCCTCGATTTTTCTTTGTTAATGGGGAAATGTTTCCAGAAGCTGCTTTTGCAAAGGATGAATATTCTCCCTGCTGAGTGTGTTCCCTAAGAGTAAATGTGATTCTCTTCTTGAGGAGCCTCTTGATTAGGATTAAAGCAACAGAATTAAGGAGAAAGTCAAGAAGCAAGGGAACATTGTAAGAAAATAAAGTCACCATGTAGGAGGAAACCATCAAAAGGAAGGGGTCAGTGAGAATAACAGAATCAGGGGGCTCTCTGTGATTCTAGACCCACCTTTGATTCATCCAATGGATGAGATGGGAATGCCAGGCATTGAGAAACTCAAAATACTCCACAAGTGGTATGATGGGGAATCCTGTAACAAAGCCAGAGCATTGGCGGGGTGATAATAAGAAATATAAACAGATCAAATTCCAAACTTAAATAAATCATATAATCAATTACATGATTTGCAAATCACCCAAGTCTCCCTATTTCTCAAAGATGATTCCTATATTTTCTGATCTATCAGGTGTAGGATGGGATTTTCATGTTGTTCAAAAGCCCAGGTCAATAGTTTAGGGCTTGTTTCTGTTAAGGAACTAAATATAAGCGACCTTTGAGCTACAAAGGGCCTTAGGTGAACATAGTTTATAGTTTACAAAGAGCTTGCACACACCTGTGTCCTCTGGCCCTTCAGTATTCTTCCCCGCAGTATTCAGCCTGCAGTATTCTTCCCTACGTTTCGATTCACATCTATTTTTGGCAACAATTACTTGGCATTCACTTATAAAAATAGTTCTTTCGAGCTGGAAGGGAACAAAGAGAAAACTACTAGAACCCTCTATTTTACAAACGTGGGAACCATCTCACAGGGAAATCAAGAATTTTGTCCCAGTCTCTGCAGCTGGTTAGAGGCAGAAGCGGTGCTAGAACTCAGATGGTCCAGTTTCCACGGCACTCACTAACTTCCCTTGTTCACTTAAAGATATTTTTTAAAGGGCTGCCCTCGCTCAGAAATTCATAATCTGCAAATATGGTCATTTTAAGAGGTGCAAATTCCCAGTTTGTTTTTGCTGCTGGTACAGTCTCTTAAGTCAGTCTGTAAAGGACAAGATGGTTTTGGCCTGGAGACACAGCCCACTGTGTCTCTGACTGGGTCTCCAGGCATAAGTGACAGCCCCAGACTGTGTGCAAGCATTCGTATCCAGAGCTCCCTGCCATCAGAGGACGTCCCATGTGACATCCTGTGTGTCAGCCTCTCTCCATACAGTGGCATCTCCTTGTGGACAGTCACTGGGTCTTTTTTCACTACTATTATTTAGTCTAATTCTTAATCGTCTTTGGGGCTCCCACACTTGGCTCAGCACCTGCCCTTAGAAGTACCGAGGGTGTATCTGTTGAATGAATTAATTTGCTGCCAGTCCAGTCACTGCAGCACATTTTGCATTTTACCAGTTCAATTAGCAGCCGTTTCTTTCGTGATGTTACTGCAAAGACAGTCCACTGCCGAGATCTGATGACTCCAGACCTCTACCTAGCGGCCTGGAAATTCCAGTGTTCTTTTTGGTGGAGGCCATTTATTTCTGATTAGAAGCTGTCTAGGGGCTGGCCCCGTGGCCGAGTGGTTACATTCGCACGCTCCGCTGCGGCGGCCCAGGGTTTTGCTGGTTCGGATCCTGGACGCGGACATGGCACCGCTCGTCAGGCCACTTTGAGGTGGCATCCCACGTGCCACAACTAGAAGGACCCACAACAAAAATATACCACTATGACCTGGGGGCATTTGGGGAGATAAAGCAGGAATTAAAAAAAGGAAGATTGGCAACAGTTGTTAGCTCATGTGCCAATCAAAAAAAAAAAAAAAGCTGTCTCGACCTCCTACTCCTCAACCCAAAGGAAGACACAGGTATGTTTACCTGCTCATTCCCAGCCTTGCTGATAAACTGTATCTGTGTGAGCTGTCTTTTCCAGGGAGAAGAGAGGAAAGGAGGGAGGCCGGGCATGCACGCTGAGTAAATATCTGGCGCTAGGCACTTTTGTGTAGGTGATATCACTTTGTTTAAACTCAAACAATCCTTCAACATAGCTATTTTTCTTATTTGACAAAGAATAAATCTTAAGGTGTTTAAATCTTCAGGTGTTTAAGTAGGTTGTTCCGGGTCACGTGGCTAGTCAGTTGTGGAGACAGAATTCAAACTCAGTTCTGCTGCCTCCCTAGTCAGTTCTCACTGCAGCCTCCCCAGCTCTCCCAAATCAACAGAGACTCTGAAATAAACCAAAGTCAGAGGGGAAGAAGTTACCTTTTGCTATAAATAATGAAGCCAGGCGTGAAGTCTCATCCTTACAAAGGGCAGGATGGCAAGTAAGATTTGGAAACACAGCCCTGAGAAATACCTCGGATCCTTGGCGCAAGTCCCCAGATCTGCTCCCGGGGAGTCTGAGGGGCCCAACGGCTTGGAAGTCTTCCTCTGCCCTCTGTAAAGTCAGTAAACCCACTATTTCTGTGCATGGGGGTTCTGATCCAACTACGAGGTGCGCCACGAAGCCATAGGGACAAACTCCCCCAAGCCCGTCCCGAAGGTGCAGCAGCAAACTGAGCCCAGGGGAGGGAAGAGACTGGGTACCCGGAGGTCATAGGACCCCTCAGGCTCTCAGACCAAAGAGATGCACACATCCAGGCTCAGAGTCAGAGACCCAGAGAGACTCCAGACTCGGCCTCTTGTTAGCATTGTGGCCTTAAGTCATGTGAAATGCTGATGTTCTGTGTTCTCCCATTTACTGGTGCCCAAGGTTCGATAAATACTTTCTCTCTTGGTTCCCCCAAGGCAAATACCACTATGAGAAGCGGCATAACACTACACAGATCACGTAAGTGTCACACAGCAAGGTCGCTCCTCAAAAAGTACCATGTCTTCAAAGACAAAGTCAAATCGGTTATAAATAGTTTATAAACAAATGCTATGAGGTCTCCACTGCTCTTCCCGTGTTTCTGAACCAGCCAAGGGGGTTCAGGGGAAGGCAGCACTTGCAACTGCGTCCTCCTGACACATGAAGGGTCTCAGTGTGACATGAACCTGATTTGCTGGAATTAACTAAGTGGTTAGCCCATCCGATCAAAGCCAAAGCTATGTTGAGCTTGCAGAAGCCCAGTTATAAAATCAAGAAAAACTGGTTATAAATCCCCATGACACATGTTTCCTTCAGTCTCCCCTAACAAGCATGGGCATTTCTGTATGACCTCATCTTGGACTTTAGAATGTCCCATATGACTTTCCTTGGGCACTTTGTTCTGTGTTATGGTCAGTTAATCTCGCCTCCATGCCAGGTTAAGAATCTCCCTCAATTCATATGTCTTTGTTGCATGGCAGGACATGGTCGAGGACCAGCCATTCTTCGGGACTCTAGATGCTTTGAATAAAAACTAACATTTCTGCTGGCTGCAGGTCCTAGAGTGCAGAGTGGCTAGGTGATAGCAAAGGGTCCCTTTGCTACTGAAGGAGTCTAAAGTTCAAAGGGATCAAGGTCCTGCCTATACTACCTAATAGTAAGAGCTAAATTTAATTGAGCACCTCCTATGTAGCAGACACACTTCTACAACCCTCCTAACATATACCAGTCACTTTAATTTCATAACAAATATTTAAAATAGGTCTTATTGTTATTATTTCCACCTGCATTGTACTGATAAGGAAACTGAGGCACAGAGAGGATAAACAACTAGCCCAAGAACACACCATTAATAAATGAAGCCAAAACAGGATTTAAACCAAAACAGTCTGATTTCAGAGCCCTCATTTTTAATCAAAATGTGATTCTGCCTCAGCTCAAAGACGAAAGGAGCATATTTATATCACAAGAAAAGTTAAGTTCTGCGACAGGAGCTCCCTTCCAGCCTTGTCAAATAAAGCTGCTTGCTCGGCCTTCCTCCAGCAGAGCACAGCATGGCCAAGCGAGTTGCGGTGGTTGGAGCTGGTGTGAGTGGCCTGTCGTCCATCAAGTGCTGCCTGGATGAGGACCTGGAGCCCACCTGCTTTGAGAGAAGTGATGACATCGGGGGACTGTGGAAGTTCACTGTGCGTAGTTCAGACCCTCCCACTCTCATCAACCATGATCTGGCCATTTGCTTTGTCCCTGCTCAGGCGCAGTGGCTGTAGCCTCCTTGGTGATCAAGTAAAGGAGCAGCTCACCACAACAACACAAGCTCAGACATGGTGCCATGCTAATAACTCTGCAGAATGCAATCTGATAGGAGATGAACCTGCAGAATTGGCAGAGCAGGGACGGGGACAGTTGAAAGAGAGAAGAAGGAAGGGTTAAGTCTTGTACATACACATAGTACTGGAAGTTGTGGCAATTTCTAGACCATGGACATTCTAAGATGTAGTAGCAAAGTGTCACGTAGGGTAAGCTGAATGGCGTTGGTGAATATGGAGCAGAGGGCTCTTTAGGAACGATGGAGGCTGGCAGCAGGGAGTGGAACCCCCCCGCCCCCCCAGGCATTGTTCGGGTACTTTGGGAAAAGAATTGGCAAGGGTGAGGCAAGAACCCAGACCTTGAAAGGTCAAGGGGTGGGGCAGGTAGCTTTCACATTATCAGAACAAGAGGAAGCCAGGCACTGATCACGCCTTCTTAGGAGTGGAATATGCAGCCTAGCGGGTCATGCTCAGAGCTAGGCCAGCCGGCAGATGACTTGAGCATCAGAAAGTGGGGCTGGAAGTGGCTAAATATCATGTGTCTCTGGCCAGGATTGGTCCTGGTTACCGGGAGTGGCAGGGTCTTCAGTGGGGATGGAGGGGTCTGCCCCAGTGGTAGGGTATAAGGTGTCAGAAGATGGGAGACCCAAGTACTAAGTGCATCAAGGGGAAGAGAAGAGCAACACTCAGTGTGAGCTCAAGGTGGGGGAGAGTGCTGAAAATTGGTATGAATGAGGGAAGCCTTCATGGGGGAGGTGGCATTTGCCAGTCTTTAATGAGTGGTGAAGAAAACATAATAAGGAATATATGTAACCAGGAATGGTCACAATGCTAGGATTATAGTGTACTAGGAAAAACAATTCTTCTGGTGTACTGTGAGCTTCATCAAGCCACCAAATGTCAATGTGGAAAGAAAATATTAGGCCTGGTTTGTGTACCTTCTTCTATTGACCCCATGGTTGGTTTGGTCCCCTTCTCTTATTCTAAAGCAATATTGATTAACTTTAGAAAATAATACTGAGTGAAACAAAAGTAAAAATACAAATTAAACATAATACCAATACCCACAGGTCAGCACTATTAAAATTTTGATGTAATTTCTTCATATATATACTTTTTTTTTCAAAAATGCAATTGTAGGGGCCAGCCCCATGGCCTAGTGGTTAAGTTTGGCATGCTCCACTTTGGCAGCCAGGGTTCATGGGTTCGGATCCTGGGCATAGACCTATGCCACTCATAAGCCATGCTGGGGTGGCGACCCACACATAAAATAGAGGAAGATTGGCATGGATGTTAGCTCAGGGCTAATCTTCCTCAAGGTAAAAAAGAGGAGGATTGGCAACAAATGTTAGCTCAGGGCTAATCTTCCTCAGTAAAAAAAAGCTATTGTAGTATTAATTTTCATCCGTTCTATAAGTACTCATGATGTCCCTCTACCAGGACACAATGGGGGACAAGATAGACAGGGACCCTGCACTCCCTACAGTCTGGGGGGGAACAGAAACAGTAAGCAGATCATTACAGTGCAGTGTGATCAGTTCTGTGTTAGAAGTACAGCGTCCTGTGGGGCCACAACAGCTGCCTTCTGCAGATCTGTTGGGACGTGGAAGGCTTCTTAGAGAAAGTGACAGCTAAGAAAGAGACTTGAAGGAGAAATAGAGATTAGTTTCAGCCACAAGAAGTTCATTGGTGCCTTTAATATAGATCATTTTGTTTTGTTGTCTTGGTTGTTGAGTGATGGAGACTGAGACAAGACAACGACGAGTTGAGGAATCCATGAGAAAACAGAGGCTGCCAGTATCTGATTATTCTTTCATGAAGATTGAGATAGGACAGAGAGAGACGAGGCTAGAAGAGGAGATAGGTTGAAAGGGGCTGTGTTTTGTTTTTAAAATTAGAGTATTCAGTATTTTAAGTGCTGGTGAGAAGGAACCGACAAAGAGAGAGTGACTGAAAACATACATAGACAATAAACAGAAAAATCAATGAGAAGTTCCCTGAGCAAAAGCAAGAGGAAGAGGTTCAGAGCCTGAGTGGAGGGATCAACCCCAGCAGGGGAAGGAGGAGAAGATGAGCAAGTTAGACCGTGGGCCCCATCTTCAGGGATCCAGGTAAGGGCAGTGTGAGTCTTAGAGAGCCCTGTTAAATGATGTTAACTTCTTTGTAATTGGAGACAGATACTGCATTTCATCATTCCAATCTCACCAATGATTTCTAGTAACTATAGCGTGGGGACCCAAGGCTAAGTCTTCCTGGAACTCTTTGGAATTACACGTGGGATGCTAACTGCTGACAATCTTTGCTCTCTGCCTCCTGTCTCCTCCACCCCATCAGGCTAACTGTGCTTTCACCACAGGAAACTTCTAAGGATGGGATGACCAGGGTCTACAGGTCATTAGTGACAAATATCTGCAAAGAAATGTCGTGTTACAGTGACTTCCCCTTCCAAGAAGATTATCCCAATTTCATGAAGCACGAAAAATTTTGGGGCTACCTCCAAGAATTTGCTGAGCACTTTGACCTTTTGAAATACATTCGGTTTAGGGTAAGACACCTTGGGTTGTGGCGGTTGATGAGTAGGGACTGGCCCATTCAGTGATCTAGTAGAAAAGGGATGCTTAAGTAAACTGCTTCTGGATTTTGTCTCTATAAAGGCAGATAATAAAGACTCCTCACTTCTGCTTCTCGTGTTTTACTCAAACAAGTCATTAAAATATTGAATTTCCTGATTCCTCCTCTAAATCCAAACTCTCATTCAGGATGAAATTTAGAATTTTTTTGAGGAGAAAGGAAAAATGAATTTTGTTCATGAAAACCATTGGGAAGAAGCACCTAGAAGTCTGAACCACAGAAATTATAATGGGTCAAAACTCATTTTCCTAAATTTTTCCAATGCATTCAGTATTTTAACTCATCTCCTTCTCACCAGGAATAAAAACTGAATGTTTCTTCCTCCCAATGAAGGCATTCAGATGTTTTGGGTCCTAGTCGATATGACTACTTCTGAGACTTGGCATGAGTTACTTAACTTCTCTAGGAAGAAGATAAACCAATTGACAGATCACCTATAATGGGACTGACTTGGCCCCCTTGAAATAACAAACATGGTTACCAGACCAGTCAGTGCCTAAGGTTCCAAGGCATCTGATAGAAAGTGTTGGCCTTTTGCTTCCAGACAACAGTGTGCAGCATAACGAAGCGTCCAGACTTCTCCGAAACTGGTCAGTGGGATGTTGTCACAGAGACAGAAGGAAAGCAGGACAGAGCTGTCTTTGATGCTGTCATGGTTTGCAGTGGACGCTTTCTGAATCCCCACTTACCTTTACAGTCCTTTCCTGGTAAGTCATTTTTACCTGATGCC
This sequence comes from Equus caballus, assembly GCF_041296265.1. Classification (NCBI taxonomy): domain Eukaryota; kingdom Metazoa; phylum Chordata; class Mammalia; order Perissodactyla; family Equidae; genus Equus; species Equus caballus. Next base: position 7,504,689 of record NC_091688.1, read on the forward strand.
TACCCTTCTGGATTCTTCTAGAAGAAAAGTTATTGATTTGTAATTGGAAATAATTTCTAATGATTATAGACAAGTTTATGTTCACTCTCAGAAATAACATACAAAATAATTTTGAAGGGTAGAAACCACCATGTAGGTGTCAGGTCTTACTATTTACTTATTAATATAAATGCTACTTTTATTTTTTAAGCTTTAGCATGCCTATCTAATTGAAATTCAGTGATCACATAAGGCTCAAAACTATCATATCTGTCATGAAAAAAACAGGCTTTGAGTTTTGTCATTGAATTACAAGTGACCTGTCATTTAATACCTTAAAGGAAGTGAGACTATAAGGAAACTTGACAGATTTTTTTTAAGACCAGAAATTATACATCCAAAGGAATATTTTCACCCTTCAAAATAGTCACCACAATACTAATCTGTACACCTCTTATACCAAGGCCATCAATACAAAGAAGTCCTAGAAATTCCCTTTTGGAAATGCTTTTGGTTCCAACAGCACATTCTCACACTTGGCAAATCTCCATCTTTTGAGATCATATGAGGATTACTAAGACACAGTAAAGCTACTCTTCTTCTGTCACTTGTAAGTGGCCCTAAAGGCAATTGAGCAAGTGAAGTTTGGAACTTAATTGAAAGAACTTTTAAGGGAGGAAAAGTATGAGGAATAAGGTTTTCAAATCTTGGCCAATAAAGAAAAATTAAATATAAGTCTTATAAACATAATCTCAAATTAACAAAATATCCTATTCAAATAAAAAATGTGTTAGGGGTCAAGTGAGAATTCAATACATAATTTTGCAAAGAAGCAATATCATAAATGATGGTTCAGCTTCAGACTTGCTGCCCATCTGGGGGCTAAACACACAACCACACAGTACTAAAGGGATTTATAACCACCTCTTAGAACAGTGTTTCTACGGGGAAATATGTTACAAGGGTCAAACAATTGATGCTTTTGGAATTTAGTGTCTTGTCGGGTTTGGGATGGCGCACCCTTTACTCCTAACTGCCTGCAGCTCCACTTAGACTAAATGTAAAGAACGCTGTTACAAAACGTCAATCAAAAGCGGAGAGGGGAGGAGGCTTGTGGCAGGATGAAATGTATAAACTGGCAGAGCTGGTCCCGAGGGAAGAGACTGGAAAAACATAAACTAGAATAGCAGGGTAGCCTTGGATCATTTTGAGAGCAGACATTTCTACACACATTAATGACCTCTGGAAAAAAATGATTGCAATAGAAATATTGAGGTGCCCCTCTTTTCCCCTACAACCAAGATTATGGAGAAGGAAGAAACCCACACATGTGGACTTCAGAGACTCCTCTTGGGTTTTGACCAGACTTTAGAAGGATCTGTTACAGGGTACCCCAGGACAGATAATCCCAATTTCCTCTGTGTTCCCAGAGTGAGGTATCTTGATGAGTGGATATGGTGTAAGGTTTCCATGGGGTCCTGGTCTGCTACAGTTCCATCGGGGCAATGACCCTTGATATGTGGCCTTTAGCATAATGGTCGTGAACAAAGTTCTGGAGTCAAACAACCTGGACCAAATCCTGGCACTGGTTGCATAATCTTGGGTTAACTTAATCTCTCTAAACCTCAGCAAAGTGGAAATGAGTTCTTGTCTCACAGAGCAGTCATGAGGATTAAATGTGATCATACACATAAAATACTTAGCAGAGCGCATAGTTAGCACTCTATAAACAAACATTAATCACTACTGCCATGAATCATGACCCACAGTGAATGATTATCCACCTTCTGAGAATTATCCATAAGAACCTGCTTCCTAAGAGGCATGTGATTCCACCAAAATGAGTACTTAGCCCTCTTAGTTAAGTTGTAACCCTGGCCTGTTTTGGGTGGCATCTTTTGGGTGGCGTATGCTGAACTCCTTCCCTGGTAATGTAAATATTTCAAACACCCAAGAAATCCAGAAAATACCATCAAATAGACTTATGGTTCTCTCAAGGAAATGTCAAGGCATTGGAAGACAAAGCTCTGACCAAAATCCAAACAGTTTGGGAATAGATACAGTAATTTCTGTCCATCGTTACTTACACTAGAGTGCAAAAGAGCCACAACTGTCTGCGTAATGATTAAAAATGCTGTCAAACCCACTCTGACATCTGGCTGAAGTTAACTCTTTTTAAGATTCCTTTTCCGCTTTTCACTAATCACCACAGCATCTTTCACGAAGAATTTTAAGACAAAGGTTGAACATGAATGTTTTACTTGAAAACATGAACTCTTCTCCACACAGAAAATATCAGGACTAGCTCTGCCTTATCTGTCAAAAAGATCTGTAGAAAGGATAAGCTTTGTCTTCTCCCTTCCTCTGCCAGTTCCTCCTCCCACCAAACCCTTCACCCACCGGCTGCAGTTTCTGACTCTTCCAGAATTGAAGTCTGCAGAAAGAAGAGAAGTCAGGTGGAAGAAAAGGTTTTACTTGACTGGTGCCAATCAAGTGCTAGCTTTCTCCATCCTTGGAGGTGTTTAAGATTGATACTTTGTGGGATGTTTTCACAGGTTCTGCTTCAGAGAGACACTCTGATACTGGGGATCTCTCACTGCGGCCCTACATTATAGGCCACACACTCTCGGGCTTGCCACTTACAGCTCCTTAAATCCTGGTTCCTGCCCAGGAACCACACAGGAGTCCACACAGACTTCTGTTAAGGTCTCATTGCCTGTCCAGATACCTACCTGTGCAAAGTCCCTTTAAATTGACACCAGACGGCCTCTCTCCTAAATGGCTCTCATCTGGTCCATGCGAAATACTGTGTATCTCACAGTGTCAACTTGCTACCAGTGCAGCCACCATCCCCTGAAGACAGTTCCACTCACAGCCTTTCAGGCATGGGTCAAACACCAGTCTCTGTGCTCCGTAGACTCCAAGGGTCAAGATCTCACACTTCTCTCCTTGAAGCCCCGTGAACCTGGCTCCAAAATCAAGAGGATAGAAAATGCCACCGCACTTTAAATGCTTTCATGAAATTCTCCAATTTTCAACTCCTGGCCCACTTCAACTTCAAGTCCTTGTTAACTTTAAACAAATAGCCACTTGTTTCTCCAGCAAAAATGGGTTTATTCAGGATTAGCAAAGAATTGTAATTTGGGGTCTGCAACCATGGTGAGCCATGTGTAAGCCCCCAGCAGCAAGGGAGGAGAGACTCTTTTACAGGGGGGAAGAGGACTGTGGGGGAGCTATTGTAAAAAAAAGGAGTCTGTTGGAGAAATCAAGAGTTCAATGTGTAATGGCTTTTCATTGGTTGGGTTTGACAGTATCTCATTGGCTGAGCTTCTTGCCAGTCAAGAAGAGAAAGTGTTTCTTCTTCCTTTTGTGCTCTGCTATATACATAGGGTGTGAGAGCTTTCCATTTTGGCTGCGTGACTCCAATTTAATCAGATTTCTCTTTGTGTGTGTGTGTGAGGAAGATTGGCCCTGAGCTAAAATCTCTTGCCAATCTTCCTCTTTTTGCTTGAGGAAGATTGCCACTGAGCTAACATCTGTGCCAAGTTTCCTCTATTTTATGTGGGGTGCTGCCACAGTGTGACTTGACAAGTGATGCTAGGTCCATGCCCAGGATCTGAACCCAGGAACCCCGGGCCACAAAAGTGGAGCATGCAAGCTTAAGCACTACACCAGTGGGCCGGCCCCAAGATTTCTGTTTATTGATTTGGCATTTTCCCCTTTTGATCAAGATCTTTCTCCAAAAGCATTGCTGATCAAGAGTCAGGTTTTTCTGGTTTCAGCAGCTTTTTGTCCCTTGTTGCCAGGAAGGACCTTTCCTTGGTCATGTCCTACATCAAAGGGAAAGTACACAGGTTAGAACCCTGCTGAGGTCACATTTGAGAAAGAAGGAGGGACAGAAGAGAGAACTCCCTGGCATTTTTCTTTTCTAAAGTCTGTATGTGATCAAGATCTTCGGAGAGCATCTGAAGCATTATGTCATTGTCAAAGATTTGACAAATTTCCAACAGGCCTGGTCTGGGCATCTTGGGAAAGCCGTCTCGTCAGATGTTGTCTGCTTCAATTCTTGGAAATTTTTACTTCCCGGTCACCAGATGAGGTGCAAGGCTCGTGAGGGTTTGGTGCTTTCCTTAGATGTGTCACATGGATCCAAGAGTCTACTCCCTGGAGTTTTGCAGCACAAGGGTTGGTTAGCAGGACCAGTAGGGGTCATTCCAGCAAGTCCTTCTGGAAGTGTCTTTCCCAAAGGACAAAATCTCCAGGTTGCAAGGTGTGATGCTTAATGTCTTGATCTCCCTGGACCGTGCTCTGAAAAGATTGCTCTACCAAAACGTGTTTATTTTTAATAGAAGCATAAGGCAGAATTTATGGGAAAATAAATAGCATAATTAGGCCTTTGTAATACTGGAGTATATCTCCCTCTATCAGCTGTGGGTGAAAAGAGGCAGGAGCCAAGTACCCTGGGCGTCCTGTGACCGTCTCAAAGGGTGACAGGTTATCAGTTCCAGAGGGGGTGGATCTGAAATTTAGAAGAACCAACAGCAATGCTTTTGGCAAGGTATTTGGAGAGTCTCTACAAATTTTGCCAAGTGAATCTTAATAATACCATTAATGTGTTTGACTAAACCAGAGGATTGGGGATGGTAAGCACAGTGAAAGTGTTGTGAAACCAGCCAAACGGTGCAGACTTGTCGAAGTACCTGACCAGTAAAATGGGTTCCTCAATCACTAAGAGGTTCAAGTGAGGTTCCCCAGGTGGGGGAAATCCTTTCCAAAAGGACTTCAGCCACTGACGAGACAGTAGCCTGTCTGCAAGGAAAGGCTTCAGTCGAGTGAGAAAACATACAAACCGTGACTAAAACATATTTATATCCATGAGACAGGGGAAGTTGTATGAAATCCATTTGCCAAACTTCCAGTGGTCCATTAGGCAGTATAAAATGTCTGGGAGCAGAATGAGCAGGCGTCTTGTATTTTGGACAAGTGAGACAACTGAGATAGGCACTTTTGGCAGCCTTGTTAATATTTCTCCACCAGTATTGATTCATGAATGCTGTCATCTTGTCAGTAGACGAATGGTTTAATGCATGTTCAGTGGTTAGGAGAGGGAATTTTAGAGTCTCTAGGATGACTGAGTTGTTATTTGGTTTGAACAAGAGCTTTCTCTTTATATCAATCCAACAATTGTTGAATTTCCCACCTTGTTTTTCCTTTCCTGAGGCCAATTGTTGGGCTTCTCTAGTCAGCTTCTAAGTTATCATTTGGAAAAATATCTCTTTGGACCATGACAAGGGCTTGGCTGTTGTTGGTTCCTTTAAGGGCTGCATTTCTGGTAGAAATATCAGAAAGGAGATTTCCTTTAGCTTCCAGAGAGTCAAGGTTAGAATGCCTTGGGATCTTAATAATAGCTAAAGCAGCAGGTAAAAGTATAGCATCCAATAATTCTGGAACATAGGGACCATTTTAAATTTTATTTCGGCTGGAAGTAAAGAAGCTCTGTTACTTCCACAACATTCCAAAATCATGAGCTACTCCAAAAGCATACCTACTATCAGTATAAGTATTGACAGTATTGCCTTTGGCTGAAGCACAAGACCATATAAGAGCATATAATTCAGTCTGTTATGTCAAAGTAGCCATGGGTAAAAGTGCTGCCTCAGCAGTGTCTAAAGGCATTACAATAGCATACCCCGCACAATATTTTCTATTGCCACCTTTTAAATAAGAAACCAAGAGAAGTCAACATTACCCAAAGGAGTTTTCTGCAGATCGTCATGGGGAGTCAGGAGGTGATCCATCAGCATTAAGCAGTCATGAGGGACTTCATCAGTAACAGAGGGGAGAAGAGTAATAGGGTTAAGATTATGACAGCATAAAAGAGTTATGTGAGGAGCAGTGGACAGAACAATTTCATAGGAGGTGAGGCAGCTGGCTGAAATATGTTGAGTGGGATGGGAATTCAAGAGGGCTACTACTGCATGAGGTACAAAAATGGTTAAAGAGGATCCTACAGTGATTTTCTCAGAGGCCTTAACTGAAAAAGCAGTGGCAGTAATGGCTCTGAGGCAGGGGGGTAATGCTGTGCCACAGGGTCCAGATGCTGGCTATCATGCCCGATGGGCCAGTGGCGGTTCCTCTGTTTTTGGGTGAGTACCCCAAGGGCATTTCATATACAAAGAGGAAAAAGGGACTCTCATAACTGGGATGTCCAAGGGCAGGTAAGTTCATCAAACTCTCCTTGAAGGCCTTAAAGGCTACGTCATCTGATTCTTCCCATAAAATTGGGTTGAGGTGTATGTAAAACATACAGAAGTCTGGCCACAAGAGAGAAATTGGAATCCAATTTTGGCAATAACCAACTAGCCCAAGAAACCCTCACAGTTGGCACTTCGTTTTTGGTTTGGGGAAATTTGGGACACCATCTAGCCTACCTCGATCTAGATGGAGTCCTTGTTCTGATGTCAGATGCCCTAAATATGGAATCTGGGTTTGGCAAACTGCATATTTCTCCTTGGTGACCTTATGTCCCCTTAAGGCTAACGCTTTAGCAAGTGGATGCTGTCTTCCTGTGGGGAGACGTGGGAAGGAGAGCAAAGAAGCAAATCATCCACATATGACAACAAAGTGGAGCCCCTGGGGAGCTTTATATCATCCAGACCAGCCTTCAGGCTTTGTGAAAAATAAGAAAGACTCTCAGTAAAATCCTGAGGCGAGGCATCACTGTCCAGATGAATTGTTTTCCTTCCCAAGTGAAGGCAAAAATGTATTGACCAGCTTCATCAACTCAAGTGCTAAAGAATGCACTGCACAAATTAATTGCCAGAAAGAATTTGTTCCCAAGGGGAATGCCTGTTAGTAGGGTGTGAGGGTTAGGAACAACAGAGTGTTGAGGGATAACAATGACGTTTATTGCTCAGAGGGCCAGGACAAACCTCCACCCCTAGCTCTTGGGTTTTCTCACAGATACAATAGGAGTGTTACAGGAACTAGCATAAGGGATAATGAGGCCTTGTTTTCCTCTGTTCTGAGCTTTGTACCTTGAAGGGCTTCTTTATTTATACAGTATTGATTAATTCTGAGGAGAGGTTTTGAGGGATCTGATTGAATCTTTTTTTTGAGGAAGATTAGCCCTGAGCTAACATCTACCACCAATCCTCCTCTTTTTGCTGAGGAAGACTGGCCCTGAGCTAACATCCATGCCTATCTTCCTCTACTTTAAATGTGGGACGCCTGCCACAGCATGGCTTGCCAAGCAGTGCCGTGTCCGCACCTGGGATCCAAACTGGTGAACCCTGGGCCGCCGAAGCGGAATGTGCAAACTTAACCATTGTGCCACCAGGCTGGCCTCGGATCTATTTGAATCTTGATGGGAGGAGCGCTGTGAATTTTACCAATATCATTGGAGATTTTGCCCATAAGGAGGGTGGTAGCTGACTCAGTAGGGACAAATGATCCATGTTTTTCCAGAATCAGCTCTAGTACCACCAGAGATGGAACAAATGAAAGATGTCAAAGGGTCATTTAATTCACCGGGTTGGCTGTTTTCATGATGGCTGTCAAATTCTAGAATTATTTCTCCCTTTCAGGAGAAAGAAACTCTAGCATGATACTTTTCCAAGAAGTCTTAACCTTATAAATGAATAGAGGCCGAGGAACTAAGGAGAAAAACGTTTGTGTCTCTCAGAGGGCCTAAACAGAAGGGAAGAGGTTGAGAGACAGGAGCCCTTTGAGGTTTATTAGAGATCCCCACTACTTGAACTGTTTCCGTGCTCCAAGGCAGGGGCTGCTTTATAGAAGTGGCGTGGGGCTGCGCACCTATAGTCTGGCTCCAGCGTCAGTTAGGAAAGAAGGAGATCCATTCCCAATCTGGAGAAACGTTTCTCCAGGTCATTTAAGAGGGAGGATTGGGAAGAGCCACCATACTTCTTTGAAGCCACATCAGTGAGAATTTGAAGGACATTGGAAAGGCTGGTTAGAGGACTTGAAGGCAGTTGTAATAATCTCTTTTCCAATGTCTTGGCTCTTTGCAATAATAACAGAAATTAGGAAGTTTTTGGTTTCATTTAGGGGGTTTCATTTGCTGGAGTTGAAGATTAAGAATTTCAGCAGTCTTTCTTCTAGGTGACCCTCTAGAATGCAAGAGAGCTGGTTTGCCAGGTTAACTAAATTTGAGGTGGACATAGTTTTCAGTCCATCCTGGTCCTTTTTATTAGAAGCAGAAGCTCCCAGTTTAGCCCATTAATAAACATAGAGTTAAAGCTACCCAGGTGGAAGCACCATCTGAAGGAAGACCAGAATGTCTTTAAAGACAACCTGAAGTCAACTGTAATAAGCACGAACAGATTCATCAGGTTTTTGTGCACAGGCTAATTTTGTTGCAATCAACAGGCTTCGAGAAAGCCCTAGGAATTGCCTGATGAAGTTGTCTTGCAATCACCTGAGCCTGATCATGCAACAGATTTGTGGTTTGGTCTCCTGGTGGTAATTCTAGAGACCTTTCAGGATTTTTCCCAATTAGCAGTTTTCATCCAGTGCTGGGCCTGGCTTTCACCAACGAGCATAGGAACTAGCTGATATAAGCCAGAGAAACCATGTTGATAAGTTTGAATGACTATATTAAATTCCTCTGCAAATCTGTGAGGATCTTCAGTTACTTTGGGAAAATGTTTGACTGTGGCTCACAGTTCAGCCCTGTTCAGGGAGTAGAAGAAATTAAGGGTTTAGCCTCAGCATCCTCAGAAGGCTTAATTTTAAAGGGGCCAGTTCTGATAGGTTCAGAGGAAGAGGGAGTGGGGAGAGGTTCAGGGAAAAGGGGGAGTTCGGCAAGAGAGTTAGTGTGGGGGAACTGAGAGTAAGGAGGGGGTGTAGCCAATATAGAAGAGAAGGAGAAAGATGGCGCTGGAGGCAGACCCTGAGACAAAGAAGCCAGGGAAGAGAAACAAGATGGCACCAGGGAGAGGAAGATGAGGCTTAAAAGCTATTTTATCTTTCTTTAATCATTTGCTTGCCTCAGGTAATCTTAAAATTTTATTTTGTGAAGAGGCAATTTTAGACTCCTGATAACATTTGGAAGCCTCAGAATACCCATCAAAAACAGGCATTCCATTCAGTTTTGGAAACTACAGAGCTGTAGTTGTCTAATTCAGCTCTTAAAAAAGTAAGTTTGATGAGTTCAAAAATTTCCCATAATTGCCCTTGATATTATAAATCACTTTTGGTTAAATCAGTGTATTTAGTGAGAAACGTGCATGAGGAATGACTCCAGTTTTTAAAAATAAAATTGACTGGGTTCTCTGGGCATGGGAGGGACACCTTCAAAATATTTAGATAACTGAGATCCCCTTTCTTAGAGGTTTTTCTCTAGAGCAAAGAAATGATTCTCAAACAGCTGAAATAGCTTAAAAAGGTTAAATAGCTTGTAACTCCAACAGCTTGAATAGCTGAAACAGCCTGCAGGCTTAATACCACCCAGTCCCGATAGAACAGTCCAATTTCATCAAGATGGACCAAAGGTCTAATCAACACGGTTCCAAAGACCAGTCTGGTTTCTGAGCAAATTGGACTGAAGGTAGGTCAACTCCAGCTCTAAGGAGCAGTCTGCTCCCAAGGGAGTCATGCCGAAGGCTGGACCAGCACGGTTCCAAGGAACAGTCCAAAAGTTAGACCGAAGGCTGAGCAGATCCAGTAGAAACAGTCCAGTTCCCAAAGGAATCTGGCCGAAGCCTAGCAAGGTTCAAAGAAACAGCCCAATTCAGAGTCAGGTCAAAGTGCCCCCCGAGTACTCGCAGACAAAGCCTTAACCAGAGAAGGATGAAGCTTTCATACAGCTCTCAAACAGAAGCTGAGGAGCCTCCAACTCGAACAGGGTGGAAGCTCGGGTCCAGGTGAAAAGACTTACCCTCGAACTCCAGGGCTGACGAGAAAAGCAGCGAGTTTAATGGGCTCTTTTGTGGGTACCATATTTGTTTGCTCACCAGCCCAAGTCATGAGGGGTCTTCTCTGGATCCCCATATGAGCCACCAAAAGGCTGACCTCCAAAAAAGAGACAGCCAGGCGGCCAGCCTCGTGGCCGAGTGATTAAGTTCACCCGCTCCACTTCAGTGGCCCAGGGTTTCACTATTCGGATCCTGGGTGCAGATATGGCACCGCTCATCAGGCCATGCTGAGGCCACGTACCACATAGCAGAACTAGAAGGATCTACAACTAGAATATACAACTATGTACTGGGGGGCTTTGGGGAGGAAAAAAAAAAAGATTGGGAACAGATGTTAGTTCAGGTGCCAATTTAAAAAAAAAAAAAAGAATAAAAACGAGAGAAAGAGACAGCCAGTTATTTCTCCAGCAAAAATGGGTTTATTCACGATCAGCAAAGAATTGCAATTGAGGTCTGCAACCATGGTGAGCCATGTGCAAGCCCCCAGCAGCAAGGGAGAAGAAACTCTTTTACAGAGGGGAAGAGGAAGTTGGGAGGGCTATTGTAAACAAGGAGCCCATTGGAGGAATTGAGATTTCTATGTGTAGTGGCTTTCCATTGGCTGAGTTGTGACAGTCTTTCATTGACCTAGCTTCTTGCTGATCAAGAATAGGGTGTCTTTCTTCTTGCTGTTGGGCTCTGTTATTGACAGCGGCAGGAGAGCTCCCCCTTTTGGCCTCCTGACTCCAATTTAATGAGGTTTATTAATTTGACACCATCAACGTGAGTGAGGGGCTAAGGATGACATAAGTGGTCTGGGTACCATTCTTTGCAAATTCTGCATAGTTGGTTTAGCATCTCACTTGGAATGTGGCAACTATTGTATTTAGTTTTCAGCTTCTGAAACCTCAGCAGGCAAAGAATCTTATTAAAACATCACGTTGTAAATAGTAGCTATTCAATAAATGTTATTGAGTAAATGAATGAATCAATGACTGAAGGGTAGGAGAATGATATATTCTAGGAGACACTTTCATCTTTGTACATTAAAGTTTGAAAAGTACTTGAAGCATTGAGGTAGGAGGCTGCCAGCTCCTCTAAACTGCAGAGCTTCCCTCTCTGATTCCTTGTCAGTGCCTCAGCTCACCCATCAATGGGTCTAACAGTCACTCTGACTGGCCCCATCACTGTTGTTTCCTCTGCCACCTCTCATAATTTTCATTATAATAACGGAATAATTTCCACTGCTGCAGCCTTCACTGTATACACCCCTGCTTCCACTGTTACTACTGTTCTTAGCTGATGTGAATCCTTGATTTATATCTACCACAGGGATAATTACCAAAAATAAACCAAGAGGGGAAATATTTGGTAGCCCTTCTCACATACGTAAATATCGTAATAGTGATATATGTCTATTGACAGAGTGTTAGGAGCTTGAAAGGTCAGTCACAAACACAAATGTAAATAAGAATAAAGTATAAATGAGCGTACAGTATAATAAAGCATTAAGCATATAATGAAGCATAAAGTAAAATAAGCGTAAGGTATAAGTAACAAGCCTAAGTCACAAGAATAATTATTTTATTTACACAAGAACTTGCCACAAATTTCTTTTGTGGAAAATTTTAATTGAGTTAAAATTCAATTTGTAAATATGTTACATACACAAATCACAGTCTTACAGAATGTATCTATTGTGTAAAATAACTTGCATCAGTAATCTACTTCTTGCCTAGGATGTTCAGGGTCATGCATGAAACGTTTATTATTGCCTGCAGTAAGCTTGATTTCCCTAAGTCATTGCTTTCAAAGGGAACACTCCTACGGAATATAAGTTTTCCCATATTTTTAACAAGGCATGGTGTACTAAATCTATACCTGGGCACACAGCGTCCAATGGGATAAGGATATGCTGGTTCTACTTTCTGCGATTAGCAGCAGGAGCAAAGAGCTGCCGTGTTTCTGGGACTTCCCTTTTCCCATTGACCCTATGCCTGCATACTAGGGAATTATAACTTTAGACATTTCTGGTTTTCTTATCCCTCCTTTCCCTCAGGAATCCATAAGTTTAAAGGCCAGATCCTGCACAGTCAAGAGTACAGGATCCCAGAAGGCTTTGAGGGCAAACGCGTCTTAGTGATCGGTCTTGGGAACACTGGAGGAGACATCGCAGTGGAGCTCAGTCGAACCGCAGCTCAGGTACACCTCTCCGAATCCGCACCCTTACCCCCAGCATCATTTCTGGTGGCTGGAGAGAGGTATTCAAGATTATAAGACACACCGGCCAATTGCTAAGTTATGTGGACACAGAGTGAGTGAAAAACACCTCTAAAAATCCTTAAAGTCACTCATGATCCTCCCTGAACAATTTAAGGATCCATGCTTTACAGAACTGAACCATCTCCAAGAAAGGGCTGGGAAGATTGTGTGGCTGCAAGACCACTAGGCATTTTTCAGAGGTGCTCCTTCAGGAACAAGACCAAATGGGCAAATTGCTCCCCCCAGACCAATTATCTTTCTTTTACACTCTCCCTTTGTAATTCTGGCAAAACTTCCATGTAAGAATAGAAAGGGGAGATTGTTTTCTGAACATCTCCAAGTTTTCTATTAGAAATCAGATTTATACTTTGTTTTAAGATAAAAGCAACTCTTACTTTGCCCAAGAAGTGTGCAAAATGATTTTAGAAGGTCCAATCATAGATTCACAAATTAGAAATCTATTCCACTTTAATATAAATTATAGGACAGTGATTAGATCTGGAAAGAATAAATTTGTATTTAATTCAGTTAAAACTACCTTCTCAAAACTGCACTTTAAATTCCGTATTACTTACGTGTAAAACAATTGCACATATCTACTGGTACTGCAATACTTTACATTAAACATGATGAAAATACTTAACAGGTCAGGTCAAAGTGATTTGCAAAAACAATGACAGCAACAGAAAAAGATAGTCATTTGTAGATCAATGTACAAATTCACAATCATCTGTTATTATAAGACCAGAATGTCAAAAGACCATTTGAAACACATAGAGGAAAAATACCACAAAATAATGGACATGTACTTATCCTTCTTGCCTTACTCTTTAGGTATTTCTCAGTACCAGAACTGGCACCTGGGTTAACAGCCGCTTTTTGGAAGGAGGCTACCCATTTAATATGATGGTTGTGAGAAGATGCCGTAATGTTATTGCACAAGTTCTGCCTTCATGTGTACTAAAGTGGATTCAAGAGAGGCGGATGAATAAAAGATTTAACCATGAGAATTATGGATTAAGTATTACAAAAGGGTACTTAAATTTTTTTTATTTAATGATAAAATTATTGAATCAATATTTCTCATTCTAGTTTATTCAGAACTCAAAATGTTCAATAATTGTGATGCTGTCTTTGTTTGTCCTGTTCTAAGCTTATTTCATTAATACAATGTCCATCAGGTACCACAGCAGTTCTTGAAATAGGAGTATTCTCTGTCTGGTAGCAAAACTAGCAATTCATGAGGCTAAAAGAAAATGAAAGGTGAAAACTTTTCATTTCCAGCTTGAAAATCAGGAAATGTAAATTGGCTTTGAGGAATCTTAGAATGGCTGCCATCTATAAATATAATATTTGCAGTATCAGTGAGTACAGATGGTCAGCTCTCGCTAACCTTTAATAAATGTCTACTCTGGCTGAATGATTAGAGGTATGAAATTCCAATAGGAATTCCTGGAATTATATATTTTATTTTATTTATTTATTTATTTATTTATTTATTTATTTATTTGAGCAAGATTAGCCCTGAGCTAACTGCTGCCAATCCTCCTCTTTTTGCTGAGGAAGGTTGGCCCTGAGCTAACATCTGTGCCCATCTTCCCCTACTTTATATGTGGGACGCCTGCCACAGCATGGCTTTTTGCCAAGCGGTGCCATGTCCGCACCTGGGATCTGAACTGGCGAACCCCAGGCCGCCGAAGCAGAATGTGCACACTTAACCACTGTGCCACCAGGCCAGCCCTTGGAATTATATATTTTAGTATACCTCTGTATATAGAGTTACAAATTGGCAAGAAAAAGAAAACCTTTGAAATGCATGTGAGGTCATTAATTGTGACTTTTTTTTTTTTTACTGGGAAAGATTCACCCTGAGCTAACATCTATTGCCAACCTTCCTCTTTTTTTTTTTTTCCTCCTCAAAACCCCAAGTGTGTAGTTGTATATTCTAGTTATAGATCCTTCTAGTTATTCTATGTGAGCCACCACCACAGCATGGCTACTAACAGTCGAGTGGTGTCGTTCTGCACCCAGGAACCTAACCCGAGCCACTGAAGCAGAGTTCACCAAACTTTAAACACTAGGCCATCAGGGATGGCTCTAAATGCAATTTTTATTATATTCTTGACCTAATTATTTTTCTTTGGTAATATATCTTTCAACTCATAAGGAAAATTAAGGACAACAGATGATACGATATGTAAATTTTATGAAGACTTCATGTCTGCTATAATTAGGTGGAATGATGTTCATTATGAAATATCAGTATATAAAATAGATTCAGACTTTCTGATTTTTATCCCAAAAGTTTCTTCCTAATTTTCTCTTTGCCTAATATCAATCCTTTGAGGCCTAGGTGATGTGAGACCCGAAACTGATCATCACCTGGTTGTTGTGTACTCGATCCTGACACTCCCAGAAAAGCATTGCTCCAGAAATTAATTCCAAGAGACAGAGGATTTTAAACCCCAGGCAGGAAAGAGTAGGTTTAGTTGTTTTCCACATGCCTTCTATTGGAAAGAGGGAAGCAAAACATGTTTTAGAAAGAGTAAGTCAGGGGACTTTGAGCTAGACGGTGGTCAATTTACTGCCTTGACTTGGCAGACAATTTCCCTGAATTGACCAAATACATATTTGCTGAGGTGTCTCATAGATATCACTACAATGAATAATTTTCTCCTCTGTGTCCAAGGAAAAAACCAAAATTTATTGTGAATGACGAGCTGCCAACCTGCATCCTCTGTGGGACAGTCACTATGAAAACCAGCGTGAAGGAGTTTACAGAAACCTCCGCTCTCTTTGAAGACGGGACGGTGGAAGGAAACATTGACACGGTGATCTTCACCACGGGATACACATTTTCTTTTCCCTTTTTTGAAGAACCGCTCAGAAGCCTTTGTACAAAGAAGTTGTTCCTGTACAAGCAGATCTTGCCTTCCAACCTGGAGAGGGCAACGCTCGCTCTCATTGGCTTCATCGGCCTGAAAGGATCCATTTTATCAGCCACGGAGCTCCAGGCACGATGGGCCACACGAGTATTCAAAGGTACCTGACTCTATTTAAAGCCCCATGTGGTCAACTGAGTCTTCAAATTAGAGCCCTGCAATCTAGCCGAAATCAAACAGGTGTGAGCTAAAGCAACCAGCATATCAAAAAAAGTTCAATGAGTAATTAGTTTTATATATGTGTAATGTTACGATGGGTGTGTTTATGTCTCTAATGTGACTTAGTGGAAAAAGAGGCTTTAACTCTGTAGATGGGATGACTTTGGACGACAGAATATAATCACATTTCTCAAATTAACTGAAATTATTGGAAACTTCAGGATCCTATTCTATTCTGTTCTACTCCAGTCTACTCTAGTCTATCTACTCCTAAGCCTTTCCACTTATTGCTAGAAGTAGAATTTTATATTGCTTCCAAAGAAAGATATTGGAATAATATCCACTGTGACTAAAGTTGGGATCTGAGGAGATAAGGACCTTTAAGAAATGCCCATCAATATATTCTAGGCGCTGGTCAGTAACCGCTGTCGGTTGTCACTGGAGGAGCGCACGCGGTGGAGTCAGGGCTGCCGGGGTCCAATCCCACTCTGAAACTCGTCAGCTTTGCAGGCTCTCTCTAAATCTCAGCCCCTTCGTCTATAAAATGGTGATCATAAGGCCTCTTTCACGAGGATTTCGTAAGCGGATGATGTCTACAAAGCAGTTAGCACAACCCTCTGCACCCAGCAGATGCTTGGAGGGGATCACTACTGTTCTTCCTGTCGCTGTTATTATCACTCTCGCGAAAGTAGGGCAAGTTTCAGATTAGTAAGCATTTTAAAGAATTGCATTTGTATGATTTTTAAATATAAACAGCAATCACAGTTGGGCCAACCAGCTATCCTTGGGCAGAATTTTGTCCTTAATGAATAAAAATAATCACCAGTAATTTATAAATAGCACGTAACAAGCACTAAGCAGTTCTGACTTCCATCACACTGTGCAAATGTAAGAGATACCAACTACACTTAAACACTGTGTGTTCTCCTAAGTGGGCAGACATGTTGTTTGAATGTCTGGGGCAGGTGAGCGAGGAGGAGGGGGAGGAGGTTAGAAAACTTCATTTATTTACATTACAGAAAAATTCCACAGCCTTTCATTAAATTGCCACAAATTTTTATTTCCTCATGGCCAATTAAATCCAATTCCACTAAAACCACAGAAGACTTTTTTTTGAAGTATTTTATAATGAGCTGAAAAATGCTTATCAGAATGAAAGAGCTGACAAAACAAAACTCGACGAGATGGCCCCAGAGGAGGAAGTGCTTCACAGAGAGCCCCCAAGAGGCAACCCAGGAGCCACCACGTAAAGTCTTGCTGGCTTTTCATAGGATGAAATGAGCCCAGTGGCAAGTACACCACAGAGCTAAGTCGGGCCTATCTTGTGCAGATATTGACCTCTCACCCTGGGGTGGGCACTTGGCACCCGAAGGGGCAGGACCGGCCAGAAGAGCAGGGTCCAGGGGCTGAGACTGTAGATGGGAGATTGGGAACAGGCACGTCCTCTCGCCTCAAGCAGACGGGGCCTCTGTGAGACTGAGACCACCAAGCCCCTACTCGCGAAGGTACCCAAGTGAAAAAAGTGAAGACATGCCAAAGTGGGGTTATAAAAACGGGGTCATTGTAAGTGTTACCATTAAACCAACTAATAGGATTAACACACACACACACACAAATACAACTTGGAGATATATAAACAATATAACATAATAATGCAATATATAAACATATATAATGTTAGAGCAGATGAAGAGCCGGTGCGATGGCCAGTGATGACCAGTGCAGTGCAGGCTGAGGACTGGGCCACAAGGCGTCCATCCTCACAATTCTGGCTGTAGAGAACCCTGGGTAAGTGAGTTTGGAGGAGGATTTTATCTCCAGAAAATTATCCTCTGCACTCCGATTCCCTTCTAAGCTTTGACTACCTCATGTCCTGAGGTTGGAGCAGTGGGAGGCCAGAAATGACCGGGAGAAGAACTCAAAGGAAAAGCCACATGTGACTTTAGTGTTGTTTTCGATTTTTCTCACAGGACTCTGTAAGATACCCCCATCCCAAAAGTTGATGGCTGAGATTACTAAAAAGGAGCAGCTCACAGAGAGGTATGAAATATAGCTTACTACAGGGGAAACTTACCAATATATTCTGATTAAAAAAAAGAAGAAAACAAGATTCTCAACATAAAAGCCATTCCTAGAGAAGCAGTATGGTGGGTTGGCGATAACTGCATTGGGGGTCAGAAGAATATGTTTTCAGTCCTTACTCTCCTTAGGCATGTCAGGTGGGGGTACCAGGTCACCCCAGTGGAACACAGAGCTGGTCCCCAGCAGAGGACAATCATGTCTTCACTTGAACCCACAACTCCATTCGGTCTTTGTTCTCTTGTCTCTCAGGATGCTCTTTCTCTGCGCTTACTGCTGTCTCCTCTTCCTCACTGCTAAAAATCGGTGAACTCGACCTTAATCCTCAGAGCTCTTCTCACTTCGGTTAACACTCACTCCTAAGTGGCCTCATCCCAGACCATGGCTTCAAATGCCACCGTATACTCAAGGCTCCCAAACTTGTGTCTCTAGCCCAAATCCTTCCCTGGAACTCCAGCTCGCTCTAGATATCTCCACTAAGATATGTACTGGGCGTCTCAATTTAATACGTCTAAAAATGAACTTTCAACCTCCACCAGGTGCCCGCCCATCCATCCTGCACAAGAGCTGCTCTGAGACTTTTCCCCTTTTCAGTCAATGGCTTCCCGTTCCAGTGGGTCAGCCAAAAGCCCTGGAGGGATCCTTTCTCCTCTTTCTCTCACACTCCCATCAGAAAATACCATGAGTTCCTACCTGCAAATAAATCCAAAATCCAGACCCTTCTCTTGTCCCTGCTGCTGCCACCCCGGACCAGGCCACTGTCATCTCTCACCGGGACACTTGCTGTCACCCAATATCTGGTCTCCCTGCTTCCACTGTGGCTATTGTCTTGACGCCACATTGAGAATGAGCCATGCCACATTGCTCTTCTCTTCAAAACCCTCTGCTGCCTCCGATTTCACTGCCAGAAGCTTCTCTGCAGCTCCGCAGCTCTACAGAACAACCAGCTAGCTCTTTGCCCATATCGCCTACCATTCTCCGACATCACTCACACGGCTCCAGTCACTCCAGCCTCCTCCCTGGTCCTCAGCACGCCAAGCATAGCCCCCTCAGAACTTCGCACTTACTATTTCCTCTGACTAGAATGTTCTCCCCCTCAGATACCTGCAGGCTCCCTCTGGTTAAATATGGCCTCATAAGAGAGATGCCTTCTCCGACAACACCGTATAAAATGACAACCCATCCAGTCTCATCATTGCCTCTCCCCCTTACCCTCCTTTATATTTCTGCATAATACCCATTGCCACCTGATATATATCCCCTTGCTGTTTTTTCACAGCCTGTTGATTTCCCCCATTAAAATATAGGCTCCTTGACAGCAAGGACTTCATTTTATTTACTGCTGGACCCTCAGCACCTTTGATGGTGCCTGTCATATGATAGGTACTTAATATTTATTTATTTATTGAACGAGTGAATGAACGACATTGGGACACCATGAAAGTTTACTAACAACAGAAATAGGTAGGAGTAAAGCTTTCAGATACACTATACTCATATTTTCAGATACACTATACTTACACAGATATATCATACACTGTACTCATATACTCAAATCTGTGTCATGTTCAGTCCTGGTACACCAAGTACAGCCCTCCCAACTCCCAATTAACATCACTAAAAATAATTTAGGTGGCCATATATGTGATGCTTTCTGATCATGTTCATTCATTGAACAACCATTATATTTGGACAGATCAGACTTTATGCTTAGATCAAATTCAAGAATCTGAAACATTATTTAAAGCTCCTCTCCCAATTGCCTCCTTTAACTATCTCCTTTAACAAAATTAATTACCCTCATAAGTACCCTCTGTAGATAAACTCCTCTTATTTTTTTCTTTCCAACATAGAAGAACATTTCCAAACATAGTTGGACTCCAATAAAAAGCAACAAAATGGTGGGAAGAGAGGTAGACTCTTATAACTTGAAAATGAGAAGCAATCCATCTTTTTTCCCTTTCAGGGGTATGATGAAAGATACCAGTGAAGACAAACTCGACTTCATTTCCTACCTGGATGACCTTGCTGCCTGCATAGGCGCGAAGCCCAATGTCCCATTTCTCTTCCTCAAGGATCCCAGACTAGCTTGGGAAGTCTTTTTTGGACCATGTACTCCTTACCAGTATCGCCTAACAGGCCCTGGAAAATGGGATGGAGCCAGAAATGCCATCCTGACCCAGTGGGACAGGACGATGAAACCCTTAAAAACTCGATTTGTTCCTGATTCCTCCAAGCCTGTCTCCATGTCACATTACTTAAAAGCTTGGGGGGCGTCTGTCCTACTTGCCTCTCTTCTGCTGGTCTTCAGATCTTCACCTTTATTGAAATTGGTGCGAGATAAACTACAGGATAGAATTTCCCCTTATTTACCAGTTAGTATCTGGTGAGGATGAATCTGATTGACCACAAGGGTTGCACTAAATCATGTTAATCGTGTCTCCTGATATTTTGTGCAACCCTTCTCTCCTCGCCACCATAGCTGCGATCACCCAAGGTCAGGTCCAGTCACCTCCTATCTGAATCATTGTACCTTCTTCTCTGGTCTCAGTACCTCCTTTCTTGCCTCCCTTTCCAATCCTTATCCTACTCTGCTACCTAAGCAATTATTCTAAAATGAAAATATTGTCATTGTTCCCATCAAGATCCTGGTTGGGAATAAGACGGCACTCAAACTTTGTAATTTGTGGAAATTTTAATATAGGGATTATTTAAAAGATTTTGGCAGATTGTAGAGAAATCATATGGATAATGAAATACCCCCAGACTGGTAACAGCGAGGTATTTTTACCATCCCTAGGCCTAATGAGGCAGGGGGTGAAAGCAATTATGAGAGAAAGAAGGAGAGATTGACAATGTGGAAGGGCCACCTCGCAAGAGCTATGACCTTCAGCTGACAGATGAAGGCAGTCTGGGGTGCCCCCACAAGTACAGAGCTGGGGAAATAAGTTGCCTGACCTTATTCTCTTCCCTCTCTCTGATCCCCTGCCCTTGCTCCCCAATGTTCTAACCCAATCAAAACTCAGAGGGCAAGGTTGCTAGCTGTTGTGGATTGAATTGTGTTCCCCAAAAAGACATATCCAAGTCCTAACTCTGACATCTGGGAATGTGGCCTTATTTGGAAATAGGATCTTTGCCAATGGAATCAAGTTAAGATGAGATCATACTGTAGTTTGCACTAGATCCAATATGACCGATATCCTTATAAAAAGAGGATAAGACAGATAGACACAGACGTGGTGGAGGATTCCATTGTGTGTTTACAATCTAAGGATCACCAAGCAAGCAAACACGGGAAACTAGAATGAGGCATGGAACAGACTTTCCCTCAAAACCTCTTGAGGGAACCAACCCTGCCAACACCTGGATTCCAGACTTCTAGCCTCCAGAAAAGTGAAAGAATAAGCCACCTGGCTTGTGGTACTTGTGGTACAGCAATCCTAGGAAACTAATACACCAACTGATGTCGTCCGTGGAGCTCAGCCTCCTCAGGCACGGAGCAGAGTGAAGATGACAGACGGTGCACGTGGAACGGCAAACAGAAGGATCCAGCGCAGACGTGTTGCTTTCCAGTTTACAGTCCTTCAGTTTCTCCCTTGATTAGAGATAACAGTCCAAATTCCTTGACCTAGAAGAGGAGACCCTTCATGATGAGTCCCTTTGCCCAGGTCGCCAGCATCCTGTCCTGCAGCTCCCCACCACCCCATCTCAAACTCTACCACCCAGTGCTACCAAACAACGAAATGTCATAGCTCCTCACTTTGGCACAAGCCGCTGCCTCTGCCAGGCACAAGGATCTACCCCTGACTATTTGTCTTTCAAGAGAGAGCTCAGTGTTCTCCCTCTGTGAAGCCTGCCCTGAACCCTGAAAGGAGAGTTGACCACCCTGCATAGCGAATGCCCCTCAGGTACTGCTGTTGTTGCTCTTTTCTTACTGTAGTATAATTTTGTTTTTGTGTCTGTCTGCCTATAAGTGGTGAGTTCCTGAGAGAAACCATGTCTTGTTCAGATAAAACAATGTCTGATACAAAGTATTGCTAAATAAATATTTGATGACTGAACAGTGGCCTCACCGGCTGACATTCCCCGCCTGTCCTCTTCTACCCACATTCTGTTCTTTCGCCAACGTGATAAATTATCTCAGATTTCCTCAGCCATGCACCTGGACCAGGACAGTCCACCAACAGCTCATTTTATAAGAAAAAGACAATCCATATGGCAATTAGAGTAAATACAGCTCTGTAGTAACCGGGAGCCGTGTGAGCTGACTGAAAGCACTAACTCCAGAATTAATTCTGTTAATTCGTTAATTCATTCAACAAATATTTATTGAGCACCAACTGTGTTCCAAGCACTGTTCTAGACCAGGAGGACACAGCAGTGAATAGAAAGAGAAACATCCTTGGCTTCACAGAATTTACAATCCAGTGTGAGAGGTAGAAAATAAACAATACAAATGGATAGTGATAAGTGCCATGAAGAAAAATAAAGTAGGTTTAAGAGACAGAGAGTGCTAGGGGGTTAGATAGGATGCTCTTGAAATGTCCTTAGCAGATCTTGCAAGAAGTGAGGCTATAGCCCATGTGAATATTTTACGGAAGGCTGTTGTTTCGGGCCGAGGGATCAGCAAGGAGAACATGAAGCAGGAATGTTAGAACAACACCTTCCAACCTGGCTCACATCGTGGCACATAGAAATGATGCTATTTGTATGCCACGGTGGGATAAACTGGAGGGGTGGGGGCATAATTCCTAATTAAGTTTTGTTTTTTGCTTTTTTTTTTTTTTGCTTGAGGAAGATTGCCACTGAGCTAACATCTGTGCCAATCTTCCTCCATTTTTTGTATGTAGGACACAGCCACAGCGTGGCTTGACAGATGGTGCTAGGTCCACACCCGGGATCTGAACCTGCAAACCTCGGGCTGCCAAAGCGGAGCACATAAACTTAATCACTACACCATGATGCTGGCCCCCCTAATTAAGATTTTTAAGGACAATCTCTTCAAGTTAGCATAAGCTAGTCTGAAAATAATGTAAGACCATTTCATAGCCATTCAAAAAATCACAACAGTTGAAATATTTAAAGAATGTAACTTTTCTTTTATTAATAAACATAACGTTAAAAGACTTTTGTATCATAGGAATAGATTCCAGTCCAATCAAACTTTTTCAAAACAAGTAGCTCAAGTAAGACAGTGCGAATTCGTAGACGGGGCCTGAACTAGTAGACGGGGTGCGCTTGGTCAGAGCATTCACCCTGCAGGTGCATTGGCCACAAATGCACAGAATTACCTATTATATGTGAAGATGGGATGGGAGTTGCAACCGCCAGGAAACCCCACCAACTCCATGCCCCCTCAACACTCCACCCACCACCGCCACCACCGTTCCTACCAACCCACTGTACCAACTCCGCCAGCAAGTCCACGGCCCCTTGTCCACAGTGGGCAATGGCACATTCTGCAGGTCCTGCTAAAGTGAATGCTCAGGTGGTTCAGCTCAAACCCCAGAGCAGCCAGGGAAAGCATCAAATGCAGCATCCCCGCATCGTGCTGACCCCCTGACCAGACGATGCAGAGCAGGCTGTCGGAAAGGCTGCTCCTGGTCTCAGACCCCCGCCCAGGCGCTCCGGTTGTCCTGGTCTAACCTGGCCTACCTGAGGGCTAAGGGGACCAATTTCTCCAGCACAGTGGGTGGGAAGCTTTGTGTTAGAAGACCTGTAAGAAGAAAATGTGACAGAGTGGAAGGGATGGGGCAGGAGAGTGAAAGGAAATGAAGAACAATAGGAAAATATTCACTAGTGAATATTTGTGTATTATGACAATTTCACTTTCCTGTAATGTTGTAACTTGAGAGATTCAGATAACAAATCCCCAGATAAGAAAACTCCTTGTGATTATTTCCTTACATCTCTTCTAGGTTATGCACTCTTAGAAGGCAGGAGCGGAAAGAAGCCTGATGAAAGGCAGTTCAATAAAGCAGTTCATTGAATTGAATTGGGTTTGCCCAGGCTAACAGTTCTCTCAAAGTCCCCCAGATTTAGGGCAGCCCCAGTGTCTGACTGGTTAAGTTCAGCACACTCCACATTGGTGGCCCAGGTTTAGTTCCCGGGTGCAGACCTACACCACTCATCTATCAATGGCCATGCTGTGGTGGCAGCTCACATACAAAAAAAAGAGGAAGATTGGCAGCAGATATTAGCTCAGGGTGAATCTTCCTTATCAAAAAAAAAAAAAGTCTCTCAAATTTATTTTCAGTAGACTCTGAGAATAGTCTGATGACTAGAGCAATGGCACTGAGGTCCATGGGGCCCTCAGCAGGTCCAATGTCTGTACTTCTAGGTACAAGAAATGTGTCAATTCTCCTAAATCAGCAGGAGAGAAGAGAGATCAACAGCCACTGTTTATTAAAGATAACTTTCTTATACTCCAAAACTTCAAACTTCCCCAGAGAAAAATAAGACTAAACTCTTACTTGAGCAAACAGGGTCCAGGAGTTGACTCTCCTTGCAATATTGCTTGTAGCAAGACAGAGAGTTGGGGTGGTCCACGTGGTCTCTGCACCTCTCTGTGAAATGTGCCATGCTCTTTCTGGATCCTGTATGTTCCCAGATACACTTTGTCCCCACTCCTAATGCTTCCTCCTGTGAAAGGACCTCAGTCGGTATGGCCCTGGGCCTCTCTCCATCGCTTCCTCGCCGCCTCTGGGTCTGGGCAGGTGCAGTGATTCATCTGTCTGGTAAATCTGGGGAGAATAATTGCTCCCCCACCAGCTCTGCAGTCTTTCTGGTGGGAGTGAGCCTGCCTACAGAGAGCGTATGTTCTCCTCTGCTCCAGGCACAGGATGGGGGTATAAATGGCAGCCCCATATATTCTAGCTTAACCTCTATCAATAATTAAGTGAATATTTTGGACTCAACCCTTACTCTTTGTTTTATTTGATAAATTGTCCAGAACTCAGGTGAGGAAATTAGGTACTATTTAGGGGTGGGGACTCTGAGACCCCAACCCTGTACACTGTACACGTTGCCACTTGGTTGTACTTCTAAATCCCACTTCCTAGTGTCCCCTTGGAATCACGATCTTTACTGGTACATCATTGACATGCGAAATAAAAACCACCCGACTATCACATTCCTTTCTTTTAATTTATTGGCTTGCTATTTTATCAGCTTCCTACCTTAAAGGATTATCCACATACTTTCACCTACAACTTACTCTCTATATTGCCTCTGCTTTGGAAACAGAGATCCACTGGCAGTAAAGGCTGACAGGCGATGACTCTATGGTTTCACCCTAATCCGAGCTCCCCTCACCCCTTAATGCTCACAACAACCTAGGAGGTAAGTCCAGTTGTTATAATCCTCATTTTACAGATGAAGAACTTGAAGAAGAGAGGTTAAGTAATTTTCCCAAGGTCACACAGCTACTAAGAGAGATGGAACCATGATTCCAACCAAGGCACAGCTTCCCTCTAGAGTCCCTGCACTTCCCCACATATCACTGTAGGGGAGGAAAAGTTGTCCTCAACCCTTTTAGAGTCCCTGGCTGGCTCTGAAAATTAAACCAACAAAGACAGACTAACAGGAGAAAAGCACACAATTTGTATTGAATTTTTACACATACATGGGAGCTTCACAAGAAAATGAAGCCCTGAAGAAGTGACCAGAGCAGGAAGTTTTTATACCTCTTAGACAAAGAGACAATAAATTTGTGAAGAATTGGTGAGACAGAGGGGTTTGGGCTAGGGGTAGTAAGTGGTGAAGAAGTCACTAGGAAAATAAGGGTTAGTTTAACAGGGTTTGCTTGTACAGATTTCTCAGCCCCACATTCCCTGTCTCTGGTGACAAGAATGCCTTCCTTCCTCCATTCAGGGCAGGCACCAGACACGGGAGTTTCATGACTGCTTCAGGGAAGAAGGTGGGGGATGCGACCTTCCTGCTTCCACCATTTTCTCAAACTCTTCCAGCTTAAGATACTCAATATGCCAAGGCACCATATTTGGGGCATGTGTCCTGAACCTCATCAGCTGCACCCACCTAAACTTACCACCTCAGATACACAGGCTAGAATGAAAGTTACCTGCTCACACTTTGGAAGAAGAAATATACAAAACACAGAAATGAGGCCAAGAGGATACCTGCATGCCCTTTCAATGTCACACTGAAGCATGGTTTAACAATCCTCATAAGGATTATTTCATTTTCTGGGAGAATTTACCGTTTTCTGTCTTTTCTATTTGCTATTAATCAGGGACTCAGAATCTATGAAGCTATGTTAACGTGTAGATTTAAGTCCAATGAAGATGCAAATAATTTCCCTCTAGTAGAAGAGATAATCCCAAAAGTTATGGTATATTTCCCTGCAAAACATTAATCAGTTTCGTTTCTAAATTAGATAATATATTCTAACAATTCTTTATTAAACTGCCTATAAATACCCAGTTCCTTAAAATGCCCTCTGAACTGACTTTACCGTCGTACTGGTTCCCTCACTAATTAATGATTAAATCTTTGACAAGGGTTCATTCTATGTTTGCAAAAAAATTATGTTTATACCTTCTGAAAAGTACACTTTTACACCCTAGAAGTGAGAGAACCATTACAAGGACTTTTCTAAATAAGTCTTTTCCGCAACCAATTAAATCTGGCGAGAAGGGCCCGCCTGGTGCCTGCGACTGCCCCAGAGTCACAGCAGCAGGGTACAGGGGAAAGGGCAGGGACTGTAAAGCCAGAGCGGCCTGGGTTTGCATATGACCAGGTCCCTTTCCGGCTCAACGATTTGGGGAAATTCACTCTCTTTCTCTAAGTCTCATTTTATGTCTATGAAATGGGGATAAATATTTCTACTAACAGAGTTATCGTGGGCATTAAATGAAGTAATACATCGGGTATTTACACAGAGCCTGAGTCCTAGTGGGTGATCAGTACACATGTCAGTCACCTCCCTTTTTCCCAGGGCGATGCTGGCAAATGTCTTGCAACGACTTTCCAAAAGAAAGGCAGTTTGCGGGCCGGCCCGGTGCCGCAGCGGTTAAGGTCGCACGTTCCGTTTCTCGCCAGCCCGGGGTTCACTGGCTCGGATCCCCGGTGCGGACATGGCACCGCTTGGCACGCCATGCTGTGTGTGGTAGGCGTCCCACATATAAAGTAGAGGAAGATGGGCACGGATGTTAGCTCAGGGCCAGGCTTCCTCAGCAAAAAGAGGAGGGCTGGCAGTAGTTAGCTCATGGCTAATCTTCCTCAAAAAAAAAAGAGGCAGTTTGCAGTGTCTGCGGATTTCCACGGCGCATATACTCCCACCCTGGCTGACTCAGCCCGCCAAGCTGAATGCAGAATCAGGAAGAGATCCTACAACTGGCCCCCCTCGCACGTCTCTACAAGCTGGCTCACTCTCCCCCCCGTTCTCCTAACTCCTTCTCCTCTGTCAGACGTCAGCTCAAACACTTCATCAGGGGAGCCGCCCTGATCCCCAGGCTAGATCAAGTTCCCTATTATTTTTTCTCACGGTATTATATGTCTTTGCTTCAGGATCCTTCTCACAATTTGTAATTATAGATTTATAATTATTAATTAATTAGCATCTATCACAATCATTCTGCTGTAAGTGCCAGGAAGACAGAGACCACATCTGTTTTGCTCTCCATTATATCCCCATACCTAGCGCAATGTCTGTTACAAAGAAGGGGCTCGATAAGTACGTGGTGAATTAATCA
Organism: Equus caballus; assembly: GCF_041296265.1. NCBI lineage: Eukaryota > Metazoa > Chordata > Mammalia > Perissodactyla > Equidae > Equus > Equus caballus. The sequence continues at coordinate 7,531,737 of NC_091688.1, forward strand.
AGCAAACAAGCAATTGAAGTTGGATAGATGGATAGATGGCTGCATGGATGGATGGATGGATGGAACTGAGTTTTTGTCCGTCCTCCAAATTTTATGCAGTTACTTCCCCTCTAACTGGTGTTCAGCCGTCCTCTGAACACTTCTGCACAAAGTTGCTCAAATCAGTCCTCTACAGAAGCTAAACATTTCCCGATGGCTGGAGAACCACAGTACAGTGACGTACTTCCTAAGTGGAAAGTATCATCATCTGACTACTTGATGCCCAAGGACTAAACGCCACTTAACTTCTGCAGGGCTGAGTTTCATCAGTGAACTGGATATTCCAGTGCCAGCCACTGCTTCAGCCGAGTGTGAGCTTGCCACCCAGCCACTGTGCCTCAAAAGTCAGCCTCTAGAATTCAGACAGTGCTCCAGAGTCCACTTTGGAACTTGGGTCCACATCCAATTTCCTTCTCTTCTGCATATGTTTCTTACCACCACTCATATATAATGTCTTCTATCCAAGTTACATGCTAAGATCAACATTTACTCAGCTTGACTCTTCTAGAGAAATAATTTTCATTTGTAACTAGAAACATTTTCCCATAGTCAGAATGATCATCTTCACTATCTAAAGATGTATTTTTTCTTTTTTTTTTTTCCCAAGGAAGATTAGCCCTGAGCTAACATCTACCAATCCTCCTCTTTTTGCTGAAGAAGACTGGCCCTGAGCTAACATCCGTGCCCATCTTCCTCTATGTTGTATGTGGGATGCCTACCACAGCGTGGCTTGCTGAGTGGTGCCATGTCGTACCCAGGATCCGAACCGGTGAACCCCAGGCCGCCGAAGTGCAAGGTGTGCACTTAACCACTGCCCCACTGGGCCGGCCCCAATATATTTTTTTCTGAAAGTGGATTTTTAAATATGAAATTGATTCAAATGTGTTAAAAATGATTAAAGAAGACAATTTAGGTGACACGAACTTTAAAACTTTGTGAAAATTAATAAACAGAAACCTCATTTAAAATAGAGTTGGGAGGCCAGAAGGGGGAGCTCTCACGCCCTGGGAGGATGACCGACCCGGCAGGAAGAAGAAAGACTTCCTCTTCTCGCCCAACAACAGCTCAGACAAAGACTGTCACAACTCAGTAAACGGAAAGCCACTATATTTCAAACTCTCAATTCCTCCAGTGGACTCTATGTTCACAGCAGCCCTCTTCCCCTCTATAAAAAAGTTTCTCCCCTGCTTGTTGCTCAGAACTTGCCCATGGTTCACCATTGTTGCAGATCCCAAATTGCAATTCTTTGTTGATCACAAATAAACCCATTTTTACTGGAGAAATTACTGGCTGACTATTTGTTTAAGGCCAACAACTTCAAGAAGCAGACCGTTTCCATTGGGAGAACAGCAAACTGGGCAGAGGGCAGGAAGTTTTTACAGGATAAGGAATAAAGAACAAGGAAGAGAAAAATAGAAAATATCTGATTTGCTGGGCTGCATCGTTAACCCTGGTTCCAGTGAGAAGGAACAAGGAAATAAACACAGTATAGAGCCCAGAGTTGGCTTGACTGACTGCACATACTTCATTTCTGGTCAAGTGGAGCATTTACAGGGACAAGAAAGTTATCTAAGTTTTGGTTTGCTGACGTGACACCCCAGGCAGGAGTGGCTCCATCTTGGGCCTAGAGATTTATTTCAACAAATTTAAGGAGTTATTACTATTAATTAAGAACCTAAGAGCTCTTCCTATTCAGATCTCCTTATACAGACTTTAACATACTGGGAGAAAAGAAGTCAAAGTTTAAATAAAAATAATTTGTATGAGAGGTCACTCAGGTGTGTTTGATATTATGGTTTATAATAAGAAATATATATTTGGTCTTTGTATCCATTCCTGGCACAGAGATCCTAAAGCTTTTGAAATTTCCTAAGCGATGAAAGATAAAGATGTCTTGTTAGTCATAACAAGCCCCTTTTAACCACACCTGAGTTTATGTTAATGTAGTGAGTTTTGGAAAGCCCCTAAGGATGGGGCCTGGTTATCAGGGAACTAACCAAATAATTAGAGGGTTGGAACTTCCAGCCCCACCCCTGGACCTCCTGCGAGGGAAGAGGGGCTGGAGGTTGAGTTAATCACTAATTGCCAATGATCTAATCAATCATGCCTACTTAATGGAACTTCCAGAAAACACAAAAGGATGGGATTTAAGGAGCTTCCGGAGGTGCTGGGAGAGGGGCGTAGGGGAGGAAGACTTTTCCTCACCTAATGTGGGTTCTTCTGGCCAGAGAATGAATTAAATTCACATGAGACAGAATAGCAAGAGAAAAATTTTTTTTTAAGATTTTATTTTTTTCCTTTTTCTCCCCAAAGCCCTCCAACACATAGTTGTATATTCTTCACTGTGGGTCCTTCCAGTTATGGCATGTGGGACGCTGCCCCAGTGTGGCTCAATGAGCAGTGCCATGTCCACACCCAGGATTCGAACCAACGAAACACTGGGCTGCCTGCAGCAGAGCGCACGAACTTAACCACTCAGCTATGGGGCCAGCCCCTGCAAGAGAAAATTAAACAAAGCTTTATGAGGACCATGGCCTGGGGCCTTTCTTCCCAAAGGAAGAAAGGGCACCGAAGAAGTGGGGCGCACAGAGTGGTTATATACCCCCAAACAGGGTGTTTCACACATGATTGAAATGTCCCTCACACAATAGTCACAAGATTGCCCTGAAGGCACAGCGCTTGATGGACACAGCAGGAGGCAAGTCTATTGTCTTGAGCTGGGTGGTCACAGGTGAGCGCATCAATCAGTTCCTAGACTAAGGAAAGATGCTTAATCCTTAAAGAAATGCCAAAGTTGGGAGGGGGAGGGAAGTCAGCTACAGGAGGTTACCAGACAAGCACAGCAAACAAATGCAGATTTAAGTCCTTGCCTTCCCCATTGATTAAGAGTTTCTAGAGACAAGTCATCTCCCCTTCTTCCTGGTAGAGAGGGGGATATCATTACAGATGGAGATTTCCTTTACAATGTAAATGTCTCTTAATAAAAGGGTAAGCAAGTTCTACTTTTCAGTTGCTTTCCTGTCTGCAAAGAAACCAGCCTCAAATAATCATCATGCCAAAGAGACATATCTTGGGGTGGCCATTTCCAGGTCCCCACAGGGGCATGTCCAAAGAGGGCATGGCGGCTCCACACCCTTTCCCACATACCTTGCCCTATGCTCTCTTCCATCTGGCTGTTCCTGAGAAACCAGTATTCTAGCAAGGAAACTGTTTTCCTGAGTTCTGTGAGCCATTCTAGCAAATTAATTGAATCCGAGGAGGGGGTTGTGGGAACCACCGATCTACAGCTGGTGGGTCAGAAGCACAGGTGACAACCTAGACTTGAGATGGGCCTCTGAGTTGGGGGTTAGGGGCGTCTTGTGTTCCAGACTTGCTTGATGTGTGGAACCCCCACACGTCTGGTGTCAGAAGTGCAGCAGAGTTGCAGCAGAGCAGGAGAGCAGAGGAGACCCAGCGGACTGTTCTCCCTCTACAGCACGTGTGCAAGTCACCTAAGAAAAGATGGGAGGGCGAGTCGCCACACTCATGAGACTTCTGAAATGTTTCACCTGGCACTGCAGAATTCTTTCTGGCAGATTTTTTCGAAATTTCAACCATTTAGCACAATTATCAGCAAAGTGTGACCTGCAAGTCATATGCTACCAAACTGAGCTTGCACTGCAGCTTGAAATCTAATTTCAGGAATCCTTGGATCCTAATAACGGAGAAACTAAGATCTGCTTAAAGAAACTCAGCCCAGCCTAGTCTGACCCTTGCTGACCACGCATTTCTGATCAGGTCTCACAGACGGGGAAGGACCAGTCACCTGCCTGCCCTGCTGCGTGTGCATGTCCATGGGAGACGTGACCGGAAAATCCAGTCTGGGTCCAGACTTGGGCCTTCATAAGGGGTCATGGTTCGGGCCGACGCTGAATGAGCTTCCCTCAGAGCAGCAGCTGTGAGTTTCCCCACCTCCTCGGTTGAGAATGAAACACAGGTCCCAGGGATGATCCATAACCCCAGAGCACTTTAAAAATATTATTAAAGTCATTTGATCTTTTATCACTTACCATTGAATTCATATTTTTTAAATGTAAAAGTATAATTTAAATGAAAGAATGCAATATTAACAAGCATTATGAGGCAAATCACATTTCACAAAGTCATTCAAGGAAATTAAAAATAAACCAGCTGTAAAAGTGTCTTACTCAAGAGTGGAATATTTTCAAAGCTCAGCATCACAATTAGCTACTTTCGTTATGCAGTTTCTGAAAATTTATGTCCCCAAAAAGAAATCCTTCAAGTGAAGGGGAAATCATTTTTTTAAAAAAAGGACTAAGCTTCAGACATTGCGTTTTCTAGTTTAATAACAGTGTGTACGATGATTTAAGAGGAAATAGGTGAAGCTCAAAAGCATTTATTTTCTGGGACTATCCTTCTAACACCTCAGTCCTCTCCAAGTGGCGCTCGCTACAGCTTTTCAAGGAACTCCTGAGTCCCCATGGGAATGTAATCAGCGGGCCTATCATTCCCTCTGTAGGACAGGAACAGAACTACGTCCACACCCACACACGCGCAGACCCCATTTGACCTCACTTTACTCGTACCAGGCAATCTGGTCTCCCTCAACCATCCTCAATTAACGTTCAAGTACCCAGCAGGTGAACAATAGTCAAAAAATCAGATGTAATGATCCACCAGCAGCAGCCAAAACAATAATAGACAAAAGCAGGGAAGAGGAGGGACCAAGAAGGAAGATGGGGAGAGGCAGGCACTCCAACTAGAACAGTAGAGTGCTCTGGAGTCATGTGGGAGAATTACCTGCTCTACTAACCTTCGAGGACACAACTAACTGGAAAGACAAAACCAGTCAACCACAACAACACAGCTCCCTGGGCCCAGCTGGCAGAGGGTGCCTGAGCCTCGCTAGCAGTGGTCTGGGAGGGAAACGCTGAATTACAGCTAGATGTATATCAAGGCACTTTAGCTGGACTAATTCATCTTCTTTTTTTTTTTTTTTAAAGATTGGCACCTGAGCTAACAACTGTTGCCAATCATTTCTTTTTTTTTATTCTTCTCCCCAAAGCTCCCCAGTACATAGTTGTAGATTTAGCCATAGGTCCTTCTGGCTCTGCTACGTGGGATGCCCCCTCAGCATGGCCTTGATGAGCGGTGCCATGTCTGCGCCCAGGATCCGAACCAGTGAAACCCTGGACCACTGAAGAGAAGCACGAGAACTTAACCACTCGGCCATGGCCACAGCCTCTCAAAATCTTCTTTTAGGAGGAAATTCGGTTTCTGAAAGCAGCCAAAAATTATTTACAACCCAATGTGGGTGTTTAAGGTACAAAGACGAACTGAGAAATTTCCTTTCTATTAAAAATAAAATGTAATATAAATAATGAAACTAATTTGCTTTTGTGATTCTAAGAGTTCAAAAAATGGAGAAAGGGCAGCTTGGTTAAACTAAGTAGCCTATCCTCGAAGGGAAGAAACATTCATTCTGAAGTATTTTTGAAGGTGTTGGATAAACATCAGTCTTGTTAAAACTTCTGGTTAAATAAGGCAGAAAGAACGCATTGATTATTTTTATTTCATCTCTTTGATACCTCACCAAAACAACAGGAAAGGAAAACAAAAGAGAATGGAAGACAACAGCTGCTGGGCAATGTCATCATGTTTTCAGTAGATGAAAAGCAAATGGAAGAGTAGTAACTGACAAAGTGAGAAAGTTTACAACCTAAATTATCACGGACAGAAATACCATCAGAAGCCACACAACCTTGGAAAAGCTCAGGATCTAGAGGCACCCAGCACAGCCGAGGGCAGGGATGGGGCAAGTGGATAAAACCAGGTGGCTTAAAGTCTCCATTCGGAAGAATGAGCCCCAGATGCCCTCTCCATGCCCTGTGTCCAGAATACCGGCAGCTAGACAGAAGAGTGGCACATTCCTCTCCGGAAAATCCAAATGGCTCCAGAGAAAAACTTCTGGATTCTGACTTTTAGGAGTTCCCCCAGCAAGAAGAGGAAGAAGCCTAAAACTCCCAGCCTGATTACTTCATGACTGATTGTACTAGTTGAAAAGCCCCGCACAAGCATAGAGTCACAAATCAACAGTGTGGTGCTGTATGTGCCCTGAAACGTGAAGAGAAAGACAAGGGTCAACACGTTTTTCAGGAAATCATCTAATACGGAAGGTAGAGACCAAAAAAACACAGAAGAAAAGAATTTGGAGGAAATAAAAATAATGCATGAGTTAACATCAAAAGAATTATAATCCATGTCCTCTGAGCTACAAAAGATAGTATTGGACCCATGAAACAAGAATAGTGTTGTAAAAGAAACAATAGAATAAGAATGAACTTGTAGAAATTATAAATAACAGTGAAATGGACCAGCCCTGGTGGCCTAGTGGTTAAGTTTGGTGCGCTCTGCTTCAGTGGCCCAGGTTCAGTTCTTGGGCACAGACCTACACTGTTCTGTTAGTAGCCATGCTGTGCTGGCCACCCACATACTAAAAAACAGAGGAAGATTGGCATGGATGTTAGCTCAGGGTGAGTCTTCCTCAGCAAAAAAAAAAAAAAAACAAAGAATGAAAGATAAAATTCAGGAATTCTCATAGAATGTGAGACAAAAAAATAAAATGATGGGGGCCAGCCTAGTGGCAGAGCAGTTAAGTTTGCACATTCTGCTTTGGTGGCCCATGGTTCGCCGATTCAGATCCCAGGTGCAGACCTATGCACCACTTGTCAAGCCATGCTGTGGCAGGCATCCTGCATATAAAGTAGAGGAAGATGGACACAGATGTTATCTCAGGGCCAATCTTCCTCAGCAAAACAAGGAGGATTTGCGGCAGATATTAGCTCAGGGCTAATCTTCCTCAAAAAAATAAAATAAGTGAAATAAAATGATGGACAATAGAAAAACTAAGAAAATTCAAGGACCCATCTAGTAAATGGAATATCTGAATAACAGGAGAAGAGAGGAAGCATGATAAAATTATCAAAGAAATAATACAATTGTTTTCCCACAAAACTGAAGACCCAGACTGGAAGGGCCCCCTGAGCACCCAGCACAGTGGATGAAAAAAAGCAAGGCATGACAGAGTTCTGTTTTAGATGCATGAAGTTTGAGCAGCTGTCACAAATACCAGTGAAAAGATCACATTAATAATTAGATACAGGAGTCCAGAGCTCAGGGGAGAAGTCAGCGCTGGAGCTGTAGACTGGGATCCATTAGCTTATAAAAGTATTTGAAGGCAGAACACTAAATAAAATAACCTACGGATAGTTAGATAGAAAAGGGGAGCGGGAAAAGGACAGACAGAGAGACAAGGGAAGAGAGTAGGGCTCAGAGCAGAGTCCTGTAGAGGAGGCTGGCGACACTCAGGGCAATGTGACATGTCAGGGGACCAAAGGAGAAAGACTTCCAAAGGTGGGTGAGGTCAGCTGTGTCAAAGGCGGCCAGGGTGGAGGGAAACAGTACAGAGGAGATTTGATTGTTGGACTTAGTGAGGTGGAGAGCACCAGTGACCCTAGTAAAAACTGCACACTTTTCAGAAGCATTCATTTTACTCAAAGATTAGAATTGGGGTAGGGTGGGATGGAGAAAGATGCAGGATATTAATAATTTAAGTGCCAAATAATATAAAACATTGGTTTTGTTTGGTTGGTTGGTTTTGGGTTTTTTTGCTGAGGAAGATTAGCCCTGAGCTAACATCTGTTGCCAACCTTCCTCTTTTTTTGCTTGAGGAAGATTGTCCCTGAGCTAAGATCTGTGCCAATCTTCCTCTATTTAAATGTGGGTTGCTGCCACAGCATGACTGATGAGCTTGGGATCTGAACCCACGAACCCAGGCTGCCAAAGCAGGGTGCACCACACTTAACCACTACACCATGGGCTCAACCCCTAAAACATTGTTTTAACATTAAAATAAATGTGGACAATTTATGGAACAGAATACAATATTTGCATTAATTTTTGAAATAAATCAGGAGACTTCAAAGAAATCAGGCTATTTGGGGGCTTTGCTTCCACATGCTCCGTCTCAGAACCTCACAGAAATACTTTGCTCGGTGACCAGGGCTGCCCAGACTTTAATAATATTAATACATTAATAGTTCTGTAGGAAAGTTTGAGAAACCCCACACAAAACACGGAAACATTAACAAACAGCTCCTCCTGCTGACCCAGTTTTCAAAGACGCTTTCAAAAGCCACCTTTCTGAAGGCAGGATTGAGGGACATTTAGTGAATCCTCGTGCAACAGTGACTGGTCCCGCTCACACAGCATGTTAATCCCTAGCCGCCTCCTGTCACTGTACGCTGTACTACTATCTGCTATGTATTTGAGGAAATGCTTTCCTGTGTCTTTCCGAGGAGTCATTTACAATGTCTATGTTTCATAAATGAGTTGTGTGCCTCTGTTTTTCAGTGGCGGCACAACAGTCCCAAATGGATGGATTGGACTCCATCAGTGGTTTCTAACTCCCCTGTTATCTCTTCAGGGGAACAAAGATACTTGAATGAGAGGGGAAAACTAAGGCATGGCTTCCCCACAAACCCACCCACACTCCTGTTTTTTTTATCTGCTATACGTATTGAGGTACCCGGTGATATATTCTTAGGGAAAATGATACCCTGCTAAAAATTCGGAAGTCATTGGCAGCGGAGGATTCTGAAGACTCAAAGCCAAACAAGCCAAATAAATGAAAACCTTACACTCTAATAGAAAAGGATTCTATGTTTAAATGTTAAACTCAGTCATCCGCTTACTGTCCTCCCTGGTTCTGCATCCAAGTGGAGATGCCCAGCTGGATATTCAAGCCTGGAGCTCCTGAGAGACAGTGGGTTCTCAGAAAGAGAGGACTGGCTGATACAGAACGCGGCATTTCTGCATAAGTTCGGTGGGAGTACTTCTTAGAATGTTGTTCTGTCTATTAACTGCTGGTACAAATTACTAAAAGCAGTTCTGGGAGGGACCAAAATGGTCCAGTACAAGTAAGCAGGTGCCTGACGTTCTAGAACGACTACATATCCTTTAGAAATCTTCCCTGAATAATATTCTTCCTCTCAAATAAGTTTTTGGCGAGAGATCAGCTCCCTGCAGATATGCAGTCAATTAAGGGAAGGTGTGCACTTTGACAATCAATTCTGCCCATGTCTGCAGAGACATCTGGACAACCATGAGGACTCAGACTTCTATACCACAGAGCTTGCTTGCAATAACTTTAGCCTGAAAAATTCTCTGAGCTCATCTTTCCAACTGCCCAACTGGTGAAAAGAAAAAAACACAACTTCGATGAAGTGTTTTTATTTTAATTTTAGCAGTGTACTCTGTGACGAACCCTTCACGGTATTCTAATTGCAATATTTAATCCTGGGTAATTAAGTGAATCGACTTACTTGTTTATTGTGTATGGACCAATGAAATGTTGGAGGATAGCTCCTGAAGATGAATATATAAAATAGGTGTGTCCCCTGCCCTCTTAGAGCTTACATTCAAGTGGAAAGATGGAAATGAAAGAAGTCATCATGAAATAAATATATAATTACACATTGTGGAAAATGCCTTGAAGGAACAGTCTAGAAAGACAGAATGACAGAGTGACCTAATTTAAACTGTGAAGGGATGTGTTGAGGAAGCTCTCTCTGAGGAAGTAACGTTTAAGCTGAGATGTGAAGGATTAGTAACAGCTCTCCAGCTGAAGCGTGGAGGATTAAGCCAAAGAAAAGGAAATCAATAATTCAAAAAGATTTATGCACCCCTAAGTTCACTGTGGCATTACTCACAATAGCTAAGACATGGAAGCAACCCAAGCGCCCATCAATGGATGAATGGATAACGAAGATGTGGTATATACATCCGAGCTGGCGAAACCCTGGGCCACCGAAGTGGAGCCGGTGAACTTAACCACTCAGCCACGGGGCTGGCCCCTGCCCGTTTTTTAAATTGGGTTGTCTTATTATTAGGTTGTAAGGGTTCCTTATATATACTCATCCATAAAAAAAAGACAAAATCACGCCTCTTGCGACCACATGGATGGACCTTGAGGGGATTATGCTAAGTGAAACAAGCCAGATAGAGAAAGACAAACACTGTATGATCTCACTCATATGTGGAAGATCAACAAGCAAACAAACACATAGATATGGAAAACAGCTTGGAGGTTACCGGAGGGGAAAGAGGTCAGGGGAGGGCAAAAGGGGTAAAGGGGCACACATGTATGGCAATAGATAAAAACCAGACTATTGGTGGTGATCACGATGCAGTCCATACAGAAACTGAAATAATAATGTACACCTGAATTTTACACATTGTTATAAGCCAGTATGACCTCAATAAAATAATTTTTTTAAAAAAAGAGTGGAGGATTAAGGGTATTTCAGGCAGAGGACGGCCAGTAGGAAGTCCCTGTGGGAAAAGAGAGCACAGTGCGTTGCTGGGAATAGTCCTGTTGGCTGGAAATCAGTGAGCAAGGAGATTGGCAGCGGAGGATTCTGAAGACTCAAAGACAAACAAGCCAAATAAACGAAGACCTTACAGGCCGCGGGAAAGATGTCCGCTTTTACCTAAGGTAAGACAACTGTTACAACAGTAAACCAAAAGTACCACAGAAGGATTTGTTAACAACTCTATTGAAGTATAGTTGACCCACCTTAATTTATTGTAATTTATTGTATAATTTATTGTAAGCCTACAGTGTGATGAGTTTAATAAAGTTATACAGTTGGGCAACTATCATTACAATCCCCCAAAAAAGTATATTTGTGCCCCTATGTGCCTGTTCCTCCCCACCCCTAGCCTGAGGCAACCGCTAATCTGATGTTGGTCTCAGCATAGTTGTGTCTTTCCTAGAAATTTCATATAAATAGAATCAGATACTGTGTAGGCTTTTGTGTGTGGCTTGTTTCATTCAGCACAATGTTTCTGAGGTTCATCAGTGTCCTTGTGAGCATTAGGAGTTTGTTCCTTTTTATTGCTGAGTAGCATTCCAAGGTGTGCATATAACACGTTTATCCATTCCCCAGTTGATGGACATTTGGATTGCTTCAAGGGGGTGTCTACTATGAATAAGGCCACTAGAATATTCCTCTACAATCTTTGTGTGGACATATGTTTCACTTCTCTTGGGAAGATTCCTAGAAGCAGAATTGCTAGGTCCTATGGTAAGTTTCTGTTTAACTTTTCAAGAAACCGCCAAACTGCTTTTCCAAAAGTGGCTGCATGATTTTACAATCCTACAAGAAATGCATGAGTCTTCCAGTTTTTCTACATCCTTACCAAAACTTGTTATTGTCTGACTTTTTATCTTAGTCATTCTAGTGGGTGTATAGTACTGTCTCTTTGTAGTTTTAATTTGCATTTTCCTAATGAATGATAGTGTTGACTATGTCTTCTTTTCTATGCTCCTGTGCTGTGTGTATATATTCTTTTTTCGACTTTTTTTTTAAGAGGTAACATTGGTTTGTAACATTATATAAATTTCAGATGTACATCATTATATTTCAATTTCTGTGTAGATGTGTATACATTCTTTGATGAAGTGTTTATTCAAATCGTTTGCCCATTTTTTAAATTGGGTTGTCTTATTATTGAGTCATTAGTGTTCCTTATATATTCCGGATATGAGGTTTTTTTGATCAGATATATAATTGTAAATATATTCTCCTGGTCTGTGCCTTGTCTTTTCATTGTCTTCCTATTTAGGAATTTGAATAGATGGGGATAAGGGTATGCAAGTCATGAAGCTATTACAGGCAAAAGATGTGAGTTTAAAAATAGGGGCAGTGAAGGTGGAGGAGAATGGACAGATTTAAGATACATTTTGAAGATAGAATCCACAGGACTTGGTGATGGGTTAGACATGTGATAGGAAGGAGAGAGTGTCAAAGATACTCTTGGTTGTCTGACATGAAAATGGAGGCACCATTTTCTGATAAGGGGAAGACACTATGAAAATCAGATTTGAGAATGGGGAGATCAAAAGTTAGGTTTAGGGGCCAGCCCGGTGGCACTGCAGTTAAGTTTGCACGTTCCGCTTTGGCAGCCTGGGGTTCACCAGTTCAGATCCCGGGGGCAGACGTGGCACCACTAAGCAAGCCATGCTGTGGCAGGTGTCCCACATATAAAGTGTAGGAAGATGGGCACAGATGTTAGCTCAGGGCCAGTCTTCCTCAGCAAAAAGAGGAGGATTGGCAGCAGATGTTAGCTCAGGGCTAATCTCCCTCAAAAGAAAAAGAAAGTTAAGTTTAAGTAGGATGGATGTGGGGGTGTAGATCTGAGATGTTTGTGGGACACCCAAATGGAGGAATTCAGTAACCAATAGGAAATGGGAATAAGGATCTAGAGCTCAGAGACAAATATAAACATATATACATATAGCAGGGGAGAAAGAACTATTCCTGTACACTCTGGGTTTCCTCTGGCTGGTCTAAGAATTACATTGAGACAGAATAACAGGAGATAATCAAACAAAGTTTAATAGCATGTATACATGGGACAAACTCAGGAAAACTAAGTAATTTGCCAGAACGGCTGAAGCCACCACCTTAAATACCATCTTCCACTTAAGACAAAGGAGGATGTTGGGGGTAGTGGTTTGGGACTTCAAAGAGGAGGAAGGCAATTCACGTGGAGACAGAGAAGCAAATGTTTATAAACAAATGTTGACCATGCCACTCAAAGACAGTGAGAGATGGAGAGGACTTCATTATGCTCTAGTTATCTGATGGTATTAGCTCCTTCCTGGAACAGGCCTTCTATCTTAAATTCTTTTAGGCAGTTAGGGGAAAGGTCAAATTTTCTTTTAGAGACCTTTGTTCTTAAAACTAATCAAGCGAAAGGAACACATTTAGGGGCGGCAAATTCAGATCCCCCACAAATGTGTGTGTGTGTGTGTATAAATATACATATATATATGATATTTTTTAACAATAATTTTATAGGATAGATTCTTATGATGAAGATTTTAGGCTGGTTAATTTTAAAACTGCAGATGAGAAGCAGGCTCCGAGGACTGGAGTTTTGCTTGCCCTTTGTTGGGAAACATTTACATTTGTAAGGGAAACCTCCATCTGTAAAGATGCCTCCCTCTCTGTGCCAGGAAGAAGGCGGGATGGCCTTATCTCTGGAAACTTAATGGGGAAGGCAAGAACTTAAGTTGGTTACTGTCTGGCAACCTCATGTAACTGATTTAGGGTGGTGGCTTCTGGCCTTTACTTAATCCGATTTGATTCTTATCTAAAAGTTGTGGGACCACCCAATGGCCAGACCCCACCGGCACTGATACCATTTTAACTTTTTACGTGTTCTTTCCTTTGTCTTGTAAAGAGATGGCTCACATACCTATGCCTTAAATTTAGCCTTGCTCTCCACTCATGTCTGCAGCAGAAGCAGCAGCAGCAGTGGCTCCTCCTGCCCGTGGGTCCTGTCCCCACGCAGCAGCTCTGCCTGCCCATGGGTCCTGTCCTCATGCTATTCCACACTATTCTCTAAATAAAAGAGCACTACTGCCAGATCTTGAGAGTCCAAGAAATCTTTCTTTCAACTCCTCTGCTCACCAACCCCGCATCACTTAGAAGTAGGATTGCTGGGCCAATAGATAAAATGATCGATGCTACTGTTAAAGAACAAAATTCAGCTGAGTAAATTTTAAAGCTCTTATTGGTTTTATTTAACAATTCGTGAATCAGGCAGCATCCAATCCAGCAGACAGAAAGTAGCTGCGAGGAGCTGTACACAATGGCCACAGAAGCTCCGTGGCCTTCCCACATACCTTGCCCTCTGAATCTTTTCCATCTCGGTGTTCCTGAGTTAAATTCTGTTATAACAAACCAGTAATCTAGTAAGTAAAATGTTTCTCTGAGTTCTGTGAGCTGCTCTAGTTAATTCATCAAACTCCCACCAAAGTGGGGGTCATGGGAATCTCTGATTTATAACCGGGAACACCTGGGACTTGTGACTGGTGTCTGAAGTGGGGGCAGTCTTGGACTGAGCCCTTAACCTGTGGGATCTGACACTAGCTCCTGGGCATGCGTGTCAGAATTGAGTCCAATTGTTGGACACCCTGCTGGTGTCGGAAAACTGCTTGTTATTGGTCGTGTGGGAAAACCCCCTCTCCACACACATTGGAACTGGTCCCACGCATCGGAGTTGGGTGCAGAGGCTTTAGTAACTTTCTAAGCAAATGGGCCATTTGTATTTTGTAGGGACTTGAAATTGGCCACCCCAAGATATGTCTCTTTGGCATCAGGATTATTTGAGGCAGATTGCTTTTGATAAACTGGGACAGGGAAGGAGGCTCTGAGGAATGGAACTTGCCCTTTGTTAGGACACACTTACATTTGTAAGGTAAATCTCTATCTGTAAAAGGTGCCTCCCTCTCTGTACCAGGAAGAAGAAAGGAGATGACCTTCTCTCCAGAAACTCTTAATCAATACCAAAGGCAAGGACTTAAAATCTGCATTTTATTGTGCTTCTCTGGTAACCTCCTGTAACTAACTTCCCTCCCCCTCCCAATGTTGGCATTTCTTTAAGGATTAAGCATCTTTCCTTAGGCTAGGAACTGATTGCTACGCTCACCTGTGACCGCCCGGCTCCAGACAATCGACTTGCCTCCTGCTACGCCCGCCGAGATAGCAGACCACTACCTGCTGTGTCCATCAAGCGCTGTGCTGACAGGGCAATCTTGTGACTATTGTGGGAGGGATATTTCAATCACATGTGAAACACCCTGTTTGGGGGTATATAACCACTATGTGCGCCCCACTTCTTCGGTGCCCTTTCTTCCTTCAGGAAGAAAGGCCCCGGGCCATGGTTCCTCATAAAGCTTTGTTTAATTTTCTCTTGCTATTCTGTCTCATGTGAATTTAATTCATTCTCCAGCCAGACGAACCCACATTTGGAAAGAGGAAATGTCTTCCTCCCCTACAATTTCCTCCTCTGTGGTTTCACAATCCCTATTGTTTGACTCTTTGATTTTTTTTAAATTAATGATTATAGGAGCTCTTTTTGTTTTATGAACATGAACTCTTTGTTATATTTGTTGTACATATTTTCTCCCAGTCTGTCTCTTATCTTTTATTTTGTTTATGGTAGCTTTCATCATGGAAATACTTTTAATTTTACAAGAGCACTTCTGTCTATCTGTTTCTTTGTGGCTTCTAGGTTTGGTGTCTTGCTTGCGTCTCCCTCTTTGAAAAGTTACTAAAATAATCTTTGTTTTACTTTAGCACATCATAGTGTGGCTTCTTATGCTTAATCCTCTAAGAAATTTGAATTTATTTCATAGCATGCTGTGAGATAAGAATAAACTTTTATTTCTAAATAATAACCCATTTTCTCAGTAGCATTTATTAAATACTTTGTCATTCCCTTGATTTGAAATGATGCCTTTGATATACTAATTTTCATAAATACACACACACAAGCATTACTGGATTCTCTAAAGTTGATCTAAGACATTCTTTTTCACAGTAAGAGATTACAGTAATTCCTGATAATGAAATCGTGGTATAGATACCAGCTCAATACAAGGCTGACATAAGGGAAGCCATATTGTAAAAAAGAAACCATATTGTAACTTTGAAAGACCTCTGATTAACCTAGACATACTCTGTAGATTTTGTGGCCCCTCCCAGCTGCTATAAGTTGATAACTTTGTTCTTTTGAGTTCCTTAGGAATGTGATGACCCCCGGGCAGAGAGTCTATGCTGATAGCCATCATCAATGACAACTGAAAGATCAGGGTATAGGGTCTTGCTCCGGTGTCAGTCTCTGTTGCATATCCAGTAAAACAAAAGACTCAGGAGCTGAGAGCAGATGTCTTTGCCTACCCAGAGATCAGGTGGATGCCTCCACCTGGACACCAGATGCCTCCCCCACCCAGAGACCAGCCACCTATATAACTGGCCTACAGTCTTTGTAAGATGATTCTTTCTGACATTAGTCGACCATCTTCCCACTTGCTAGGAAGCTGTAATAAAAAGTCCTTTCTCTCCCACCACCTTGCCTCTTGACTATTGGCATGTCTTGTGGCCGGCAGATGACCCCTGCCCCCTTGGACGGTAACAGTATTAGCACATAGGTGTACGTATCTCCTTAGTAAGGGGTTTTGCACCAGCTCAGAGAGATATGATGTCAAGCCACTAATGAAGAGCTGCTTTAAAAGCAGGGTGTCAGCTACATCACATTACATTTTACTTCCAACTGAATTAAATATCTATTGACCCAGATTTCCATGATGCTATTAAAGCACAGCTTCTACATTAGCTTCAGTGGTTCTGGGGATTATATGAAGCTGAGGAGCTAAGTTCAAGAATAGATTCCTGACCACAGAGGCAAAGGCCAAGGACACGTCAATAAAAGCTGCAAATAATTTTTTGCTGTTTCTAAGAGATTTCGTCACAAGGTGATGGATGAGTAAGACAATGGTCAGTAAGGGAAGATCAGTATCTAATTCTTTCCTCCTTGTCCTGAAAACTATTTACTTGAGGGACCACAACTGGAATTTGACCAGGAGGAAACTTATTGGCTAGCATTTTAGATTTAATAACTAGTGAAATAAAGCTCTATAATCTGTGAGGTAGGAAGAATTGACCTTTAAAGAATGAAATAGACCAGATGGGACCACAAATGGGATTAAAACACAAGCAAGTTCTATAAATTAGAAACCATTATTCCACAAGCCTTGACTATCCTAGAGGAAGAAGATTTCCAACAGACACTTGGTTTATTTGGGGCCATGCTATGTGAGAGAGTTCTCAGTCAGAAAAAGGGCTTAGAGTTGATGCCCTTCTTTAGTTTTCCTCTGTTGTTATATTCCTAAGAAAATAAGAGCTTGGGGGCCAGCTCTTATTCAGATCCTGGGCACAGACCTAGCACCGCTCATCAAGCCATGCTAAGGTAACGTCCCACATAGCACAACTAGAAGGACCGACTACAACTCAAATATACAACTAAGTACTGGGGGACTTTGGGGAGAAGAAAAAAAGAAAAAAGATAGGATTTTTGCATTGAGTCAGTTCTTCTAATCTTATTCAAATCAGAGCAATTTACTAGATACCTTCTCAAAATCCGTATCTAAATAGCTACTATTTATGGAGCAATTACTTTAAATGCCAGTCAGCATCCTGTTATATTTCTCATTAATATTTACAACAACCCTATTAAATATCATTGTCCCCCTTTTACAGATGAAAAAACTGAGGCTCAAAGAAGTTAAGTAACATAAAACCAGTGTATGGCAGGCCATAATTCAAGTCTAGGTCGAGCTGATTCCAGAGCTCGTGTTCTTAACCATGATACCATACCAGGTCAAAGTCGGGAACAGATAGAAGAGCCAGGGTAATGGTGTTAGATAAGTAGGTTGTCATCCTTATATAGCGAGGAAACTATTAGAAATAAGAATTTATCTGAACTTCTTTAGAGAGAAATGAGAAGAAGCAATGTTGATTTTCAATAGACCCAGGTACATGAATCACCTGACAGCTGTGGTGCTTACTTTAAGAAGCTGAGTATTTAGGCCAGCCCGGTGGCACAGTGGTTAAGTTCATACGTTCGGCTTCAGCAGCCCGGGGTTCACTAGTTCGGATCCCAGGTGTGGACCTACACACCACTTGTCAAGCCATGCTGTGGCAGGCATCCCACACATATAAAGTAGAGGAAGATGGGCACAGATGTTAGCTCAGGGCCAGTCTTCCTCAGCAAAAAGAGGAGGATCGGCAGCAGATGTTAGCTCAGGGCTAATCTTCCTCAAAAAAAACAAAAAGAAGAAGAAGAAGCTGAGTATTAAGCCAGCTAAGTATTTGATTCAAAATATCAAATCATGCTCATCACTTATCCTAACTGGAACAGTTTCCCATCTATAAAATGTGTTAGATTCAATGACATCTTGAGCCCATCCTGCTCAAGAACTATATGATTCTCCAAGTATAGAATTGTAGGAAGGACTGGCACAATAGCAATTTCTGAGGGAAAAAAAAAATGTTCCAGAAGGATTCTTCATTATGAACTGAGAAGCACAAACAGGTGGATGAAGGTAAGAATAGCATCTAAATCAAAGGAGGTAACAAGTTAAGGGCGCTCTGTACTTCCCAGCCCACATTCAGAATATTATATTCTAAGAAATGCATTCTAACAATGACGCTGATAAAGTAGAACGTAATAGAATGTAACCAATAGAGGGTGATGAGGATGGGTGGGCCTCAGGATGTCATGTGCTATAAAGAACATCAAGAGGAGGCTGGAGAGTTAGGAAACATTTGTTTGGAGTCCCTGGTAAGATTTTCTTCCCACAACCTTACCTCCCACAGAAACTACATAGGAATCCAGAGAAAAAGGCTGCAAATGATCTGATTACCCACCTTCTCCTAAGACATCCCAAGGACTAATGTCACCATGCCCCACCTTCCTATTTGCCTTAGTTATCCACAAAAGTTCAAGTTTCCAGGTCATCCATCATCACCAGACTCCTCTCCCCATAGGACGCTGTACATACTTGACTGGCCCAATCTTCCTGAAGCACTTAAACCTTTCTACTACGTCCTATGGAACTCACAGATGTCATCAGCCAAATGTCTACCCTTGAACACGTCTCAGTTCCCTACTCTGTGCACTTCCCAATAAATAGCCCCTGTGAGTGTACTGCTACACCTGGATCCTTGCTTCCCAAGTGAATGATTTTTTTTCCCACATTCAACGTAACACAATGCCTGCACCACCAGGCCGGCCCCAATTCCAATATTTTTTTACCAAGATAACTAGAAGAATACAATTGCCATTTCTAAACATTCATGTGCATGGCCACAGCTTTGCCACTGACAATCTGAATGACTTTAGACAAGTCACTGCCCTTCTCTGAGCCTCAGTCTTGTCACTACACCATGAGAGATTTAGACTAGATCAGAGGTTCTCATGATCTCTTTGATGTGTGTGCCTCAGGAGGCTGCTCAGGAGACAGGAAGAAAGTCAGGCACATTGGATTGCGGGCTTCGTATATCAGGAGTCCATCTAAGGCTTATTTAAAAACAGTAATCCACTGCTAAAATTGAGAAAAAATTATTATCATTGCTGTGGACTGAATGTTTGTGTCCCCTCAAAATTCATATGTAGAAACTCTAATCTCCACAGTGATGGTATTTGAAGATGGGGCCTTTGGGAGGTGATAAGTTCATGAAGGTGACTTCCTCATGATGGAATTAATGCCCCTATAAGAAGAAACACAACGGTTTCTCTCCTTCTCTCTCTCTCTCTCTCTTTTAGGTACTCAGATACAAGGAGGGGGCCATTTACAAACCAGGAAGAGGGTCCTCACCAGATCACTGCCCAGCACCTTGATCTTGGGCTTCCCAGCCTCCAGAACTCTGAGAAATCAATATTTGTTGTCTAAGCCACCTGGCTATGGTAATTTGTTACAGCAGCCTGAGCTGAGCAAGGCAATCATCTTACCTAGATGACTTGAGAGATCCCTTCCATTCCATCTGAAGTTGTATCAACAAGCTAAAATGAGTGATCTGTACAGTAGCATTAGTCCAACTCTGTCACATCGCTGCAACAGCCAGCAGAAAGATTGAGTGGGTTTTGCTGCAACCTGTCACAAACAGTATCAGTACTGTAGCCATCACTCTGACTAACAAACCTTCGGGTGTACTTTGTGGGAGAGAATCCAGGCTGGGATTGCTCTGACAACATAGCACGGGATTATTTTAACAGTACTGAATTACTCACATCTCCTTGGACCTGGGTTTGAAGTTTCGGCAGCAGTTTCCTCTTGAAGGCTCTTTCAGGGTTCCCTTCTTTTCATTCCTGACTCAAGCCTTCCGGCCGTAAAGGCAAATTTTTAACTGACTCAGCTCAGGTGAGTGAGAGGGAAAGCGAAACAGGAAACAATTATATAAGACTACATTTGCATACAAGCCAGTGTCTTTCCAGAACATTAATTTCTCCTAAAACTGCTGTCTAACTTTCAAGTTCATCTGGTATTTTAACACAATGTTTTACTTCAGCATGGTCCGTTCTTATTATTTGACTAAAGAATTTCTGAGTCCTCTGCTTTGTTTGTGCTATTTTCCATAAAAGGAAATGGGGTGAGAAATGCTGAAATAGTTCCACCCAGATGGTTAAAGCAATGTAGAGTTGGACAGAATTAAAGTCACCTTAAAATAACTTGCTTGCACAAATATCCACAAGTGGGATAGCTGGATCACATGGTAGTTCTATTCTTAATTTTTTGAGGACTCTCTATACTGTTTTCCACAGTGGCTGCACCATTTTACTTTCCTACCAACAGCGCACAAGGGTTTCAGTTTCTCCATAGCCTGGCCAACACTTGTCTTTTGGGGTTTTTGGTTTGCTGTTGTTTTATATAATAGCCATCCTAAGCAGTGTGAGGTGCTGTTTCACTGTGGTTTTGATTTGCATTTCTTTGATGATGGGTGATGTTGAGCATCTTTTCCTATTCCTGTTGGCCAAATCAGGATCTTGAAGAGATATTAGCACTAGCACTCTCATGGTCATTGCAGCTCTATGTACAATAGCCAAACTGTGGAAACAACTTAAATGTCCATCAACAGATGAATGGATTTTTAAAATGTGGTATATACATACAATGAAATATTATTCAGCCTGAAAACGGAAGGAAATCCTGCCGTGTGTAACAACATGGATTAACCTTGAGGACATTATGCTAAATGAAATAAGCCAGACACTGGAGGACAAATACTATATGATCCCACTATATAAGGTACCTAAAATAGTCAAATTCACAGAAGCAAAGAATAGAATTGTGGTTGCCAGGAGGGATAAATGGCCAGTTGCTGGTCAACGGGTATAAAATTTCACTTATGCAGGATAAGTTCTGAAGCTCTGCCGTACAGCATTGTGCCTGTGCATAACAATAGTGTACCGTACATTTTAAAATCTGTTAAGGGGAGATCAAACGTTAAGTGTTCATATGTGTGTTTATATATATGTATGTTTAAAAACTTGCTTGACATTGACATATTCTTTGCATGACAGCGGTCAATGGTTATTTATTATCTGTGGACCTTGGGCAAGTTATTTAACCTCTCTTTCTATTTCTTTATCTGTAAAAAGGGCACTAATAGCACCTACTTCCAAAGGATATAATGAGGATTAAATGATTAAAGTGCTTGGAACAGCGAAGGGCATGATATAAGGCATATACTCCTGTATTAGCTTTTATGGTTGCGGTATTTATCCTGAGGAGTCATCAATAAAAGAGAAACATCACCCAAAAAAAATCTCCCAACAGCCTAAGGGCAAAACTCCCCCTCTTGTCTCCATTGAAACACTATCTACCGAAATGCTTTAAGCACACAAAAACCTTTAACAAAACTACTGATACAGCATCTTAGCTAGTGACACGCCAGTACAAATGAGACAGAATCAGGATGGGACTCTGCCCCTCACCCTTAGCCACCAGATCTGGCACCTCCCAGCTTAACTATTTTGGAAGCCAAGATAAGCAACCTTCCAACCAGAAAATTACCCCCCAGCAATCAACCGACTGCCGTGTGAGCACAAAGCCTCTAGATGACCCCTACACCCCTTCCTGGGGCGGAGGTAGTGAGCAGCACCACTGTGTTAGACCCACCAGGCAGGGGCAGGGACCCTAACTCCGACAGGGCCCGGGGCCGCACAGCCACACCACCGGGAAGAGGGAAGCAGAACGCTTCTGGAGGCAGAGAGTCGTGACATCAGTCCGTTCCCCTCACCCCATAGAAGACTCAGGATGAGTCCCTTCAGAGGGCCAGCCAGAGAGCCACTCCTCCCGTGCTGAGACAGGAGCTCCTTGCGCTCAAGCATAAGCCCCGATAAAACCTTGTCTGAGGCTTTGGTTGGGCCTCTTATCGATCTCTGTTACACAGAGCGCCTAAGAGCCTAAGGTGGCATCACAAATGCAGGACTGACCTTTGCGTTGAGCCCTCTGTTAAGCTTCTAAGAGCCCTAATGGGGCACAGTAAAGGTGAAACTGGCTGGGGTTCCAGAATGGGTCAGGTGAGTTACTGAACTACGCAGCGAGAGAAGCATTCTGGGAAATCTTGGAACTTTAACAAAGGTGACAATGGAAAGGAGGAGATAGTGAACTTTTCCTTCCTCTCTGACCTTACCCCTGGATCACAGAGGATGGGAAAGGAGTCAGTTATAAGAAATCTTGGCTACTTTCTCCCAGCCTGCCAGAGCGGTTATCTTTAAATGTAAAATTTTTAACTCTCCTGCTTGAAACGCTTCAAAGTCTTCCCTTTTCACACAATACCCTCCTTCAATATTTTGGAATGAGTGTATGGGGTAGGGAGTCTGCCGTGAGGAAGACAGAGAGTTTCTAGAGATAGATGGGTTTATGGCATTAAAAAAGAGACAACAGGCCCAAAATAGAGTCACTTGTGCTAAGCCCCAGACCGGCAAACCAAGACTTCATTCCGAAGTTCATTGCAGTTTCAGCCTCTCCCAGAAGTGCAATTTTAAACCAATCAGTCTGGAATTTCTGATCAATGCTAGTGAAATAATCTGCCTGATAAGACCCCTCCCATCCCCAGCCCCTAAGCGAAGGTGACCTGCCAGAAATAATTTTTCTTTTGTTTCCTTGTCCTACCTCCCTTGCACCTATAAAAGCTTTCCCTTTTGTATGGCTCCTTGGAGCTGCTTTCTATTTGTTAGATGGGATGCTGCCCCATTCATGAGTTGTGGGATAAAGCCAATTAGATCTTCAAATTCACTCAGTCGAATTTTGTTTCTAACAATGGGAACCTTGTTTGCAAAGAGGACAATCCCCCTCTCACAAGTTACGACCTGAGATTTTCTCATTATTTCCTGCAAAGCCTCACATTTTCTCCTCCCTGCCTATTTCCCACTCCTAGAGGAACTTGATCCCCTCAGGACAATGCTAGCCAGAAGGTCTCTTGAGTCAGTCCGAGTCCTTCCCCTTTCCCACCTCAAGAAGCCAATGAAAACCTGCCTCCCAAGTCAGAGTGACTTACACACATCAAATCTAACCTGGGACAGGAGTGTGGAGAAATGACCCCTTACTGTGTGAGCACTAAGGAAGCAAGAGTCCAGTGACTAGGAACACAGACTTCAGAGGCCCGTACGTTAGAGTGGGAGTCTTAACCATTTACAAGCTGTTAATAAATCTTTCTGAACCTGTTTCTCATCTGTAAAAAGATGTAGGAGAGAGTTGAGAGTTGTAATAATTAAATGTGATGCCTAGCACATAGTAACGGCTCAATAAATGTCGGCTATTATTTGTATTAAAACCTTAATTCTAGAAGCTAAAAGTGTAACCTTCTTCCTCCTCTCTCCTGTGCAGGAGAGTGAGCACAAATCTCATATTATTCTATTAGCCATGATAAAATTCTAGATACAAATATAACAATAACCATAATTCCCTTCTGTTCCTCTAATTTCTGATTGTTTAACAACGTATTTCTTCCTAGGCCACAACAACCTGCAGATACAGTTAGGAAGACAGGGTTTCTGCTGTTTCTACTACCCCTACCACCCACTCCACATCCCCTGGGTCTTTCCTCCCACACTCTCAGAACTTCCAACCTAGTCCAAGCCCCTTGCTCTCCCCTGGAATGTTTAGGGGATGGTGCTTTCTCCCTGTGTCCTCCCAAGCCTGTCCTGTACTTACCAGTCACTACAAGTGGCCTCAATCTCCTGGCTCCTCTGCACATACCACGCCCGCCCCTGCCTTTGCTTGCCCCTCCCCACACCACTGTTTCACTAATGTCTGAGCAGCCCTATCCAGGTGGATCTTCCACTTCCTCCCCTTCTGTTCCCTTCACATCACTAGTTGTTTTCATTGCCGCTGGTGCCTAGCAGTGTGCTCGCCTTGCCTCTATTTTTCAGGCAGAGACTAAGCTGCTTCTCAGAGTTCTTCTCAGGAGTCTTAGCCTGGGCCAGTTCCAGAGAATCCACTTCCTTCCCTCTTCCTTAGGTCCCGGAAAACCCACACTAAGTCACCTTGGCTCTTCAAACAAAATGGATGACCTCATCATATTGTCTCCACGTGCCAGATGTACAAAAGCGTAGACACCATGCATCTTGGGCTTTCCAAAGCAGTCCCAATTTTATATTGTCTCCTTTTTGATGAAAGAAATGATATATAACCAAATGTAACTCTTTGCAGACTTTTTATATATATAAATTCAAAACTAAAGAAAAACATCTTCCATCAAATTATCTATGTTGACTTTGGGTCCCATATCTTGAAGAAACTATGTTGGTTTCTGAGTATGTAATATGAATTGGGGATTGGAGAAGAGGGAAACAGGATAAAATATGAAAGATTATTGCCTACAAGATTATATTGATATTCACACAGAAAAACACTTTCTGAGAGCCTACTAGGTTCAAGAACATGCTGAGTGATGGGAGGGCATATTATGCCTTTGAATGAACCAGGCTCCCTGGCATCTGAGAGCTCACAGAATAGTAAAGGAGATAGGCTACATAAGTATCTATAATATAGAGCAGGCCATGAGAAGGGCTATATTTAAAGTGCCAATTATTGTGAGTGATTAGAGAGGAGAGAGTTCCAATACATTCTTCACACTGCCACCAAAATGAACTTTTTAAAATGATAATTTCATCACCTTATTCCCTGGCTTAAAAATCCTCAATGACTCACCAAAACCCTCATGAAAAAGACCAGATTTGGCTTACAGGATGCCTGTCTCTTCCCCAAACTCTTCCAGCCATCAGCCACCTCACCCCATCATTCTCAACTTCTCACAAACATGCCCACTCTTTTACGCCTCTAGGCCTTTGCACTTTCATTTTGCTTATAATCTCCTCTGTTCATTTCCTCTTCTTTCTCAACTGCCAGCACCTCCACTCTACCCAGCTTGGCCTAAATCCAAATCACCTCTTCAGTCTCAAGGAAGACCTCAATCAGGAAGCTTTCCTTAAGCATCTCAAATGGGGTGTGTGCCCCTCTTGTGCACTCCCATACACCCCTCCGCTACACTTTTAATACTACATTGTGTTCACTTATCACACTCTTACACTAAACTTTTTATATTTACAAAGAAAGCAATCCTGTCTTATTCATCTGTGTAGCCAAAGTATCTTACATTGCCTGGAACATAAATAGTTATTCAATAATCATTTGTCAATAGGTGAATGAGGAAATTCTTTACTTACCAGGCTTCAGCCTGCAGCAATCTAAAATTCTGAGAGAGAAGGAGCACAAGTAGCCATCTAAGGCCTTTAAATGCATCAGGCTCAGCATCCAGACCTCACCTCCGACTCTCCTTGAGACTCAGGGGCCATCCTGCATACAGCAACCTCCACAGTCACTCAATCATACTAGCCTAGATTGGCCAGCAACCAAAATAGATTCCCTGCAATACCCTCATGCCCATTTTGCTCCAGTTTCTTTCCCTCCCATACCTGTAGCCTATCTGCCTTCCTAACTCATAGACCACTTCTTCAACCCCTTAGTCATACCTAAGACCTAGCTCTTGTCTAAGACCACCGCTTCCCCTACAATCTAGTTGAGGTCGTTGGCCATTTCCACACCCTACATAACTAGAGGTGTGTAGGGGAGTTTAAGATCTTCCTCACTCCCAATAGCACTTCCAGGCCTTCACTGTCCTTGGAGTATCACTGTCCTTTTCAGAGTTATTCTATCTCTGACATCTGCTTACTTTAAATGCTCACATTCTTGGAATATTTGATAAATTGGCATCATCTTGTAAATCTTCAATGACCATGTGGATAATGCTTCTAACATTATAGTTTTCTAGTTTCTTGATACCTCAATGATGACTATTTCTACTTCATGCAGCTACCCATTCTTGTGCTCGTACCTGGACCTTGTTGCCATCTGGAATTTTTCCATTGATTAAGTTTTGAATGATAATAACTCATCCTCTGACTGTGGATTCCCATCTTTCAAGCACCATTATTACTCACAAAGGTAATCCTTCTGCTTCTTGATCTTTTCCTTTCTCTCAATCAGCCTTTCCTGCCTTTTTTTCCTTCTGAACCCAGGATACTGTTACATAGTTGATCATCTGCACATATGCACTTTCAAGAACACCAACAATTCCAAGGTACACCTATCTTTACGTTCTGGATCAAGTCTATGGTTACCTTCTCTGCTCCTACATGGAGACAATAAGTGAAATTGGATAGAATGATACACATTATGCAGATGGAACCAGTAAAAATTAGTAATCTTCAGCCTGAACTGGGCCTTTTGTGATTTCTCTTATTTCCTCTTAAATATTATCCCAAACCCTGGCAAATTTTATCAATTCCCTTTTCCCCTCACTTCCAATAAGTGATCTTTATCAAATTCCAACCAACTGGCACATCTACAATTTTAACAAGATTCACCCTAATCCTCAAACTTCCCTCCAATTTCAGAGGATGAGATATCCTTCTTCCTTAACTGTATTCTGTCTTGCCTCGTGCAGAATGCTTCCCCTTCAATCAGCTACCTCTCTCCTATATTCATGTGGGCTCGGTGAGCCAAAGAGTTGAAAGAAGGATTTCTTGGACTCTCAAGGTCTGGCAGTAGTGCTCTTTTATTTAGAGAATAGTATGGAATAGCATGGGGACAGGACCCATGGGCAGTAAGAGCTGCTGCAAACATGGGTTGAGGGTAGGGCTAAATTTAAGGCATAGGTATGTGAGTTATCTCTTTACAAGACAAGGAAAGAATATGTAAAAGAAGTTGTTAAAATGGTATCAGTGTAGGTGGGGTCTGGTTCTTGAGTGGTACTATAATTTTTAGATAAGAATCAAACCAGCTTAAGTAAATGGCTGAAGCCACTACCTTAAATATTATTTTTGCCTAAAGACAAAGGAGGATGTTGGGGGTGAAGAGGGAGTGATCATGGGAGATTACCACACAAATACAGTAAACAAGATGCAGATTTAAGTCCTTGCCTTTGGCATTGATTCAGAGTTTCTAGAGATAAGGTCATCCCCCATTCTTCCTGGTACAGAGAGGGAGACACCTTTACAGATGGAGATTTCCTTTACAATGTAAATGCCTCTTAACAATTCTACTCCTCAGAGCCTCCTCCCTGTCTGCAGTTTTTAAAAGTAACCAGCCTAAAATAATCCTCATCATATCCATCCTCAATCTCCATCACAACTTGCTCCTTAGCCCAGGGGGGACAGCAAACTTTTTCTTTTGCCTTTTTTTGAGGAAGATTAGCCCTGAGCTAACTACTGTCAATCCTCCTCTTTTTGCTGAGGAAGACTGGCCCTGAGCAAATATCCGTGCCCATCTTCCTCTACTTTATATGTGGGACGCCTACCACAGCATGGCTTTTGCCAAGCGGTGCCATGTCCACACCCAGGATCCAAACCGGCGAACCCCGGGCCCCCGAAGTGGAACGTGCGCAATTAACCACTGCGCCACTGGGCTGGTCCCCATGCCAACTTTTTCTGTAAAGGACCAGATGGTAAATATTTCAGGCTTTGCAGGTCATATCATCTCTGCCACAACTACTCAACTCTTTGTGAAAGCAGCCATTTTGTCTAACACAAAATGAATAAGCCTGGCTGTGTTGCAATAAAACTTTATTTATGGAAAATGAAATTTGAATTTCATATTTCACGCAATAAAATATTATTCATCTTTGGATTTTTTACAACCATTTAAAAATGTAGGGGCCAGCCCCACGGCAGAGTGGTTAAGTTTGCACATTCCACATAAGCAGCCCAGAGTTTCACTGATTCAGATCCTGGGCACAGGCCTAGTACCACTCATGAGGCCATGCTGAGGCGGTGTCTCACGTGGCACAACCAGAAGGACCTGCAACTAGAACACACAACTGTGTACCGAGAGGCTTTGGGGAGAAAAAGAAAAAGCAAAAAGAAAAAAAAGATTGGCAACAGATGCTAGCTGAGGCGCCAATATTTAAAAATGTAAAAATTATTTTCAGCTCATGGGTGATTCAAAAACAGGTTGAGGGCCATATTTTGCCAACCCCTGCCTTAGACTATGACAATGGTTCCCAGAGTATGGGCCCAAGAGCATCAGCATCACATGGGAACTTGTTAAAAATGCAAATATTCCTGTCCCACCCAGACCTACTAGTTCAGAAACCCTGGAGGCGCAGCCAGCAAACTGTGGGCTAACAAGTCCTCCAGGTGATTCCCATATGCGTGCAAGTTTGCGAACTACTGACTGGCCTACAGGTAAGTTCTCCTGGTTTCTATAAACAGGTCTCTCCTTTCAAAAACAAAAACGCTCCCTGGCTTTGCGCCTCAAACTCTTTTCCTCCAAATTCCAAAATGATCAGTCAACCCTTGCAGCCTCCATTTTCTCACCACATGCTTATAAGATGAGAGTAAGAGTACCATCAAGTAGTGGTAAGAACTAGAGTAGATGGTTACTGGGGGGGACTCAACATTTCCATGGTAGGGTAAAATGGGGAGGATGTCAACTCCACATCCCATCAGGGAGAAGTACAGAAGGAACATTGCTGGAGTCCTCACTCTCCCCTCACTCACTCCTCCTCATGGAAGGACAGAGTATGCTGGTGGTGAGTCTGGGAGAAGAAATGGAACCTGCTGCGCTCGTGGCCAGCGGGAGCCTATGTAGCTCCTTTCCGCAAAGTTCAGAGGCATCTGTGCAGGAGATCACACCCTTGGGGAACAAAGCTTGGTGATAGGAATGTGCCCTGTGGGAATTAGAATAAGACATGCCTCCAAGTGGACGGAGCCCAGGACAGGGTCCATGGGGATGCATGCTGAGCCCTGTTTCTGCAGCTCCTGATGGATTCACTCTTTTTTGGTCTCTACGTTATCAAGGTCTATTAATTCCCTAAAGTCTCTGTATATATCTCCTCAATCTCAGTGAAATCAGACAATCTCTTTGATGGAAACTTTTAAACAGTCACAGGTGGTCTCTCACCGGTGGGACTCTGATGTGGCCCTAGACTGCCAGGACAGCCTCCCCAACCTTCCTATGTGCTGAGCAACATCACAACGGGGAAGTGTTATCGGGGGTGTTATTCTAAAATATAGGTGCTTAAATTTCCATTTTTCCTGTCCACTAAGACCAGAAATGCAGTATTTAATGCAGACAACAATCATACCTCCATTTTTGATTTTGGAAAAAATGACGCAAAAAACAAGATGGTGCATGGGACCATCCCTTTGGCCTTTAGTCCCCATGCTCTGCTTCTGTGGCCGGTGGTTTCACCAGTTCAGATCCCGGGCATGGACATGGCATCGCTCATCAAGCCATGCTGAGGCGGCATCCCATATAACACAACCAGAAGGACCTACAACTAGAATATACAACTCTGCTGGGGGCGGGGCGGTTGTGGCGGATTGGGGAGAAGAAGAAAGAGAAAAAGATTGGCAACAGATGTCAGCTCAGGTGCCAAGCTTTAAAAAAAACAAAAACCAAAAGAAACAAGATGATGCAAAGAACATGTCACGTTTGAGCTACATTTAAAGTGTGAGTGGAATGTCAGAAGAAGTAGGAGGATCAAGGAAGTCCTTACAGATCTGTGAGGAATAGGTAGCATTTTTATAAGTGAATAAGGAGGGAAAGGAATTCCAAATGAGAGAAGAGCATGAGAAAAGTCTGGAATGACTGGGGCACAGAAAAATTGCAGAAGGTCGGCCTGAAAGTCAGGCAAACTCTTGATCTTTGTATGCAATGCTAAGCCCCTTCAGGGCTGAGGCTGTTTAACTCATTCCCTTAAATTTAATGGCTCTAATAGAATGCTTTGCACACCCCAGCAGATTGTTAAATATTTGTTACATGAGAAAGCAAATGTGTGAAATCGCATTACGCATGCTTAGCTGAGTCAGGTAGCCTAATGAACTGTGAGGAGTCCCAGCAGGCGGAGCAGGCACAGAGTCAAGCTAGGAAATTTACATCTGAGTTATTGTTTCTTGCTTGATGAGCTCATCAAATGAGTCAGAAACCGTTTTCCCAATATTCCTGTATAGTCAGATGGCAAATGCAAATCTTATTTGCTTCCAAAAACTTTTTAAAAGAAAGAACAGTTATTATAAAAATAGAACATGTTCATTTCAGAAACTTTGGAACATACGCAAATATATATAATAGACAGTTTAAATCGCTATAATCTCACCAGCTAAAGATGTAATATAGCAGGAACATTTTCTCACGTCATTAAAGATTTTTTGAAAGTATAGTTTTAATTGATGTAATGTTCTGTTAGTGCATACATCAAACTATTTTCTTTTTTTTTTTAAGATTGGCACCTGAGCTAACATCCATTGCCAACTTTTCTTTTTTTTCCTTCTTCTCCCCAAAGCCCCTCAGTACATAGTTGTATATTCTAGCTGTAGGTCCTTCTAGTTGTGCTATGTGGGACACCGCCTTAGCATGGCTTGATGAGTGATGCCACGGCCACACCCAGGATCCGAACCGGTGAAAACCCAGGCCACGAAAGCAGAGCACGCAAATCTAAGCGCCCAGCCACAGGGCCAGCCCTCAAACTATTTCCAATTTAACTGTTCCTCTATTTACTGAACACGTAGCTTTCAAATATTCACTACACTCTTGTGAATGTATCTTTAAATATGTCTCTCATGATTTCCATACTCGAGAATCCTAAAAATAGTTTATGATTATTAAATTAAATCCTATTAAAGACATAAAGGGTCAGAAAAGATAGCATACCATGTTCCCGTGAAATAGCTTACCACTGGAAATCTATAGGTTCTTCTGAAGATAACGTATACATATCATACATTTTCAGTCAAAATTCCTGCACACTTTTAAGAAGAATGTGAGAAACTGATTCTAAAAAGTACACAAGAATAGCTAAGACACAAGTAGCTGAGGGAATTTTGAAAAAAAAAAAAAAAGAACAAAGATGGAGGGCATTTCTTGCCAGATATTAAGATGTACCACAAAGCCAGAGCAATGAAAATCATTTAGTATTGGCATAGGATAGACAAATAGATCAATGGAACAAAATGAGATTCCAGAAATACCCATGTGTCTATGGAAACTTCAGATATGATAGAGGTGGCATCTCTAATCGAGAAGAAAAGATAGATTATTTAGGAAACGGTGCCGGGAGAGCTGGCTCACTACTTGGAGGAAAACAGCTGGCATCCTAACTCATACCACATACTAATGTTAACTGTAATAGATTAGATACTTTAATCTTTTTTTTTTCAATTTGTGTGTCTTTATTTACCACCCTTATATCAACATTTTAAAAAAACACTACTACCTGGCAATATTCGAGGTAAAATTACTTTTTTTTTAACATGTTTTATAACAGCTGTATTAAGGTGTAATTCACATACCATACAATTCTCCCATCGAAAGTGTACAATTCAATGGTTTTTAGTATCTTCACAGAGGTGTACTGTACGTCTGTGAATACACTAAACCATTTCCACAGTTTACGAACATTTAAATTTTCCCAACAAAATTACATTTTTTTCAGATGTACATCATAATATATTTTGAATTCTGTGTAGATTACATCATGTTCACCAACCAAAAACTAATTATAGTCCATCCCCTCACATGTGAGCCTAATCACCCCTTTTGCCCTCCCCCACCTTCCCCTATGGCAACCACCAATCCAATCTCCATTGCTATGTGTTTGTTTGTCGTTGTTTTCATCTTCTACTTATGAGTGAGATCATACGCTATCTGACTTTCTCCATCTGACTTATTTCACTCAGCATAATACCCTCAAGGACCATCCATGTTGTCACAAATGGCCGGATTTCACGACTTCTTATGGCTGAGTAGTATTCCATCGTGTATATATACCACATCTTTATCCATTCGTCCCTTGATGGGCACCTAGGTTGCTTCCAAGTCTTGGCTATTGTGTATAATGCTGCAATGAACATAGGGGTGCAGGTATCTTTGTGCCTTTGCGTTATCATGTTCTTTGGATAAATACCAGCAGTGGGATAGCTGGATCATATGGTAGATCCATTCTTAATTTTCTGAGGATACTCCATACTGCTTTCCATAGTGGCTGCACCAGTTTGCACTCCTACCAGCAGTGTTCAAGGCTTCCCTTTTCTCCACATCCTCTCCAATATTTGTTGTTTCCTGTTTGTTAATTATAACCATTCTGACTGGAGTGAGGTGATACCTCATTGTAGTTTTGATTTGCATTGCCCTGATAGCTGATGATGTTGAGCATCTTTTCATATGCCTCTTGGCTCCATATATCTTCTTTGGAGAAATCTCTGTTCAGATATTTTGCCCATTTTTTAATTGGGTTGTTGTTTTTTTTGTTATTGAGCTGTATGAGTTCTTTGTATATTTTGGATATTAACCCCTTAACTGATATATGGTTTGCAAATATCTTCTCCCAATTGTTAGGTTGTCTTTTCGTTTTGTTGATGGTTTCCTTTGTTGTGCAGAAGCTTTTTAGTTTGATGTAGTCCCATTTGTTCATTTTTTCCTTTGTTTCCCTTGCCCAGTCAGACATGGTACTTGAAAATATGCTGCTAAGACTGATGTCAAAGAGTGTACTGCCTATGTTTTCTTCTAGAAGTTTCATGGTTTCGGGTCTTACATCCAAGTCTTTAATCCATTTTGAGTTGATTTTTGTGCATGGTGTAAGGGAATGGTCTACTTTCATTCTTTTGCATGTGGCTGTCCAGTTTTCCCAACATCATTTATTGAAGAGACTCTCCTTTCTCCATCATATGCTCTTGGCTCCCTTGTTGAATATTAGCTGTCCATAAATGTGTGGGTTTATTTCTGGGCTCTCGATTCTGTTCCATTGATCTGTGTGTCTGTTTTTGTGCCAGTATCATGCTGTTTTGGTTACTATGGCTTTGTAGTATATTTTGAAATTAGGGAGTGTGATACCTCCAGCTTCGTTCTTTTTTCTCAGGAATCCTTTGGCTATTCAGGGTCTTTTGTTGTTCCATATAAATTTTAGGATTCTTTGTTCTATTTCTGTGAAAAATGTTGGAACTTTGAATAGGGATTGCATTGAATCTATAGACAGCTTTAGGAAGGATGGACATTTTAACAATGTTAATTCTTCCAATCCAAGAGCACGGAATATCTTTCCATTTCTTTGTGTCTTCTTCTATTTCTTTCAACAATGTTTTATAGTTTTTGGTGTACAGATCTTTCACCTCTTTGGTTAAGTTTATTCCTAGGTATTTCATTCTTTTCGTTGCAACTGTAAATGGGATTGCATTCTTAATTTCTCTTTCTGCTACTTCGTTGTTAGTGTATAGAAATACAACTGATTTTTGTATGTTGATTTTGTATCCCATGAATTGACTGTATTCCTTTATTGTTTCTAAAAGTTTTTCAGTGGATTCCTTAGGGTTTTCTAGATATGAAATCGTGTCATCTGCAAAGGGTGACAGTTTCACTTCTTCTTTTCCAGTGTGGATCCCTTTTATTTCTTTTTCTTGCCTGATTGCTCTGGTTAAGACTTCCAACACTATGTTAAATAAGAGTGGTGACAGTGGGCATCCTTGTCTGGTTCCTGTTCTTAAAGGGATAGCTTTCAGTTTTTCTCCATTGAGAATGATATTTGCTGTGGGTTTATCACATATGGCCTTTATGATGTTGAGGTATTTTCCTTCTATACCCATTTTATTTAGAGTTAGATACTTTCATCTTAAATGGAACCCCAAAAAGATAAGGAAAGTGCAGAAGAATATCTTCGTAACCTTGAAATGGAGAAGGAGTTAGTAAAGAGAGCCTGAAAACCACAAACCATCAGGGAGAAAATTTGTGGATTTCAGTACACAAAAATAAGGTTTCTTTTCAAAGAAGGACATCATAGATAAAGTTAACAGACAAGAGGGAGCCTAGCAGAACATATCTCAGAACATAACTCAAGGAATTAGCGTGTAGAATACACGGAGAACTTCTGTATATCAACACGTAAGAGGCAGGAAATCCAATAGAAAATGAGACAAAGGATCAGAATAGGCAAATCCCAGAGGGAGGAATCTGATTATCTAACAAATCTATGAAAAGATGCTCAAACTCCCTAGTCATCAAAAAATGCAAGTTAAAATAACGAGATGCCACTTTATAAAAATTTGGAAGTTGAGTAGTATCAAGAATTGGTAAGAATGTGGAGGAAGGGGATTCTTAAATGCTATTGGTCTGCAACTGTAAACGGATGCAGCCAATCACTAGTAGTTATGCAACTAAATGTGTCCCATCAATCACACTCCTGGGAATATATGCCACAGAAACTTGCCCGAAGGCGTTTATGGGAAACTGCACGAGGATGCACATCTCGGCACCGTTGGCATTTACCTGGGGACTCGTGGTCAGGGATACAACCCTATCAGTGTCACATATGCGTTCAGTGGAAAACTAGGCAGCAGTCAGAATTAATGAACCAGATATACATTCAGCCATATGGTTACCTCTTTTTTTTTTTTTTTAAAGATTTTTATTTTTTCCTTTTTCTCCCCAAAGCCCCCCAGTACATAGTTGTATATTCTTCGTTGTGAGTCCTTCTAGTTGTGGCATGTGGGATGCTGCCTCAGTGTGATTTGATGAGCAGTGCCACGTCTGAGCCCAGGATTCGAACCAACGAAACACTGGGCCCCCTGCAGCAGAGTGCACGAACTTAACCACTCGGCCACGGGGCCAGCCCCTAGGGTTAGCTCTTAAGACATAGTGTCAAGTGGAAAAAACGTGAGAAACAAAATAAAATTGATAGCACTGTACCAATGTAAGTTTAAAACACTCTAAACAGTATATAATTCTCAAGCATACTGGTGGACGCATAAGGAAGATAGAAGAAATGAGAATGGGGATCAGGAATGAAGAGGAGAAAAAGAGGGCCTTGTATAGACCTAGGATGACATTCAGTTGCTTGGGGGAAAAAAACAAAACAAACTTGGGACTATTAAAGTAATCAAACAAGGAGGGTGTTGGACTGAGGCAGCTCTAAGACCTCAGTAGCCTGTGAAGCAAACCAAAACCTAAGCCAGAGTCAATCCTGAAAATGCCTCAAGGTTAAGAAGAACAACTAATCACAAACAGCCAAGGAGGCTTTCACAAACAGTGCAACCGTGCAAGCTATAGCCAACCAAACCATTTCCTTGCTTCCTACCTTGTCTTCTCTATAAAAACCTCGCCCCTAGCTTCTAACCTCTTCTGGTTTGGCACTGCCTAATTCAAATCAATGTTTGCTCAAGTAAACTCTTAAACTTTCTAATATGCCTCAGTTTATCTTTTAACATAACTATCCTTGATTTCTTTCTTTCTCTCACACCCTCACATCCAATCCATTAGTAAATCCCTTACCTTCTGATTATATGCAGAATTTAATCATTTCTCATCCTTTCCATCAATACTACCCTGAGCTTAGTCACCATGACCTCTTACCTAATTTTTGCAATAAGAGCCTCCTAACAAGTCTCTTTGCTTTTGTGTCTGCCTGCCTTTGGTCCATTTTCAACGAGGGAACTAGAACAATCCTATTAAATAGAAGTCAGATCACATCAATTTCTGCTTAAGATCCTCTGGTTTCCTACCTCACTCAGAATAAAAGCAAAGGTCTAACTATCCACAAGGCCACCTGAGCTGGACCCCTATGCCTCTCTGGCGTCGTCTCCTCACCCCTCCCCTTGGCCACGCTCTCCTGCCGTCGGCCTCCCGCTGTCCTAGAACGTGCCAAGCACACCCTTTATTCAGGGCCTCTGCAAGTGGGTTTCCCTCTTCTGGACTGCTTGTTCCCTCACCTCTTTCCAATCTATCCAAAAGTCTTAGCAAGACATTCTCCGACTACACTATCTAAAATTGCAACATTCAGGGGCCGGCCCCTTGGCCAAGTAGTTCAGTTCTCACGTTCTGCTTCAGAGGCCCAGGGTTTCACCAGTTCGGATCCTGGACATGGACCTAGCACCACTCATCAAGCCATGCTGAGGCAGTGTCCCACATGCCACAACTAGAAAGACTCACAACCAAAATATACAACTATGTACTGGGGGGCCTTGGGGAGAAGAAGGAAAAATAAAACCTTTAAAATTGCAACACTCAAGTGGACAAAAGATCTGAACAAACTGAGCAAAAGATTTGAACAGATACCTCACCAAAGAAGACATACAGATGGGACACATAAATACACCAAAAGATGCTCAACATTCTATGTCATTAGGGAAATGCAAATTAAAACAACAATGAGATACCTGACATGCCTATTATAATGGCTAAAATCCAAAAAAAAAAAAGCCTGACAACTCCAAATGCTGGTGAGGATGTGGAACAGGAACTCTCCTTCATTGCTTGTGGGAATGCAAAATGGTGCAGCCCCTTTGGAAGACATTTTGGCAATTTCTCACAAACTTAGACTCAGAATACCAGCAACTACATTCCTAAGTATTTACCCAAATGAGCTGAAAACTTACGTCCACACAAAGACCTGCGTATGGATGTTTATAGCAGCTTTGTTCAAAATTGCCAAAAATTGGAAGCAACCAAGACATTTTTCAATAGGTGAATGGATTAAAAAACTGGGGTACATCCATACAATGGAATAGTATTCAGTGATAAAAAAGAAGTGAGCTATAAAGCCACAAAAAGACATGGAGGAAACTTAAATGCATATTTCTGAGTGAAAAAAAGCTAGTCTGAAAAA
The DNA here is from genome assembly GCF_041296265.1 of Equus caballus. Classification (NCBI taxonomy): domain Eukaryota; kingdom Metazoa; phylum Chordata; class Mammalia; order Perissodactyla; family Equidae; genus Equus; species Equus caballus. Next base: position 7,568,351 of record NC_091688.1, read on the forward strand.
GCTACCTATTGTATAATTCCAACTATATGACATTATGGAAAAGGCAAAACTATAAAGATAGTTAAATGATCTGTGCTTGCCAGGGATTAAAGGACAGGGAGAGATGAATAGGTGGAGAACAGGGGCTCTTTAAGGCCATAAAACTGTTCTGTAGGATATAGTAATGGTGGATACATCTCATTATGCATTGGGCAAAACTCATAAAATGGTGCAACACAAAGAGTGAACCCTAATGTAAACTGTGGGCTTCAGTTAATAATAATATATCAATATTAGTTCATCAATTGTAACAAATGTATCACACTAATGCAAAATGGTAGTAATGGGGAACTGTCACAGAGAGAGGGCATATATGAGAACTCTGTACTTTCTGCTTAGTTTTTCTATAAACTTAAAAATTTCTCTAAAAAATAGTCTTTTAATTAAAAAATTACAACTGTCCCCACAGCTACTACCTCTGCCTCTTTCCTGCTTTATATTCTCTGTGGAACTTATCACCATCTAATGTAACATGTTTTCCTGATTTATTTTGTTACTATCTGTCTGAAACGCCACCCACCTCACCCACCCACTCACATACCCAGGTAAGTTCCACCGGGCCAGGAAAAATTTTGTCACATTTTATTTTGATATAATTTAAATTTACAGAAAAGTTGCATGAATAGATCAAGAAATTCCAATACATTATTTACCTAAATTCGTCAGTTGTTTACGTTTTCCTCCTTTGGCTCTATTTTTTTTCTCTTTCTCTTTCTCTCACTCTCTCATCTGGGTGTCTATAAAACCATTTTACATATACAAAGAATATGTAAAGAATACATGATATATATTTTTATATATATTCTATAATTAGCATATCTAATTGTAATATGTATAATTGCCCAAATCTCAAAGTTAAACGTTTATATAACAGGATTACCTAATTCACTGTCCATATTCAAATAACATCAATTGTCCCAATAGTATCTTCATTAGCTTTTTTTCCTAATCCAGGACCCAATCCAAGATGTGCACTGCATTTAGTACTCAAGTGTCTTTAGTCTCCTTTACTTTGGAACAGCTCCTCAGTATTTATTTATTTTTTTGGTCTTTCTTCACCCTGACATTTCTTAAGCGCCCAGACTAGTTGTTTTGTAGATGTCCCTCAATTTGGGCTTGTAGATGTCCTCATGATCAGATTCAGATTATGCATTTTTGGCAGGAGAACTGCAGAAGTGGTGTGTCCTCAGAGCATCATGACAGGAGACACAAGATGTTGGTCAGTCCCACTGTTGGTGATGTTATCTGGGATCTCTTACCTTGGTGTCCATCAGGTTTCTCCGAAAGGGGAATCTTGTATGTTTCACCCACTGCTATATTTCCAAAGCCTAGAACAGTGTCTGGCACATAGACACTCAAAAAGAATACATTCATAGAGACAGAGATTGGATTGGTGGTTACCAGAGGGGAAGGGGGGAGGGAGGGAGTGAAAGGGGTGATTAGGCACATGTGTGTGGGGATGGATTGTAATTAGTCTTTGGGTGGTGAACATGATGTAATCTACACAGAAATTGAAATAAAATAGTGTACACTCGAAATTTAGATAATGTTATAAATGAATGTTACCACAATTAAAAAAAAAAGAATACATTGGATGAATGACTAAATGACTTCAACTCTGCAGAGTTGAGAAGACAAATAAGAGGAAGAAGAAAGAAGAGGAGGAGGAGGAGGGGAAAAGTAGTAACCTTATGGAGGAAATAATCGGTATGTGCATTTAAGCTTCATAAATACTATTCAAATGATTGCCAGGACCTTTGTATTAATTAATAACACCATCAATATTATGAAATTTCTAGGCTCGTACTCTTGCTAGTAAGCCAAATATATTTCCTAATGTATTTCTTAATAATATAGACTTGCCCCCCAATGATAACTCATTTTAACATGATCCCCATTCTTAAAAGCTTTTTCAACTATTTCAGGGGGAAATCTCCTAAATGATATATTAGAGAAGCCTCAGAGGACTGTTTCACAGATTATCAACCTGTGTTATAGTAAGCCTCAGTGGCAATCTATTTCTCATTTAAATATAATTTACTGTTTACCTCAAGACATCTCTAATTTGGTTAACAGTCTCTTGCAACTATAAACAAGCAGCAGAGGGGCCAGCCTGGTGGCGTAGTGGTTAAGTTTGTGTGCTCTGCTTCAGCGGCCCCAGGATGGCGGTTTAGGATCCCTGGCGCGGACCTATGCACCTCATCAAGCCATGGTGTGGCAGGCGTCCCACATATAGTAGAGGAAGATGGGCACAGATGTTAGCTCAGGGCCAACCTGCCTCAAAAAAGTTAAAATTAAAAATGTTAAAAAAAAAAAAAAACCAGGCAGCGTAAAAAGAAAAATGGCCACATATTCATGTAATGTACTAAGAAAAGAATAGAAGGACATGAAAACAATATCCTAAAAACTTTCATCTTATCAACTAAATAAGCAAAAGTCCATTTTGCTTGGCTCAGTGTCCATCTACACTCACAAATAAGTGAAAAGGAAAATTGTGTGAACCATTTTCTTTTAAACCATATTTTAAAAGCAATGTTGAAAGTGAAAATTTTGTTTGATTTTTAACTATCAACATAATTAATAGATTTTAACCTGTGTACAGAAAGATTTTTTCACTTTCAATTTTTTAAAAATTTTACTAAGAGATTTAAAACATCTCTTCTGTTAACAGCTTCTTTCCCAGCTCCCCACAATGGGGGGGAAAAAAGCCCTTATATACAAGTTTGTTAAGTGGCAACTGTTCAAAAGCCAATCTTTCTTAAAAAAAAAAAAAAAAGTTTCCAGGCTAATTGCTTCAGTCCAGCAGGGATAAAAAAACTTGTGTACAGTCATTTCCTTCATCCCTTTGGGAGTTTATTACGTAAACAGCTAAGGACACACTCACCAAACAATGTTTGACTGAATGGTAGGTATGCTTTTCTCTTATTCGTAAATTCTTTCAGAAGGAAAATGCTATTCTTTTTGTCAGACGTAAATACGAATGCCATGAAAATCAGTTCTATTGGACAACTGTGTAAAATTTGGATCTACGTTCCTATTTTCCAAATGTTCCTTCCTGCCTCTTAAAATTAATTCAATATTTGCCAGGCAAATTATTTGCCCCCAATATAATTAGGAAGAGGATAAGCTTGCAAGTGACACACATATAAAAAGAATTAAAATTCCAAAAATTTATGTGTGGACATGATTAAAAGAGGAATTCCATTCATGTTTGCATGTCACCTAGAGGGAAAAACGTCATCTAGATATAATCGTTTACACTCAATGGTGGCATCTCACCTAAATGCATGATTTTACTCCCACTTACTCTTTGACATACACCAATTACATCTCCTCCGTAGCGTTGAGGTCCTTTCTAACATTTTAGGCAGCATTCCTTTCTCTGTAATTGGTCATTCTTTCAACTTAACTATTTCGGGAAAGTTATTTGTGTGAAACTATCGAAAGAAAGTGAAACACATTTAGGCCCTTCGCCTACTCAAACAGAGCCAGAGCGATCAGCGTGCCACTCGAGGGTTCTTTGCATCCCAGAGCAGGGTCACAGTTTCCCACTGACCACTACGGACAAGCGGGGCACGCTAACATCTGAGGGTCTTCCTTTCTACATTTTCCCGCACGACAATGAAAAAATCAACCACTGCCATCCCAGTTAGACACAACAAGCCCCATTCTAACAATTTCAGCCTGCCATTTTTATACACAAGCAGCCCACGGGGAGCAGCACATAGTAACATCATCCTCCTCCTCTCGCTTCCCACTTTCTTCTAAGGGATGAAACACTAAAGAAAGTGAACAAGTGGACAAGCCAATTTAAGAAATTGTGGGGGAAGTTTGAAACCTGTTTGAGGATGCAAAAACTTTCAAACTGTCAGACTCCCAAACCACGGAAAACCTTGGTTTGTATCTGAAATGTCACGGCACGTAGAATCTACATGAGCCGGTTTCCACTTAGCGATATTGTTAACTGATATTGCTAGTTCTCCTTACTCATGAGTCTTCACGTTTTCTCAGTCTTTAAGAAAGAGGAAGACCTTACTTTGCAAAGTAATTTTGTTTCGGGAAGATTTATTTGTAAATTATATTTTTATAGCTAAATCATAATTGAAATAAACCTTTGAACCCAACAATCTAAACGATTCTTGCAATACATTTAGTCACTCACTGTGAAGTATTTAAGTAGGTCTACTTGGTGCTCTGTACTCTGTTGTCTGAAAATATCTTTATATTTGTTTACTGATTTTTTATCTCTTTCCCATGCCAAAATGAAAGCTTAGTAACTTCAGGGACTTTTTAAATCTTTCCTCTGCTTTTTCTGCGGCACCTTGAACATAATAGGAGCTCAATAAACACGTGCTGAATGAATAAAAATGTGCCAGCCACTAGCCAAATGTTGTTTCTCCCTCTAGAAACCACCTGAGTGTGTCTCTGCTGACTGTGAAATCCCAAACAGCTTTTCCCGGAGTCACTATAGCCTTGCTCTGTGGGGTTTGAACTGCGGTTCGCTAACGACCTGCCTTGGAGACAGCCCCATGACTACAGTTTGCTTACGTCATCCAGGTTATCGCTCAGGGTACTCACATTCTTCCCTTGATGCAAATCTAAGACAGGCACAAGAGGTGAGTTTGGACCAGCTGATAACTCCTGGAAAACTTTACAAGTTTTTAAATTATGTTGTTAAAACCAAGAACCAATAGTTACTCTGACGTGGGTTGGGTTACCCCCAGTCCAGAATATGAGCATGAGCAGATGCGCAGGGGAAGTGCTGAGCTCAGCTTGGCATTCTGGAAAGCAGAGCCAAATGGGGACTTTCCGTAGGTACAGTCAGCAAGAGAAGGGAATTGGGCAACTGTAACCCACCTACCTCACCCTCTCTCTGCCTGCATAGAGACTTGTGCAAGCAGGAGCAGCTCCAGCAGATGGCGGTTGATAGAACAATTGGTTCTAGTGTATCTAACCTGCTCATAAGCACCAAACCTCCCTCTTGCCGTCAATGCTTCTCCTGCTCCCAACTTTACCCAGATTTCTGGGTGCTTTTTCTTTTCTCAGAGACTATCCCTGATGTTATCTTGACTTTACTTCACTCAGATGGAAATGGTAAAAAGTGTTTTACAGGGGCTGGCCCATTGGCATAGTGGTTAAGTTTGTGGGCTCTGCTTCAGCAGCCTGGGGTTCTCGGATTTGGATTCCAGGCGCAGTTGTAGCACCACTCATCCAGCCCCGCTGTGGTGGTGTCCCACATAAAATAGAGGAAGGTGGGCACAGATGTTAGCTCAGCGACAATCATCCTCAAGCAAAAAGAGGAAGATTGGCAACAGATGTTAGCTCAGGGCCAATCATCCTCACCAAAAAAAAAAAACAAAATTCCAAACTTTCTTCATTATAAGAATCCCCTGGAATATTTATTTTAAATGCAGTTTCCAGGGAACTTCCAGAATAATCATAGCTGTGTAAATCAGCATCCTAAACCTCCTGGAAAGCAACAAAGCAACAAGGAAAACAACAATAAAACACAAAAACAAATACATAATTGTATACACCAATGTTCGTAGCAGCATTATCCACAATAGCAAAAGGTGGAAACAACCCAAATGTCCATTGAAGGATGAATGGATAGACAAAATGTGGCAGATACATATAATGGAATATTATTCAGCCTTACAAAGGAATGAAATTCTGATACATGCCACAACATATGTGAACCTTGAAGACATTATGCTAAGCGAAATAAGCCAGACACGAAAGGAAAATATCGTATGACTCCTCTTATATGAGGTACCTAGAGTTGTCAAGTTCATAAAGACAAGGTACAACAGTGGTCACCTGGGGCTGGGGTGAGAGAGGACAAGGAGTTAGTGTTTGATGGGTACAGAATTCGAGCATGGGATAACGAAAATTTCTGGAGGTAGATAGTGGTGATGGTCGCACAACAATGTGAATCTACGTAACGTCACTGAAATGTACATTTAAAAATGGCTAAAATGGGAAATTTTACATTATACATATTTTACCACATTAAAAGAACCAAACAAATACATAAAAACACTCCATTTTCCATGAGACTAGGTAACAGGTATAATCTGCAGACTCCAAAACACATATCAGGGCAGCTACAAGAAGCCTGGAAGGGGCAAAAGCCGTACGAGAGGAAGTGAAGAGGAGAAATTTGAAGCGTGATGAGTGGCCCTTATACTAGAGCTCAGAAAATACTAGGGGAAAAAAATCCATTTTATGAAGGTGAGGGATTCACTTTGCAGCTCAAAGGCAATATCACTTGTTTGCAAAAAGGATTGTGGAAGCTGGGATGAGCAAGGTTCTTAGCAGAAACCCTCCTGGACATGGTGTAGCCCAAGGAAGTAGGGGTGGCGGAACCACCTAAGAATCACACAGAAAATCCAACTCTTTGGAGCAGTGTGTATCTGCAGCAAGAGAGAAAAAGAGAAACTTTGGGTTGCAAAGCCTCAAGGCTACCCTGACCTGACTCTCTTGCTGTGCAATAATCAGCAGAAAGATGGTTTATGAAAATCTAACTTATTCACTGTTAGGCAATAAAAAAAGGATCTGGCACAGCATTTATGCAAACATACTTTTTTTTCCAATGTGAAAACAATTACAATGGACAAATCATACTGACCAGGAGAAAAATAGCTTTCAAGAAACAGATGAAATTCTAAACAAAACTTTTGCCATAAATTTCAGAAATTTTAATGAAGTAATTGCATCTCTGGAAGGCACCCACAAAGCAGAATACAAGACTTCTGGGAAGAGATGATGAGAAAAAATAGGAGATAAAACATGAACTGAAAGGAGTACAGGAAAAAAGTAGACCCGTTATACATCTGTATGAGAATTCCTTTGGACTATACACTCAGGAGTGGAATTGCTGGTCACAGATATGCATAGACTTTGACTAACGACTGCCACGTTGCCCTCTCAAGCAGCTGCACCAGGCTACACTCTTTGGCTCATTTTTCAAATCTTTAGCCCATTTTTTTCCATTGGGGTTGCCGTCTTTTGCCGGAGTATCTTTAAATATTCTATATATTAATCCTTAGGTAGGTTTAAACATTACAAATACCTTTTCCTATTCTTTCATCTGCTAACGTTATTTACAGAAATACTTAGCTTTGATATCACCACGTTTGTCCACTTTTTCCTTACAGTCGAGCCTTTTGCTTAATTTTGTTGGAGAAGTGCTCTCTGACTCCAAATCACAGAGATATTCACCTACGTGTTCTTCTATTAACTTTGTCATTGTAACTTTCACGTTTAGATCTTTAATCCATCCGGAGTCCACTCTTCTATGTGGTGTTAGATGGGAATCCAGTTTGAATTTTCTCCAAATAGTGAGCCAATTTCTCCCAAATTATCTTTTTAACAATACATCCTTTCTCTTCATTGATCTAGGGGCAAATTTGTTTTTTTGGCACTTAACCAGCAGTTTAGCAGAGGAGAAATATTGAAAGTAGAGACGCCAGGTGAGAGGTACTGCTGTGGTCCAGGGAGAAATATGAACTTGACCAGACAGCAGCTGGGGGGAGGGAGGGCAGACAGGGGTATCAGACTTGAGAGATATTCCTGGGGTTGGGAATGTGGAGTGAAGGAGGGGAAGAAATCATAAACAACTTCCGTTTTGAACCCAGCTCATTCTGTGGCTAGAGATGCCACTACTGTGATAAGAACAGGAGCATGAACAGGTGTGAAGGGAAAAGATGAATACAGTTGCAGAAGTGTTGAGGTTGAGGCGCCTGTAGATACGCTTTATTTGGACCTCACAATATTTAAAAAATCTGTGTGTAATTAAATAGCATCATTTAATAACTGGGAGATTTCATTATAAAAATCTATGTTCAACTTCTTTTAAAAGATCAGAATCGCTGTAACACCAAAACTGCTTTTCTGCCTGGCTTCAACGGAATGGAGCTGACCAGCAACTCTCACCACATAATGCAGCAGGAGCTCCCCAGATTGCCAGAGTCTGCGCTAGACCCTCAGTTCTTATAGACAGTTGGGGCTGGGGTCCTGGTGTACGCAGAGTGATGAGGTGGTAAAAAAGCATGGATGTTTGCCGTCAGGCTTGATTTGAATCCTGGGTCAGCCACTTACTTACCTGTTCTAAACCTGTATCCCCTTATCACAAAATGGGCAGAGTACCTGTCTTACAAGTGTTTCTTAAGAGTTTAAAGAGAGAATGCATATAAAGCTCAATAGTAATTGTCAGCAAATGACAGCTAGAAAAACTATCCAACTGAAAATTGGAAATACAATTCCAGAGCTGAGGAGAGAATGAGAGCTAAGAGCCATGGGTTGGAAAGGCGGTAGTGTATAATTCTGTCCTAGAATTCATGACTTTCTTGATGACTGGAATGTCAGAACCTCCCCTCTTCCACATCCCCATTTCCACTTCTCTAAACCCCTAAAAACTGACACATAGAAATAGCTCAATAAATGTGTGCAAGGAAGGAAGAGACAGAGGAAGAATGAGCTGGAAGGGGGAAAAAAAAAAACAGGCATTTTCTTATATTTGTAAAACAGGAGAAAAATGGAAGTTACCAACTTACGTAAATCTGTTCCTATCCACTCAGCCCCACCTCTCTGCCAATAAAAATATTATTATTGCATTCAGTTGCATTCTGTACTCTCATCTCCCAAGAAAAGATCACAAAAAGACACACATATAGTCCTGTTGGCTACAAAATGTCTCTCTAAGCTTCCCTCGGTAGAATACTACTTGGACAGTGTTTAATAGAAGTATCTGTTATATGTAATTAATTATACCAACAAAAACCAACCAAAGAATCCAAAGATATAACAATTCTGGTTTAGCTCAGAAAGCTTCAAAGGAAAGATGGTTTTGTGGGAGCTGGTTTATCTTTCTCTGTTGTAATATATATATATATATATATATATATATATATATAGTTAACTTCTGAATTTTCCACAGCAACATTCAACTCTATAAGCATATTTTGCTCATGCTTCTGCTAAACACATTTTCCAATAGCCACATTTACTTTACATTTATTTCTTCAAAACACCTTGGTATTTGCTCTTTTTATAGTAGGTCAACACTGAAGTTTTGTCATCCCAATGTCCTGATACCTGAGCACCAAATGACACTTGGCGTGTCCTGTTAGTGTGTTCCCGATCTCACTCTTTGTAGCTAAGGAAAATAACCGTAGTAAGTTTGAGAATGCATTAACTCTTGCTAAAAAAAAAAAAAAAAAAAAAAAGCTAGGCTGAGTCAGATTACCAAAAGTTTGGATTACTATGATATTTTACAACATTATAAATTTTGGAAGTTAGAGCACAAATTGTCTGACAACAAAAAGCAGGTCATCCTTTCCTATAAATAAACATTATTGCCAAGTAATTCCAAAGATTCACCTAAGTACCACAAAAACTGCAGGGGAGGCTCTGGAATGCAGCTATTTGTCTGAAAAACCCAGATTATTCTTGGAAAGAAAGCAGCATCAGGAAAGAAAGTAAAAGATGGTTGGCAGGGAAAGGAAAGCCATGAAGAGTATCCCATTATCATATGAAGGGACAGGCATCTGGTTCAGTCTCCTGTCACTGAGTGCGTTTGTATTTAAAGTCTAATTGTTTTACACCGTCTCAACCAAAAGATCACCATGGTTCTTATTCTCAAGAAGCTAGATTCAAACACACATAGAACTAGAAGGGAATTGTTGAGGCCATCCAGTCTAATCCGCTCATTTTCCAAGAAGGAAACTGAAGGTCAGAAATGGGACTTGCTCATGGTGAGCAGATCACGTGCTCCTTTTGAATGCTCTGGCTTCAGCAGCAACTGCACCAGGCACAGGTGATTCAGTGAGCGGGTGCTAAATTTAAATCTATGATTAAGAATGGCAAGGGTTATTCTCATTGTGTTTACATTCTAGATCTGCTCTTGGAAGAAGGGTTGCAGAAAGAAAAATTTCTAAAAGAGGCTGAAGTAAGGATATGATGTAGAGTGTGTCATGAAGAAAAACCCTTTTAAAAACTTTTTCTTGTGGAAATCTTTAAAAATTCACGAAAAGAGAATATAATGAAACTTCATGTACCCATCACCCACCTTAAACAATTATCAACGTTCTGCCATTCTTATTACATATGGATTTCCCCATTTTCTTTTTCTTTTTGCTTTGTTTTGTTTGGCTAGAATATTTTTAAAGCAAAACTAAGACATTATATCATTTTACCTATAAATATTTCTATACGTATCTCTAAGAGATGAGAATCTTTAAACAACATAACCACAATAACATAATAATACTCCATAAAATTCACAATAAATCCTTAAATAGATGAATATCTAGCCAAGGAGGAATTGAGCTGTAGGAGAGTATTTACTAATGGATCAAGTTCTCAAGTGATAGTCTTTCAATAAGACTAAGAATTTGAAAGAAGAGGAGAATTTCAAAACTAAAGATTGCAACCTCATTTTTTCTTGTATTGCTCTGCAAATACAAATCTGGATACTCAGATTCCAGAAGAGGATAAAAATAGGCTATGAATCAAAACGTTAATCACATCCTGTTATTTTTAGTAATCTGTTTCTTCCTGATATTTCACTTCAACATCAGTTTAATATATTTAATCACACTTTTTTCATGGAGAGAATATTTTAGATAAATAGTGGAAATTTTTGACCAAAAGATAAATTCAAGCTAAAGCAGGGTGGTTGTCAGAGCCTGTGTCATGACCCGGGAGGAGGTGCTTCCTTAGTCACTTGGAAAGTCCTGTGTTAATAATCTGTCCTATGACTCAACTAGCTGCCACGTAGAGATAGTACAAAACACCCTCAGAAAACTCACACCTAGAAATGTAAAACTCACAAAAAATAAATAAGCAGCAATTGGGTGACAGGTCACATTGTCCTCCATACTAAAAGCAGACACTAATGAGAGGAATTTTAAGATAGCTCGTAAAACATTTGGCTCTGAGTAAATGCAGAGTCAAAGTAAAGCACCAGAGTTTTATTTCTATTGAAATGTTTAGAAAGACCCTTCATATACAACAGGTGCTCAGTAATGTTTGTTGATTGAATTTAATGTTGGAACCAAACTTTTACAACATAGCAACATTAAATTCCTGATTATGTAAAATGCCATGGGTATGTATTATTTCACATCCTGGAACTGAGTAGGAAAAAGCTTCTTTCTTATATATGCCTTTGCTTGCACTCTGCTTTTTCTGCTGTCCCAAATCTATACATTCGTAGTCAGGGTTCATGCTGAATTTATGTTTGTGTGGGTGGAGACTTCCAGCATCCCTACTTCACCCCCATTCCTAACTTTCAGGGGATCCAGAGGTCTGTCCACAGTGTGGGTGATACCGGGGACATTTTCTGGAAATTGATAGAAAGACACTTATCAACACTGTTTTTTACACATCAGGCAGGTACTGATTCTTCTGGATAGACAGCTTACTTGGTAAGGATGTCATACCTCTCCAGACAATTCTATTTCATCTTTTCCTGGCCTGGACTCACTAGACCTAAGTAGAGTTTATGTTGTCCTGTGTGCTTCTCGCTACATACCAGCCTGTATATAAACACATTCTGTCAGTCCACATACTCTTCTATGAGCACAACTTCACTCCCAACAACAGGAACATGAATAGAACAGTATGGCTTGACCCTCTCTGTGAAGGCTTAGACTATATTTTGCAGGAAGGATGATATGAGCAAATAAATTCGTATTACCCAGAGCCCAAAACAAACCAACAAATGGAAAAATTGATGTGACTTCACTGTTTTCCTTATTAGCTATGTTTCTCTCCCAAGCATCTTCGTGAATAGGGACCGTGCCTTCAGTGTGTTCGCTTTCTTAGAATAGTGCATCAGAATCACATGAAAAGGTTTTTTAAAAACTTCTTAAAAAACCAAGGACCACCCCAGACCTTTATCAGAAACTCCAGAGTGTGAGAGCCAAGAATCTGTAATCTTCACAATTCCTCAGGTGAGTTTTCTGTGGCCAGCACCAACAGTGTGTGGGAATCACTGCCCAGAGTGCCCAGAGCAGCACTCTACAGGTAGTAGTTTCATACAAATCTTTGATGAATGAGAGAATAGAGAAGTGAGCCAAAACTGTGGAAATTAGCAACCCTATGAACTCTGACTACACCCAAGGTCTGTGGGTCTCTGTATCCTCCAAGAATCTTGCATCTTGCCTTTTCTGGCCTAGAAAGATGCTGACTCAACCCTCATCTGTGCAGCCTCACCCAATTCCACACTGAGCAGCCAGCAACAATCCCACTCAGCCAGAAACAGTGATAAGAAAACTCTGCTTTATTCACTCCTTGGCTTGTAAGGTAAGGGGGCTGAAATCACAAACCCTAGACCCACAGAAATACCTCCTGACATTCAGTGTAACTACTTATTGGTTACCCGCTATAGACCCTGATGGGGCTGAGGGCTGGCCGCCCCAAGGTGTGCCACTCTGGTATGCGGACTATTTCGAGCTGAAGACAATGAAGCCTCAAAAGACTCAGGAAGAGCATCCGACCTTCCCCCCTCAAACTGCCTGAAGAAATTTAAAATAAAGTCTGTCTCCAGGACAGGCCATCACCTTAGATAACTATCTAGCACATTTGGGGGGATCCTTGCTAAGTCCACCCTTACCAAATTCCTGCTTATCAAAGTTTTGCATTCCATCTCTATGTAGATTGTCTTTCTCCCCTTGGAAGTCCCAGATCTTTATGTCCTCCTTGTCTGTAGCTGAGGGTACTTAAACGGGTGGACTCAGCCAGATGGCTGAGTTACTCAGTTTCTCCTGGGTTTCTCCCACGTATACATGCTATTAAATTTTGTTTGATTTTCTCTTGCTAACCTGCCTCTTTGATTATTTGACCAGCCATAAGAACCTTAAGGAAAAGCAGTGGGGGGAATTCTCCCACTTCCCCGACAACCCCATACCTGCCAGGCACAGTAGAGGAGACAAAACGACTACAAGGTTTGATACTTGCCCTTGGATATTTTACATTCAAAGTTGGAAAGACAAAAGGATGTGTCACATCCTGTGCTGGGAAGTTTTTGACATCATCTTATTCATTCCTCAGAGCAATTCTGTAAGGGGGAAGAATATTATTATTTCTATTTTATAGGTGAACAAATTGAGGCTCAGAGAGGTTAAACACCAGCTCAGGGTTATGTATTGGCAGAGTTTGTCTTTCAATTTTTCTTTTTTCTGATTCCCTAATCCAAGCTATTGCTGCTAAACTGCTGTACATAGTGCAATGGAGATTACTATCCATTCACCATACTCGGGAATTATGTAGTAAGCATTTGCTATGCCCTAGGCTCTGGCATACGTGCAGATTACACATGGTCTCTTTCTTCAAACAGCTTCTGGTTGAATTGTGAAGGCAGACATCTAATAGCAAGTGCAATGCATATTACAAGGGAGAACTGGAGGATGTTACAAAGGAGCCTGTAACCAGGAACTTATCTTGGACCTAGGGTTCAGCAAGTAACTGAATCCTTCTAAATCCAGCAATTCCACTTCGTAGCTGCATGATTTGGGGAAGTTACAGTTCCTTATCTGCAAAATAAGAACAAAACATCAATTACAAGCTTTGTGAGGGCTAAGAGATACAATGTATATAAAGCACAGAACGTCACAAAAAGGAAGCACTCAATAAACTAGCAATTATTTTGCATATTCATTCATATTTAAGAATAAGCAAAAGCAGGGGTAAAAACAGAGAGAAAAGAGCAGCAAAAAAAAAAAAAAGAAGCAGAGAGAAAAGAGGAAAAAAGCATGGGCAAAGGCTCTGAGGCACGAGGGGCTAGGCATTGCATAACTTGGTTTAAGATCCAGTCCTGCCTGGCTGGAAAGTAGAGAGTCCTGCCTGCCAGAGGAAGCTGGAAAGGTGAATGATGACCACATCAAGTCTTCAGGTAAGATTTTTATCTTTATTCAAAGGTAATTGAAGGCATTTAAGACATGAAAGGAACTTGGGATTCAAAGTTGAAAGATTATCCCAAGGAAGGGTGAAGAGAATTTCTGTTTTCACTTTCATTTTGCTTTTATACATATATTTCCAACTAGCTTACACAGCTTCTGTAGTTTAAAAATTAAAATTGGTGATGGATATGTTTATTATCTCGGTTGTGGTAACGGTTTCATGGGTATATACACAGACGTCAAAATTTATCAACTTGTACACTTTAAATATATGCAGCATATTGTATATCGCATATACCTCAATAAATCTATTAAATAATAAAACTATTTTTAAAAATAAGTCATTTTGATAAAGACAAAGGTAAAGACAGGAAGACAAATTAGCAGCTACAAAAATAGTTTACTTAGATGACAGATGGTGGTGAATTGGATTATGAAGGTGGCAATTGGAATGGACAAAAAGAAGGATTTGGTGATTGATTGGATATGGAGGGAATTCAGGATAAAGAAGAGAAAGGAGTCTGGAGGATTTTCCAGCTTTCTGGCTTGAGCAATCTGGGTAGATGATGGTATAGCAGGTAGGGTCCCCTGGGGAACAGACAGAAATTGGCATGCAGAACTTTAACTAGACTGCTTTGGGGATCAATACCAGTGGAAGGGGGAGAAGGAAGGAGAATTAGACAGACTGAGAAGCTGATCTCCACGCAGTCCCAAGGAAGGCCTCAGCCAACCCTATGGACCTCTGGAAGGGAGAAGTCCCTTCAAATAGTTCTCAGATGAGGTGGAAGGGCCAGACATTTATACCTCCACATCAATCAGTTATTAGAGGGTAGATGCCTCTGGAAGGACAAGTGACCTTGGGTAAGCAGCTCTCTTTGGCTGAGGCAATCCCCAAAGAGAGCCCATATTTGAGGGCCATTCTCAGCCAGAAGCTGGTAAAATAAGTCATTCTTTCCCTAAGGAAGATCTAGGCAGCATATCTCAGGGTCCTCCACAGTTGGCGGCCCTTGTAGGGGATCAGAATTTGCCACCCCAAAATGTGTCTCTTTGGCTTGATTATTTTTAAGGACAAAAGACTCCAAAAGAAACCTTGACCTTCTCCCTGACTAAAAGAATTTACCATAGAAGGCCTGTTCCAGGAAGGAGCTAATACCATGAGATAACCAGTATAATATAAACTAGATGTGATAGACAGGGAGGAACCTAGCAAGGGCCTTTTAGTCAAAGTCCTCTCCATCTCTCATTGTTTTTACAAGGCATGGTCAATATTTGTTTATCAAACATTTGCTTTTCCATCTCCATGTGTATTGCCTTCCTCGCCTTTGAAGTCCCAAACCATTGTCCCCAACATCCTCCTTTGTCCTTAGCTGAGGATGGTATTTAAGGTGGTGGCTTCCACCATTTGGGGGAGTTACTCAGTTTTCCTGGGTTTCTCTAATGTATATATGTTATTAAACTTTGTTTGATTTCCTCCTGCTGCTCTGTCTCATGTCAATTTAATTCTTAGACCAGCAGAAGGACCTAGAGGGTAGAGGAATTGTCTTCCTCCCCTGTGCCCTCTCACTGAGACACAGGACACATTTCTCAGACTGATAACAACTTTACATATCATAAAGGCACAAGCATCAGTCAAGTACTATACTAGCTTGTTAATAATTCTAAATTTGATGGTTACAAAAGGGTTTTAGAATCCTTGCCTTCTGAAATCACACCATTGCAAGAATAACCCCAATTTCTTAAGATGATGATGATGAAGTTTCTGGGAATTGTGGAAACAAAAGATTGTGGAAATAAAAACAATCTGAGGAAACTGGCTCTGCCTACTTCTCTCCATCCACATGGCAGGATTCAAACCCCTCTCTGACTAGTCCTTAGAGGATCATTATAGCCTAAAACAGCTGTTCCTCTGCCCAGGCAAACAGTTCTCTACATTTCAGCTAAATAAATGTTTCGTACACTAATCATTTATATCCCCTACAGCTAGCATAGTGTCCAGTTCATAGTACATGCTCAATTAATACTTGTTGAAAGAAAAAGTGACTAAGGAATAATATACATTAAACTCTATTTCATGTGCAATGTTAATAAAACTCACAAATTTTAGCTAGACTATGTAAACCCATTCAAAGGCTCCTCTTACCTGGGGTAAAAGCCTCAGTTTACAAGGCTCTTTGTGGTCTGGCCTCTGGTCACTTCTGTACTTTTGCTTTTTTCTTCCTTCTTCTCTTTCTCTTTCTTTTTTTTTTTTTTTATTGCAGTAACATTGGTTTATAACATTATATACATTTTGGATGTATATCATTATATTTCCATTCCTTTGTAAATTACCTCAGGTTCACCACCCAAAGACTAATTACAATCCATCTGCACACACATGTGCCTAATCACCCCTTTTGCCCTCCCCACTTCCCCTCTGGTAACCATCGATCCAGTCTCTGTCTCTGTTTGTTTGTTGTTGTTTCTCTTTCATTTTCTAAGCAACAGAGCTACTAAAATATTTTAAAATTCTCAAACATGCATTTTGTTCCCTTTGGTTTTGGGGGTCTTTCCACATAATGTTTCCTCTACCTGGAATATTCTTCACCCCTTTCTACGTGCAAGCCAACTGCCTCTCTTTTCCCAAACACTGTCCCACCACATACTGCCATGCCTCCCCCATCACAGACACACTCATTCACTCACCCTTAACACACACCCACACATGTAGCTAAATGCCTATAGAATGGTAGAGTTCTGCTTCCTTGACCAGCCCTCCCAGCAAATCTGGGTTAGGTGCCTCTCCTTTTGGCTCTCATGGTAGCTTTTAATTTCCTCATCAGAGCATTTACCACCTTTAGTTATAATTGTTTGCAATTTTTTTTTTTTTACCTCAGCACTCTCCCATCACACTTGATTATAAACTCCCTGAGAGCAGGAGTTCAGACTGTCTCACTCATTGCTCTGTCCTCTGTGGCTGGCACAGTGCCTGGTATATTACAGGTTCTTAATAAATATTTTTGGAAGGAAAAAAATAAATCAAGTATAACATATATTAAGCTAAATGTCCCATATTAAAAATACAAGCAAATAATACAGATTTATGATATATATCATGACATTTACAAATAGCAAACATACAATTTGAGTAATGCATTAAGATTGCCAATTCCAGGGCTGGCCCCAAGGCCAAGTGGTTAAGTTCTCGCACTCTGCTTCGGAGGCCCAGGGTTTCGGCAGTTTGTAATCCTGGGCACGGACGTGGCACCACTCATCAAGCCATGCTGAGGCGGCGTCCCACATGCTACAACTAGAAGGACCCACAATTAAAAATACACAACTGTGTACCAGGGGGCTTTGGGAAGAAAAAGGAAAAATAAATTTTTTTTTTCAAAAAAAAAGAATGACAATTCCATTCATTTTCTGTGATCCACTTAGAAAAAGGTGAACTCTCCCCTTGTCATTGTCACCTCTGTGAGATAATA